>NC_089744.1:23677500-23680000 GCF_040412425.1 Macrobrachium rosenbergii | reverse complement strand
ACACACACACACCATTCGCCTGAAAATCATGTTATCTCTCTCTCTCTCTCTCTCTCTCTCTCTCTCTCTCTCTCTCTCTCTCTCTCTCTCTCTCAACACACACACACACACACATCATTCGCATGAAATTCATGTTATCTCTCTCTCTCTCTCTCTCTCTCTCTCTCTCTCTCTCTCTCTCTCTCTCTAAGACATACCGCAGTCTCGAAAATCAACAGTCATCTTTGTCCCCCCCCCCCCTCTCTCTCTCTCTCTCTCTCTCTCTCTCTCTCTCTCTCTCTCTCTCTCTCTCTCTCTCTCTCTCTCTCTCTCTCTCGCTGAACGCGCGCTACTCAAGTCTGCGTGTGACAATTTAATTGCCATCTCACCGAAATATGGACACTTAGCCTCTAGATAATTGTCCCTAATCGTCACTGATGAACAATTCAGACATTTGTGCAATAAAATTATATTCACAAAAAATTTTATATTGCCAAACCATCTTACATATATATATATATATATATATATATATATATATATATATATATATATATATATATATATATATATATATATATATATATATATATATATATATATGACTTCCCATGACATTTGATTCCAGAGATGTCATCTCCCAATTCCCTTTCCATTCTCTGTATCAATGGCCTTGTTCAGTTCCCTTCTCGCGCCCCCTTCCATTCATAAGCGAATGGTTCAACTGACGCGAATCCCTCTTTCCTTCCTCTGCTGTTCCTTCCTGGAAAGCTGCCCCAGTCTTGATCAGTCTTTCGATGCATTCAATTAATATCGTGCCAATAACATGTGACTCACTCCTAGAATGATCTCCTTACCCGCATCAGTTGCTTTTGGTTTTCTGTAAACGAAAAATCTTTTTCTGTCCGCCCTCAGATCTTAAAAACTCCTGAGGCTAGAGGGCTGCAAATTGCTATGTTGATCATCCACCCTCAATCATCAAACATACCAAATTGCAGCCCTCTAGCCTCAGTAGTTTTGGTTTTATTTAAGGTCAAGGTTAGCCGTTATCGTGCGTCTGGCAACGCTATAGGACAGGCCACCACCTGGCTGTGGCTGGAAGCTCCATGGGCCGCGGCTTATGCAGAAAACTCGATCGCGCCGCAGAAACTTCGGCGCATTTTGTACTCTTTTTTTTTTTTTTTTTATTTACTTTTAATGAAACAGCATCTTATATTTCTTTGAGATCACATTTTAACATGGGAAAAGTCTTTGATGCAGAAAGAAAATTAACTTTCTTCAGGCACGCAAATGCTTCCTCAGTCCTCATGCGGTGCACTGTAGGCATTACTTAAGGTTCTTTGCGGCGTGCCTTCGGCCCCTAGATGCAACCCCTTTCGTTCCTTTTACTGCACCTCCTTTCATATTCACTTCCTTCCATCTTACTTTCCTCAACCCTCTCCTAACAACTGATTCACAGTGCAACTGCTTTGTGGTTTTCCTCCTGTTACACCTTTCAAACCTTTTCCTGTCAATTTCCGTTTCAGCGCTGAATGACCTCATAGGTCCCAGTGCTTGGTCTTTGGCCTAAAGTCTATTTTCAATTCAATCCAGTTCCAAAACTGACAGTTATAATCTTGTGACCATCACATTAACTCATGTAAGATAGACTTATGCAACACTGAATAATATATATATATATATATATATATATATATATATATATATATATATATATATATATATAATTATATATGCATGTGATTTTGAAGTAATTCCAACTATACTATTTCCGCACCGTTAATATCTGGGACTTCAATTCAGTATATGACTCAGTAAATCGAATATACATTTAATGTCTCCAGGTGAAACTACTTTAAAAAAGATGAGAATGAAGATTTTGCTTAAGCTTTAAAATACTGTCCAATATTTATCGTTATTCATGTAAGTGGGTACATAGCTATAAATCAGATTATTTATAGTATGGTTATTCTTTCATATGATTTGCAATGTGAGTGTGTCGAAATAATGTATTCTATACTCTCTCTCTCTCTCTCTCTCTCTCTCTCTCTCTCTCTCTCTCTCTCTCTCTCTCTCTCTCTCTCTCACATACACAATCGCACACAAACTATATATTAAGATGGTACCTAAAAATAAAAAATTTACAAAATACTTAACATTTTTTTCTTTCATTCTATTTGCAATGTGTGTCTGTTTATGTAATCTAATACTCTCTCTCTCTCTCTCTCTCTCTCTCTCTCTCTCTCTCTCTCTCTCTCTCTCTCTCTCTCTCTCTCATACACAATCACACACAAACTGTATATTAAGATGGTAACTAAAAATTCAAGAATTTACAAATACTTCACATTTGTTTTTCTTTCATTTTATTTGCAATGTATGTCGATTATATATTCTGTACCCCCCCTCTCTCTCTCTCTCTCTCTCTCTCTCTCTCTCTCTCTCTCTCTCTCTCTCTCTCTCTCTCTCTCTCAAACTTACAAACTGAAGTGAGCAAACTCTCGGAACACGTCTCCCAAATCAA
>NC_089744.1:23662500-23672500 GCF_040412425.1 Macrobrachium rosenbergii | reverse complement strand
ATACAGAGCCAGTGATTTTTCATCTTCCTGGTGGAGACGCGAACCCCCGGCGACATCTGAGTGGCATGCCACGACAGTAACCACTAGATAAGTAAATAAATAAATAACTGAGTAAGCAAGAAGATTACAAAACAGGAATCAGAAGTTGGAAGAAAAATACCTGCTTCCACAGTGATGGATGTCTTTCATATTCCCATTCTTTTTCATTAGATGTTTACAAATACCGACGTGAAAGAGCGTTATTTGCAATAAAAGTTAAAAGAAAATAATAATACAACGGAAAATATTATAGCCGTAATAGGTATAGAAAATAATAATAATAATAATAATAATAATAATAATAATAATAATAATAATAATAATAATAATAATAATAATTATTATAATATTATTATTATTATTATTATTATTATTATTATTATTATTTTGTGTTATAGTTGTCCACAGTTATATGGTAAACTATATTACTATTTATAATAGTTTTCTATATAATTGTGGATTTCCATTACACCAACTATTTTTCCCGAGATTATGAATTTCTTAGCGTTATTATTATTATTATTATTATTATTATTATTATTATTATTATTATTATTATTATTATTATTATTATTATTTTGTGTTATAAATATCCACAATTATAAAAGTAAATTATATTACTTTTTATAATAGTTTACTATATAATTGTGGATTTGTTTCGCCATTATTATTATTATTATTATTATTATTATTATTATTATTATTATTATTATTATTATTATTATTATTATTATATCTACAGGCAATAGAATAGCTAGCATAAAGGAACAAATTTTTTAGGCACGCTGTGCTCAAAGTTCTTCGAGAGCCATTTTTTTTTTATCTTTTCACGTCTTGAACTGTTTTACTTTCTTACGGAAAAACTAATTTATCATCCTACTTCATCCCTAAATTTTTGTCCCATTTTTTGTTTTTGTTTTTTACTTACATTCAACATCAAAAGGGGTAAATGGTTTTGATGGAAGCATGAGTTATAACGTGAAGAAACTCTTTTTGAAGAGCGTAGTAGCATCTCAAGAAAAAGTGGGCTGGTCCACTTTTAGGTTTCATAATGGCTTCAGCCTAGCCCATATTGTCACACGCAGACTTGAGTAGCGCGCGTTCAGCAGGAGAGAGAGAGAGAGAGAGAGAGAGAGAGAGAGAGAGAGAGAGAGAATTTTGTCATGTAAACGCCTTATGAATGGGCGAGGTATATTTGGTCCAGATCTATCGATTTGGATGATAAACATTTTGATGAAACAGTGAACGAATAGGTCTGTATTTTATTTCATTCTCTCTTTCATCTCCCTTCTCGAATGGGATCATGAACACAGAGAGAGGGAGAGAGAGATAGAGAGAGAACGATTTTCGAAACATGTAATTTTAAGCCTAAATACTGATTGCTTCACAATTAGATTCCTATCTCATGTTAGATCAGTTTCCTTATCTTCGTCTTTGAGTGTTCCTCTTAATTATTTGAGAGAGAGAGAGAGAGAGAGAGAGAGAGAGAGAGAGAGAGAGAGAGAGAGAGAGAGAGAGAGAGAGAGAGAGAGAGAGAAGCCCTTATATTGATAAGAGGATAAAGTTGATTGCAGTGCCTTTCAAAATAAAGAGAGAGAGAGAGAGAGAGAGAGAGAGAGAGAGAGAGAGAGAGAGAGAGAGAGAGAGAGAGAGAGAGAGAGAGGCCCTATATTGATAAGAGGATAAAGTTGATTGCAGTGCCTTCAAAATAAAGAGAGAGAGAGAGAGAGAGAGAGAGAGAGAGAGAGAGAGAGAGAGAGAGTTAGGTTTTCTTATATTGATCAGAAGATAAAGTTGATAGCAATGCCTTCAGAGAGAGAGAGAGAGAGAGAGAGAGAGAGAGAGGTTCCTTTATTGACCAGAAGATCAAGTTGATAGCAATGCCTTCAAAATAAAATGAGAGAGAGAGAGAGAGAGAGAGAGAGAGAGAGAGAGAGAGACTCTACGCAAACCTGGGCAACAAAACCATAATGGGAACAATAATTCGTATTGGAAGGGAAGCATCGAACCCCTTCTATAACCTCTGAGTAGAGGAAATTGAATTCATTTTTTTTTTTTCATTTATTTCCTTTACTCGAACACAATTTATTCCTAGAATCGGAAATCTTTGAAGCATTGCAGTTCCTAAAACGAATTTCCCTCACCCCTCTGCTGCGAAGGTACTTAGAGCTAACAACCTGCTATGTGAAAGGTTTAAATCAAACGTGAAAAATTGCCGGGAGAAGAAAATGTCCGAGCTTAGACTTCATCACCTAATCCTTAAAAAATGCTAGATTGTGGTTTTCCGCGAGTGATAAACTCTGGCCGAGTGGGAAGCTCACTCGCACGATTCATCATCATATCTTTTACGGCCGAAGCCTCCCGCCCATTCGGTTGGAGAAACATTTTTGCCTGAACCCAGATTTATAAAAATATATTACAAATCATAAACTGATGGATGGCACTCGTTGCTCCAAGCAATGGCAGCCCATCTGTCTGAATAACCCACAGCATTGCAAAAAAGAAACCTGCGAGGGTGAAAATACAATGTAATAAATAGTGGAAGGGGTGACGTTGACAGAGAGAGAGAGAGAGAGAGAGAGAGAGAGAGAGAGAGAGAGAGAGAGAGAGAGAGAGAAGGACTGCTCAGGTATAAAGGGGATGTTTTTTGTACCAGAGAAAGAATGAGTAGCTTATGTTTTTGGAATCGTTGCCCAACACATGAATTAAAATGCTTGGATTCAAAATTCCTTGTCTTTAGTTTTCTGTAAAAGAAAAGTATTGAAATGGCTTTGTCTGTCCGTCCTCATTTTTTTGTCCGCCATCAGATCTTAAAAACTCCTGAGGCTAGAGGGCTGCAAATTTGGTATGTTGATCATCCACCCTCCAGTCATCAAACATACCAAATTGCAGCCCTCTAGCCTCAGTAGTTTTTATTTTATTTAAGGTTAAAGTTATCCATGACCGCGCTTCTGGCAACGCAACAACACAGGCCACCACGGCTGGTTGAGAGTTTCATGGGCCTCGGCTCATAAAGCATTATACCGAGGCCACCGAAAGATAGATCTGTTTTCGGTGGACTTGATTATATGGTGTACAGAAAACTCGATTGCGACGAAGAAACTTCGGCGCATTTTTTACTTGTTCCATTTGTTAATGAAAAATACATTTACGTCCAGGAATGGTTCACTGAAATATCGAATGCAAATAATAATTAAATTTGCTATTTCATCCCAAAGATAACAAACCCTAGGAAACGAAACAAAAAAGGATTTATGAAAGTTTATTAAGGGAAAAGACACTTTGTTTCAAACTCGAATTTCTCACCTGTCATTCTGGAGATATGATTTTTTTTATCGTCATTTCCCTGGAACTTAATGAATAATGAATCCCTTCTGTTTTAAAATATGGTCAGGCCATATCAGTCATATATAAAAACCTGTCATCCTGATTGATGAACTATTCAGGAAAAAATGTGTTACATATCAGAAACTAATTTATTTGTATCAATATTCCAGAGTGAAAAACCATTTGGTTAATTTAGGCATGGATGTTCAGGTGTCAGTATACCAGTTAACTATTTATTTATGTACACTATTTATTTATATACAAGTTTATTTATTTATTTATTTATTTATTTATCCATTGGTCTTTTTATTTATTCATTTACGCCTGGAACGCAAGAACAGCAGTTGATATAGGGGGTTCATTCGTGTGTCCTGAAATCTTTTGTATCAGTGATCCTTGAAGAAAGTTGTCAAACTGATTATAGGTGATGATGTGTTGGAAATCTTAGTATTCAGTAACCTTGAATCACGGATAATATCAGAGTGCAGTGTTCCTAGCAAAGAGGAAGAGATTAGTTTTCTGCTCACTGAAGAGAAAGCGTAATTACAGACAGACATTGTTTTCTGGGTGATAATCTGTAGCAGTTCGAGGCTCTAGCAAAGATAGCGTTTTCTGCGAACTGATGCTTCTGTAACAAAGAGCATCATGAAGTCTCTGACAAAATATTTTACTTATTTCTTCTCAAAGTATACATGTAAATTGTTTCTTCTGGACGTATATGCGTTTCTAACATTGATGCCACATTCCAAACACATCCCCACATTCTCATTTGTCCTTGGAAGTTTATAAATACCATCTATTCAACTTCATTTTTCTGTACTACCTTGACGTTGCAATCGCTGAACGCAATTGCCCAATCATATTTTACACTTATAGTTACAAGAGATTTCTCAAAAACCTTCTCTCACTTCATCTCTCTCCATTTCTTAACCACAGTGAACTTATTATTACCATTTATCGTCATATTTACGCGTTTGTTACAACCTCCGTACAAACTGTTTCTTCTTAACCAAACTGAACTTCTTATTACCATTTACCCGTCATATTTACGCGTTTGTACATTCTTTGTATACATTCTCAAACATCCGCACAAACACACAGTATTTGACAAAGAGAGGGTCATCGTTTCCCTCGTTCCGATTACCTCATCAGTCAATCAAGAACAATTACCTATTGTTCCTTCCCGGTCTCACACACCCTAAAATAATATAGACAAAATCATCATTCAATTCCCCTTGAAGACTCTGCACGCATCAATATATAAACACTTCCTCGCCAATATTGGTCTTCCTGAATGATCGCCGAGTAATCCAGAGGGCGTTCATCAAGGTATTTAAATTCATTTATATATTCCGTTGCCCAGGAACTGATTTGATTCATTCCTGTCCGGGAGGAGGGAGACAAATTATTGAATGGAATAATATTCCGAACTGGCGCGGAGAAGTTCGCCATGATTTATTAGGTATTTTGGAAATGTCGTGTTTTCCGAAAATATTTCTTGTTTTTTTTTTTCAATTTTAGCATTATAACAGGTTTATTTATTGATGTTATTTGTTGTTTAGGTTGTTGAAAACAAACAGGTAAACAATGCGCCGAAGTTTCTTCGGCGCTGTCGAGTTTTCTGTACAGGGTGTAACAAGGCTCCCGGAAATAGATCTATCTTTTGGTTGTCTCGGTATGATGCTGTATTAGCCGCGGCCATGAAACTTTAACCACGGCCCGGTGGTGGCCTGTCCTATATCGTTGCCGGACGCACGATTATGGTTAACTTTAACCTTAAATAAAATAAAAACTAATGAGCCTAGAGGGCTGCAATTTGGTATGTTTGATGATTGGAGGATGGATGATCAACATACCAATTTGCAGCCCTCTAGCCTTAGTAGTTTTTGAGATCTGAGGGCGGACAGAAAATAGCGGATAGAAAAAAGTGCTGACGGACAGACAAAGCCGGCACAATAGTTTTCTTTTAAAGAAAACTACAAATACTTTGGATAAATGATACCGAATCAATGCAAACAATCCAGAAGATAGTGTAGAAATTATCGGGGCTAATTTTTGCTATATTTAATCTGTAAGATATGTAAACAGCGGTTGGTTTAGATACAGGAGGGTTTCTTTCCCTCCAAGGTTAAGCTTTTGAAAGATTTCAAACTGACATGCAGAACAATATTTCTGTGGGAAAAAGTGATAATTCAACTGTTTTTTAGTTTTTTGTAAAAGAAAACTATTGTGCCGGCTTTGTGTGTCCGTACGCACTTTATGCTGTCCGTACTTTTTTCTGTCCGCACTTTTTCTGTCCGCACTTTTCTGTCCGCCCTCAGATCTTAAAAACTACTGAGACTAGAGGGCAGCAAATTGGTATGTTAATCATCCACCCTCCAATCATCAAACATGCCAAACTGCAGCCCTTTATCCTCAGTAGTTTTTATTTTATTTAAGGTTAAAGTTAGCCATGATCATGCCTCTGGTAACGATATAGGACAGGCCACTACCTGGCCGTGGTTAAAGTTTCATTGGCCGCGGCTCATACAGCATTATACCGAGACTATCGAAAGATTGATCTGTTTTCGGTGGCCTTGATTACACGCCGTAGCGGCTGTACAGAAAACTCGTTTGCGCCGAAGACAGTTCGCCGTATTTTTTACTTTTTTTTTTTTTTTTTTTTTTTAAATAACACAACTTCTATACAGAAGCAGGAAATCTCCTTGGAAGGGAAACATTTTAAACCAACTTAAACCACGAGTTATCTTTAGGCAAAAGAGGTGATTCTCCTGTGTTATTTCGTAAACGCTGACACAACTCATCGTATACACAAAAAAACAGGAAACATATTTTGAAAGCAAGCATTTTAAAGTAACGTCAGTCACAAGCGTTTAAACACACGCACAGACAAATAAAAATATTGATTTACGAGCCATCCACCGACTCAGCCACGGGGAAAAGAAATCGCCGTGGATTACAGATACTGCGCATATCTGGATTACAATTTATCAAGCTGTTTTGACAAGCAGTCAAGCGAACGGAGAGAGAGAGAGAGAGAGAGAGAGAGAGAGAGAGAGAGAGAGAGAGAGAGAGAGAGAGAGAGAGAGATAAAATATTTCCTCAGTGGTATGATGACAGTGCTGAGAGAGAGAGAGGGAGAGAGAAAGATTCAATAAAATATTTCCTCAGTGGTATGCTGACAATGCTGAGAGAGAGAGAGAGAGAGAGAGAGAGAGAGAGAGAGAGAGAGAGAGAGAGAGAGAGAGAGAGAAATTCAATAAAATATTGCCTCAGTGGTATACCAAAACTGCTGAGAGAGAGAGAGAGAGAGAGAGAGAGAGAGAGAGAGAGAGAGAGAGAGAGAGAGAGAAAGTTTGCCTGCTCCTCTCCCCCTCGTTAGCTTAATCCAAGCACGAGGCAGAGTCATTCATCAAAACAAAATAAGCCGGTATGATTTATCGAACCAGGATGGATCCGTGTAATTCATTGAAGGTTTATTGCACGGGACATTTCCCGGTCTGTCAGACACGTTACTACTGCTACTGCTGCTTCTGCTGGTACTGAGCGGGTCCTGCTGGTTCTCTGAGAGAGCAGCTAGTTCCACTAGAGATAACATGTTGTTGCATTGCAAAGTGCAAATGTCATTACGCCATGTGTATTGTCGTTTGCACGACTTGTATTGACGGAACTTTGTTCGGATGTAGTATATTTATGTGTGTGTGTTTGTGTGTGTGTATGTATGTATGTATGTATGTATGTATGTATGTATGTATGTATGTATGTATATATATATATATATATATATATATATATATATATATATATATATATATATGTACATATAAATAATCAACACACAATCGTGTGGAACAGAAATAAATTTCGGACTCACATGAGGATAGAACCCAGCTCTGGAATTGAATATACATGTGTAGATGTATAAATTTCTGATTCGCACCAGGATCGAACCCAGCTCAATGGAAAGACCTGCGTTCGATCCTAATGTGAGTCAGAAATTTATATATCTAAATATGCATATTCTATTCCACCATACCTAATATTCGGGGCCTAATTCGGAACTCCAGATTAACTGAAACTATATTTAGACCGAAGTAAGTAATACGAAATTTCGAAATGCAAAAATCAAAACAATGAACCCATAAACATCTTACAAAAATTCCCTCGAAATACTTCAATATATCCGTGTCGAGTGCAAAAGACTAGCTGAAAAGACAATAAAGTTGAGAGAAGTCAGATGATAATTTTGTCTTCTTGTGCCAAGATTATGTATTCGCACAGCAGCTAGTGAACATTATTATTATTATTATTATTATTATTATTATTATTATTATTATTATTATTATTACAAGACTCTGAAAAGTGAGTCTCCAAAATGCGGAAGTGAACTATCACAATAATAATAATAATAATAATAATAATAATAATAATAATAATAATAATAATAATAATAATAATAATAATAATAATTATTATTATTATTATTATTATTATTATTATTATTATTATTATTATTATTACAAAACTGTAACCCAAGATTGAAAATCACATTGCTTCCTGACCGCGAAACGCGAAATCACACAATTACAAAAAAAAAGAAAAAAGGAAATTGAGAAGTTAAGAATAAAATATGAAAGAAATTTAAAAAATAATTATTTACAAGGAAGCAGATGAAAAAAAAAAGATGAATAACTCGAGAGAATCGACGTTTTAAATTTACATAAAAAAAAAACTGGCTGACATATGCCTCTATTTCCAAAAGGTCACCTATCCCCAAAATAAACCCTGACCTTTGATTTAATATCGTGTGGCATCATATACGATTTCCGCACTTGCTCTTCATTTTGACCAGGGTAGCTCGCCACGTTCATCCTTATTGGGTCACTGTCCCTACTGCAAAAATCTCTTTTTTTTGGGGGGGTTGGGGTTGGGGGTTAGGGTAATCCATCATGCAATGCTATCATTGCTGTAAAGCAGATTTCAGAGTCAGACGTGATCCCGCGACGAGGGATAACCAGTTCAAAGCCTAATTGAATTTCCACGGGGAAAGCATTGGCTGGCTAATAACTCACTACTTTGGAAGGGAGAG
Organism: Macrobrachium rosenbergii; assembly: GCF_040412425.1. Classification (NCBI taxonomy): domain Eukaryota; kingdom Metazoa; phylum Arthropoda; class Malacostraca; order Decapoda; family Palaemonidae; genus Macrobrachium; species Macrobrachium rosenbergii. Next base: position 23,664,045 of record NC_089744.1, on the reverse strand, counting down.
CGGTTTTACTTTCTCTCTCTCTCTCTCTCTCTCTCTCTCTCTCTCTCTCTCTCTCTCTTATATATATATATATATATATATATATATATATATATATATATATATATATATATATATATATATATATATATATATATATATATAATATATATATATATATATATATATATATATATATATATATATACATATATATAATATATATATATATATATATATATATATATATATATATATATATATATATATATTATAATATATATATATATATATATATATATATATATATATATATATATATATATATATATATATATATTTATATATTATATATAATGTACATTTATGCAGACAAATTTGTAACTGTTACCAGATAACATCAAATGTCCCTATGTGACACTCAAAGCGACAAACGCGCATAATTATTCATTTCATCAATCCATTGTATTCTTGCATTAATAATTCAGAAGAGAGTAAAACATGTTCTATATGATCGCTAAACCAACGTGAAACTTAAAAAGGTATTTCCTTGTCACAGAAGCAACAGAGTGAGGTAGTTGCCATGCCGTTGATAGCACACAATCTCGAGCCAGCTCTGTCAAGCGTTATCTTTGATAGGAATATCATGGACGCCTGAGTTCCACTGAATGTCATAGTAGATTGTACTCGCATAGTGGACTATTGATACTGAAATTCTATGCCACTTCCGATATTAAGGTAGCGATGTGCAGTGTATGTATGTATGTATGTATGTATGCAGATTATATATATACAGTATATGTATGTATGTATATATATTATATGTATATATACACACATATATACATGTATATATATACAGTATATATTATATATTTTTATATATATATATATATATATATATATATATATATATATATATATATATATATATATATATATATATATTAAGTGTATTAGGTATTCATCTAAATATCCTTCCTTCGTGATATTCATTGTAATAAGGTTTGCCAGCATAAATAATTGATTTTGACACCACCCCTTTGTATTTTTTTTTTATTTCACATTTTAGTTATATTTTCTTGTCGTCCTTTTTTCTGAATAACCAAGAATACCCTAAAAGGAAATAATTCTACGTAGCCTGATAATCTAAGGAGACAGTAAACTGCTAATAAATGCGCCGAAGTTTCTTCGCCGCAATCGAGTTTTCAGTCCAGCCGCTACAGCGTATAATCAAGGCCACCGAAAATGGATCTATCCTTGAGTGGTCTCGGTATAATACTGTATGAACCGCGGTCCATGAAACTTTACCCACGGGCCGGTGGTGGCCTATCCTAAATCGTTGCCAGAAGCAAGATTATGGCTAACTTTAACCTTAAATAGAATAAAAACTAGTGAGGCTAGAGGGCTGCAATTTGGTATGTTTGACGAATGGAGGGTGGACGATCGATATACCAATTTGCAGCCCTCTAGCCTCAGTAGTTTTTAAGATCTGAGGGCGGACAGAATAAAGTGCAGATAGACAGACAAAGCCTGTGCAATAGTTTTCTTTTACATAGAAATAAA
>NC_089744.1:23632500-23660000 GCF_040412425.1 Macrobrachium rosenbergii | reverse complement strand
AAAAAATATGACCCTCGTTTTAATATCAATATTATTAGTGGAACAGGTCAACATCCTAATTGCACTAATGCTCTTATGTCTCGATTTTTGTCGTTGAAGTTTGCTTTTCATTAAAGCACTAGCCTTTTTTTTCTTCTTTTTTTTGTTATTACAGATCTGTCCTCAAAATATAAATTTTAAGCTTGACAATTTCGCAAAATGGTTGTTAGCTAATGTATGAATTTTTCTGTTATTTATTTTTAGTCTTCTGTAAAAGAAAACTATTGTTCAGGCTTTGTCTGTCCGCACTTTTTCTGTCCGCACTCAGATCTTAAAAGCTACTGAGGCTAGAGGGCTGCAAATTACTATGTTTATCATCCACCCGCCAGTCATCAAGCATACCAAATTGCAGCCCTCTAACCCCAGTAGTTTTTATTTTATTTAAGATTAAAGTTAGCCATAATCGTGCTTCTGGCCACCACCGGGCCGTGGTTAAAGTTTCGTGGGCCGCGGCTCACACAGCATTATACCGAGACCACCGAAAGATAGATCTATTTTCGGTGGCCTTGATTATACACTGTAGCGGCTGTACAGAAAACTCGATTGCGCGGAAGAAACTTCGGTGCATTTTTTACCTGTTTTTATTTGATCCAATAATTAAATTGTTTTAAAAATTAGTGTAAGAGTTGTGAATCTTTTGCTTTAAATATAATTCAAATCACTGATTCAATTCATTGTGAATTTAAATAAATATATGATTATTTACAATACGGGCGTTGGGGAAATATGTACTGAGTACATTCATTGTAAAGTGGCAATGTATAAAAAAAATTTTAATATTAAATATATAAAAATGACAGATAAAACAAGAATTAAATTGCAAAAAAAATCACAATGTCGTAATTAAATTGTTGCATATTAAAACATGTACGTAGGTATATATATATATATATATATATATATATATATATATATATATATATATATATATATATATATATATATATATATATGTTTGTATGCATGTATGTATGTATATCTATGTATATATATATACATTGTTAATTCATGCGATATGATGAGATGGTGAAGAAGGAGTGCCACTATAATGATTACATCAGAGTTAGGGTGCCATCACTAAAAAAAAGATTGAGAACCATTGTAATATAGACTGTCCATGTGCACTAAAACTGAATAAGCAGTGGCAGATATTTTATTACAGAAAATAATTTAACCTTCATGAACCATTTGGACTTATTAAGCTTATAAAACAGTCTGCAAAATAATCCTTCAAGTTAGGCCTCTCCAAAGTCAATTTCTCAGAATTATAGATTAATTACGTATAATTCAATGCAGCTGTTTTGAATCTTTTGCATACGAAAAATTTTAAATATACAGACCTGGATGTCAATATTATTTCATATTAATTTAAAGTATTATTATAATTCTATTAATTTCGTATTTAAAAAAAAGAGTAAAAAATGCACCGAAGTTTCTTCGGCGCAATCGAGTTTTCTTTACAGCCGCCACAGCGTATAATCAAGGCCACCGAAAATAGATGTATCTTTCAGTGGTCTCAGTATAGGGCTGTATGAGCCGCGGCCCATGAAACTTTAACCACGACCCGATTGTGGCCTATCATATATCGTTGCCAGAGGCACGATCATGGCTAACTTTAACCGTAAATAAAATAAAAACAGCTGAGGCTAGAGGACTGTAATTTGGTATGTATGATGATTGGAGGGTGGATGGCCAACGTACCAATTTGCAGCCCTCTAGCCTCAGTAGTTTTTAAGATCTGAGAGCGGACAGAAGAATTGCGGACGGACAGAAAAGCCAGGACAGTAGTTTTCTTCAACAGAAAACAAAAACCTTCCGTCTTTCACGCATTTCCAGAACTATAAGTTCTCCCGACTTTAAAATCTTTGCTTTTAGAAAACGGGAAATTGTAGCAGTATAATTTTATCAATTTCGTATTTTTGAAAAAAAATACCATTCTTCTTCCGCTTATTTTCAGAACCGCTTTTTTTCCAGAAAACAAGCAGTTTTAACAGTAATTGGAAAATCTTCATGTTGCGCTTTCTAATTATTTTTCTGCTCAGCTTCATCAGACGGAAACTTTCCCCGGAAAAACTGCAAACTTTTAATGGTTTTTAATGTTACGCCGAGCAAATATTCTGCTGGTTATAAAGTGGGAGTTATAAGGAGAATTTCTATACTTTTGGAGTAAAGGAGGCATTGATATTATATATATATATATATATATATATATATATATATATATATATATATATATATATATATATATATATATATATATATGACTTTTTATCACATCACCGTAATTCATATACAATCAGTAAGCTACAAACGTCCTTTAATATCCAATTCGCTCTATCTCGAAAATAATATATTTTCATATATGTTACCGAAGGGGAATTTTTAGTTTATAATAAGTTCGTCGTCCCGTGGGCTCAGAATCAGCGAAGGACAAGAACTCAGGACTACAGTGGGGCCGCGTGGGTTAAATGCGTCCACTGTAGTCCTGAGTTCTTGTCTCGCTGGTTCAAGCCCACGGGACGACGAACTTATTATCATCTAAAAATTCCCTTCGGTAACATATATGAAAATATATTATTTCGAGGTAGAGCGAATTGATATTAAAGGACGTTTACTAATTGATTGTATATATATATATATATATATATATATATATATATATATATATATATATATATATATATATATATATATATATATAATGTACATTTATATATAAATATAAATACATATGTATATATATATATATATATATTTATATATAGATAGATAGATAGATAGATAGAAAGATAGATAGATAGATGGATAGATAGATAGAACCTGACAGCGGAAAATTAACGAAATATATGAATCGAAATATATCGAACTTTTTAAGGATAATATTCTCTTATGAGAATATCATGGAAAATTATTATATATAAGTTTTTATGAATTGGTGATGTAAAAATGAAAAGATTTTTCCATAGTATTTCGTTTCAAATGGGAACCAAATATTTGTCAATTATCAAGCCTGGGATGTATAGCCATAATGATAGACGCATTTTCAAGTATTTCCGTAATATTTCCTTTAGTACTAAAACCAAATATTATTTCATTATGAAGCTTAAGAAATATTACCTGTATAATTCACACGATGTGCAACCAGGAATCCTCATTGGATAAACATTGTATTTAGCACAAAGAAACATTCTAACATTATCATTCTCATACTTTCACTCAAGCCTCAAATATACTCCAAATTATACCCATGAAAAATAAATTAGTAAAAAAAATGCGCCGAAGAGTCTTCTGCCCAATCGAGTTTTCTGTGCAGCCGCTACAGTGTATAATCAAGGCCACCGAAAACAGATCTATCTTTTGGTGGTCTCGGTATAATGCTGTATGAGCCGCGGCCCATGAAACTTTAACCAGGGGCCGGTTGTGGCCTATCCTGTATCGTTGCCAGAAGCACGATTATGGCTAACTTTAACCTTAAATCAAATAAGAACTACTGAGTCTAGAGGGCTGCAATTTGGTATGAGTGATGATTGAAGGGTGGATGATCATACAAATTTGCAGCCCTCTAGCCTCAGTCGTTTTTAAGATCTGAGGGCGGACAGAAAAAGTGCGGACAGAACAAAGTGCCGATGGACAGGCAAAGCCGGCACAATAATTTTCTTTTACAGAAAACTTTAAAAAAATCATTTCAGCGATTGAGGTCAGAGTAAACTTCATTATAAACCGTATCTTGGGATTTTGCCTTCATTAGAACCCACGTCTGTTTTATCGAGGTAAATCTTACCTCCCGTTTCTGAACCGAAATCCTATGACTTGGGCGTTGGGGGATGGAGGGCTAGGAACCCCTAATTTTTTAAGAGGTACATACCACCGTCTGTGTAATTTCAGGGTGTAGGAATATCGCTCTGAAATTCATTGTGTCATAAGTTTTTTGCTTCGTTGTGTACCGACGACAACTGGTTTGATATGATATCTCGGTGTATATATATAGTCAACCTTAAGTAAATTTGTGCGTTTCATATGAAAAGTATGGACACGTATTTCGTAATTACGTCATTTATGGAATGTGTGTGTATATATATATATATATATATATATATATATATATATATATATATATATATATATATATATATATATATATATATATATATATATATATATATATATATATATATATATATATATATATATATATATATATATATATATATATATATATATATATATATATATATATATATATATATATATATATATATATATATATATATATATATATATATATATGTGTGTGTGTGTGTGTGTGTGTGTGTGTGTGTGTGAATGTAAGTAAATTACTAAAATGTAAAGATAATTGTTTTTAAGGTGGCAAAGCATTGTATCTCTGCTCTAACTTTTGAGGTTCAAATTGCACAGCATCGTCAGTGAAAACTACTACAGTCCACCTGTTTGAGGAATGAAGGAACAAGGGGGGGGGGAAACTATTGCCCGTTTTAGTTGCATCCAAAACAAAACTTTAATTGTAAAATTGAGCGAGTTAGTTATAAAAGCGCCAATCTATTGGCTTCCTCTGCTGAACAGGCAAGAAATGAGGCTATATGCACGATCCATCTACTTTAATATATCACTGGTTTCAGTTGTAGCTGTTGTCATAACAACGATGCTCGTAATAACTTGAGTGTTCCAACCTTTCTGTACATGACATTTGGCTTATCATTCCGTTTGACATTTGTTATGCAAATGACTTTGCGACGGCTTTATTGGAGCTCACCAGACGTTTCTTTGAGGTGTAAGGAGTCGGTTTCCAAATTTCGAATATAGAATTGAGGCTAGAGGCCAAGCATTGGGACCTGAAAGGTCATTCAGCGCTGAAATGGAAATTGACAGTAAAACGTTTGAAAGGTGTAACAGGAGGAAAACCTCAAAGCAGTTGCACTATGAATCAATTGTTAGGAGAGGGTTGAGGAAAGTAAGATGGAAGAAAGAATGTGAAAGGAGGTACAGTAAAAGGAACTAAAGGGGTTGCAGCTTGGGGCCGAAGACACGCTGCGAAGGACCTTAAGTAGTGCCTACAGTGCACCGCATGAGGTGAACTGACGGCGCTAGCTCCCTACGGGGGTTTTCAAATATCAATCATTCGAATGTTTTGCGAAAAGAAAATGAGATTGCTTATGTTTTTCATTTAAACAAAATTTACCATCAGACTTTTCTTTGAGATACAGGGAGGCCATTTTCAAAATTCAGTCATTCAAATATTTACAAAAATAAGAAAATAAATTATTGATTTTTTCAGTTAATTAAACAAAATATACCATCAGGCTGTTCTTTGAGATAGATGGAGGCTGTTTTCAAATTCAGTCATTCAAACATTTACAAAAATAGAAAAGGAATGGTTGATTTTTTTTTCAAACAAAATATACCGTCAGACTTTTCTTTGAGATAGAAGGAAGCTGTTTTCAAAATTCAGTCATTCAAATATTTACAAAAATAAAATAATAAATTTTATTGATGTTTTTCAGTCAAACAAACCAAAAAGCGTTTTACTGATCATTATCTTTGAGAAGAAAACAATTCTTTTCTTCGACTGAAGAAATAATGAATGAGAATTCTACAATATTTCCCCCCCCCCCCTAATACTAGGAATAAAATTCTTATTAGTCTCTAATACCTTAAGGACCCTGTAACATGATCCAGCTTAGCGGAGCAATTAAGAGTATCCGGACATATTCTTTATACAATATCATAATATAAAAGAGACTTTGGGTGTTATTACAAAAGAATACGAGGAAAGCTACAGATCAGCTAGGATTTGTAAAACGTGAGATGGAAGTCATTTCGGCTTATATAGCAATAATAATGACTCTACAAAAACTTCGGCTGCGTATAACTGTTGTTGGACGTAAAGATCATACACATAATAAGACTTTAAAAAAATTAAAGCTGCGTATAATTGTATTAAGCTGAGCATAATTGTTCTTAGCTGAGTATAATTGTCTGTTAGACGTAAAGATTTGACATTCTTTCTGTAGCCAAAAATCTGTATTCATTCTGGCTAAAAGCTGATCATATACATAAGAAGACTAGAAAAACTGAAGCTGTGCATAATTGTTTTAAGCTGCGTATAATTGCTTTAACCTGTGTGTAATTATTTTAAGCTGCGTATAATTGTTTTAAACTGCGTATAAATGCTTTAACCTGTGTATAATTACTTTATGCTGCGCATAATTGTTTTAAGCTGTGTATAATTGTTTAAAACCGAGTATAATTGTTTTAAGCCGCGTACAATTGTCTGTTAGACGTAAAGACTTGACATGCTTTGTATAACCATAAATCTGTGTTCATTCTGGGTAAAATCATGCACAGGGACCATAAAATGAAAGCGCTCTGCTTGATGACATCAAAATGAGCAAAGATTTGGCAGGATTTTTTTTTGCGATCCTTCATAATCTTTCGATCCTGGTGGTAGGAGCGCGAACTGAACTAGGCTGGAAAATGTCGTCCAGTGATTTGTATTAATCAGTGACGGCAGGAGTCCAATTCATTATTTTACTTGCAGTTCCGCTGACATACAGACAGACAGACAGACAGACAGACGGAGAAACAAAAGTGAAAAGGTAACTATAAAAGAGAGAGAGAGAGAGAGAGAATTTAGGCCAAATGCTAAGCGCTGGAACCTATGAGGTCATTTACCGCTGAAACGGAAACTGACAGCAAGAAGGGTTGAAAGGTGTAACAGGAGGAAAACCTCAAAGCAGTTGCACTATGAATCAACTGTTAGGAGAGGGTGGAAAGTAAGATGGAAAAAAGAGAGAATATGAACAGAGTTACAGTAAATGGAGCGTAAGGGGTTGCAGCTAGGGGCATAAGGGAAGCTGCAAAGAACCTTCGGTAATGCCTACAGTGCACCGAGTGAGGAGCACTGACGACACTACCCTCCTATAGGGATTAACAATTCTGAATCTAATGGCAGGACGCTCTTAGGATGATATTCAGATGCAGAAATGAAGTACTGTAAGACACTAAATGTAATATTAAAATATGGAATTTACGAAAAAATAGGCAGTCAGAAATTTGTGCTTTCGTTTTCAAGATAAAGACAAAAGAATAATAAGTTTTGTCGGATTTGGTTGATATTCAAATACAGCTTTAAATTTCAGTAAGAAATTAAATATGAATTCTTTGAAAAAAAAATGGAAATTTCAGTAAGAAGCTAAATATGAATTTGACGAAAAAATAGGCAGTCAGAAATTTGTGCTTTCATTTTCAAAATAAAGACAAAAGAGTTTTAAGGTTTGTTGGATTAGGTTTATATTCAGATACAGCGTTAAATTTCAATAAGAAACTAAGTATGAATGCTTTGAAAAATGGAAAATTCATTAAGAAGCTAAATACAAATTTTACGAAAAAATAGGCCGTCAGAAATTCGTGCATTCGTTTTCAAAATAAAGACAAACGGAGTAATAAGGTCTGCTGGACGTCGCCTCTAATTGGAAAAATCACTCACTCGTTGTAGCAAAGGGAGCAATTAACAAAGAAAGAGAGAGAGAGAGAGAGGAGAGAAGAAGTAATTGAAAAGAGAAAATGCCTAGTCGAAGCCTCTGTTCCGATAACTAAGCCTCGATATTTTCCAGGCTTAGGAAAAATCGAGCAATAATCTCTCGAAGAGAGGAAACGGGGAAGGCGAGGGTCGATTGGCAACAAATGTATTACAGAACAATTCGGAGATGACAACGAAAGCATTCTCTCTCTCTCTCTCTCTCTCTCTCTCTCTCTCTCTCTCTCTCTCTCTCTCTCATTATCGATATTGATAATTAAGATAGTGGACCTATTATTATGCATATCTCATAGTAATAGTGCCACCATCTTAATTATCAATATAACCGTTACAGATTTATCAGATCTCCCAGTATTTAATGATTTGCGTTCATGTTTGCCTTTTTATTTATTTTGCTATTTTTTTCTTTCTACTGAATGGTGTCTTATTGCTGTGTTTCCTATTACCTTCCATTACCCCTTTCAGATGAACATCATATTCTTTAGAAGCGTGAATTTCAAGTCAGTGGCCCTTGTAATGGGTTTGTTCCATATGAATAGATTCCATCTTCTAAATAATATCGATTTAAGCATTCTCATGTAAAATACAGCAACGTTTCACTAAATATAAACAAGTAAAAAATGCGCCGAAGTTTCTTCGGCGCAATCGAGTTTTCTGTACAGTGTATAATCAAGGCCACCGAAAATAGATCTATCTTTCGGTGGTCTCGGCATAATGCTGTATGAGCCGCGGCCCATGAGACTTTAACCATGGCCCGGTGCTGGCTTTTCCTACATACCAATTTACAGCCCTCTAGCCTTAGTAGTTTTTAAGATCTAAGGGAGGACAGAAAAAGTGCAGACGGACAGACAAAACCGGCACAGTAGTTTTCTTGTACAGAAAACTAAAAACTAATTACCTACTTTGAGGAGATCATTATATATATATATATATATATATATATATATATATATATATATATATATATATATATATATATATATATTAACTCCTACTAATCCATTTAAAGATTATTCCTTAGTAATATTCCCGTTTAAAAGCATTAATGAACTTATCACAATTCCATTCATAATTCACGAGAGCGCAGCAGAATTTTAATCAGAAATTCTATACCCCACGCCAAAAAAAAAAAAAAGAATTACAAATAAGTCAAATAAAAATGTCATCATAATTATCTCCGGCGATAATTACTTTAGCTCTGAAACATTAATTGCTTATTTGGAGTCAGCTGCTGGCTAGCGACTGGTGGTCCCAATATACTGCTCATATTATTCGGATCCCACCAAATGAATTATTCACGGGAAGTCAGAAATCACACAGAATGAAAGGTTGGTCGTATTTCGTTTTCTGTTCTTCCCTATAATTATGATTTTCGTTCACGCAAGTTTGGAAGCATTGATTGTAAAGGTCTGTTCTTAGTCAGTAAAACAGTGATTCTCAAACTGGGTGCCCCTGGGGTGCCACAGACAGTGCCTAGGGGTGCCGCAAGATTGTCATTGATATGCTCGTTGTTTGTACAATATATTTCTGCATGTACGGTATGCTGAATTTGGTTTGAGTATGGATAATAATTTTATTCATTCAGTAAGAAGTTAATTGATGTGGGGTGCCACGGTAATGATTACATTGATTAGGGTGCCATCACCAAAAAGAGATTGAGAACCACTGCATTAATAGGTTGTTGAAATTCCATCTGCTATGGGAAGAATGTTAATAAGTCCTATAAACATTGAAAAGATATATCACTGAAGTATTTTATTCCATTCATTTTTCCGAGGAAGCAAAATAAGATATTTTTACTTTTTTAACATTTTATATATATATATATATATATATATATATATATATATATATATATATATATATATATATATATATTATATATAATATATATATATATTTTTATATATATATATATGTATATATATAATATATAATATATATATATATATATATATATATATATATATATATATATATATATATATATATTATAAAGGTAAATCATGTTTTCCCCTTGAGTAACAGATAAGAGGAACCACCCAACTGAAAAATCTCAGGTGCATTCAATTGTCATCTATTAATATTTAGGTACAAATAAAATACCTACACATATAAAGGCCTCGATCCGACCACTTGATTATGCGTTGCTGTTAAATGCAAGAATAAAAGTGAAATGCATTCCTTAAATTATGCATCAAAGATCAATCTCTGTGAGGATGGCTTCTTAAGGACTGGCTTGATTCCATGAAAGATCCGCGGAGCAATCTCGGTGAATTACCTGTAATCAGCCAAGATACACACCTGGATATTCTTGAATGAAATTGGAATGCTTCATTATGGCCGGGGAATGCTAGAGTAATCACATGAAACTTGAAATGGTTTAAATATGCACAGTACAATAAAACAGATTCTCAAACAACAACACGATGCTACAACATATTATGCTCTTCAGGAAATACCAACTTATGATTCAAATTCCAAAGGATACAGTAACGTAATTGATACAATAGCTCGTTTTATATGGCAACACAATCATTATTTACAAATAAACGGGCCAGTTGAAGCTCGCAAAGCTTTAACTAGGTTAGTAAAATCCGTTTTTGTGTGATTGATTATGGCAATACAATCGAGGTTTTCCGCCCGTGAAAAATACCGTTTTATATTTCAGTGATTTATCATTATCCCGTCAATGCTGATCGTTTTTGCTTAATCCAAGATTCAATTCATAAATTATCGTTTGAATCCGCGAAAGGATAAACTTGTTGTGGCGTTTAGGGAACTAATTTAAACTTGATACTTTCGATCCAAATAAAATATGAATGAAAGCCATCTCTTCTCTCCAATTTATTGATGAAAGCAATGATCGTTTCAGTGAAAGCTTTATGCCCATTTGATGTAAATCTGCCCTAACTTCAAACATTTCTCTCTTTTACATAGAGTGTTCATTCTGTTATACTTGTTCCTTTTATATGTCGTTTTAGCCTATTTGCTTTTCAGGTAATTTTTTTATTTTTTTTTTATTTTCAGTTTCCTGTAAAAGATAACTGTTGGATGGTTATGTCTGTCCGTCTGCACATTTTCTGTCCACTCTCAGATCTTAAAAACTTCTGAGGTTAGAGGGCTGCAAATTGGTATGTTGGTCATCCACCCTCCAATCATCAAGCATACCAAATTCCAGCCCTCTGGCCTCAGTAGTTTTTATTTTATTTAAGGATAAAGCTAGCCATAATTGTGCTTCGATATAGGATAGGCCACCACCGGGCCGTGGTAAAAGTTTCATGGGACGTGGCTCATACAGCATTTAACAAGACCAGAAAGGTAGATCTATTTTCGGTGGCCTTAATTATACGCTGTAGCGGCTGTACAGAAAACTCGATTGCGCCGAAGAAACTTCGGCGCATTTTTTACTTGTTTTATATCAGAAAGACAAAACATTTGATGAAAACAAGAGGTTTTATGTAATGGTTTGTAAAAATATATTTCTCTTTCAAAAATTTTCTCAAACTTACACATGCAAATACTCTTTTTTTTTTTTCATGACAGAAATGTAAAACATTTTTTTTATGCCAGAAAGATAAAAGTTTTTTTTATGCCAGAAAGACAAAACAGTTTTTTTTCATGCCAGAAAGACAAAATAGTTTTTTCATGCCAGAAAGATAAAACAGTTTTTTCATGCCAGAAAGATAAAAGAGTTTTTTCATGCCAGAAAGATAAAACAGTTTTGTTTCATGCCAGAAAGATAAAACAGTTTTTTTCATGCCAGAAAGATGAAACAGCTACTGAAAACAAGGCGTTTTATATAATGGTATATGAAAATTTTCCCTTTTATCTCATTTTCCCATGCAAAGGTAACAATTATGTCAACGCATACTCGCCAATACAGTTTTTTTAACGTCAAAAAAAGTAAATAGTTAGTGAAAAGAAGAGATTTTATATAATGGCATGTGAAAATATTTGACTTTCAAACCCAGGTTTCTCTACAGACATGAAACGTCACTTAGCAAAAAAAAAAAAAAAGAATTGTGATGGCATTTTATATAATGGTATATATGTGTTTACATTTCACTTTTAAAACCAAGTTTTTTACAAAAATGAAACTTCACTTATCTAAAAAAAAAACTCTTAAGATGAACTTTTTATATAACAGTATGTGAAAACATTTCTCTTTGAAAAATCTGGTTTTTCACATTTCACCTTGAAAAACCATGTTTTTAACATTTGAGAAACCAGGTTTTTCGTATTTCACTGAAAAAACCAGCTTTCTCACATTTCACTTTGAAAAACCAGCTTTCTCACATTTCACTTTGAAAACCAGGTTTGTCACATTTCACTTTGAAAAACCAAGTTTCTCACATTTCGCTTTGAAAAACCAGGTTTTCACATTTCTCTTTGAAAAACCAGGTGTTTCACATGTCACCTTGAAAAACCAGGTTTCTCAAAAGACTCACAAACTTTACTTACCTAAAAAAAAAAAAAAAAAGTAAATGAACTCTTTCTGCGATGATTCTTGGAATAGAATCTCTACCACCTTCACTTCCGTACACAAACATAAACCTTAAGGTTAAGGCAACTGCACTGTACCATGGAGTTGTCAAGGGCCTTGCAGTCAATTCAAACAAACAGTTATGGCAGAATAGCCGGAATGGACGAACCAATAAAAAAAAATGTCGAACGACTGCCATTCGTTAGAATGGGCCACTGGTAGTCGCCCAACGCTGTAGAGTTTGAAGCATATCTATTAGAAAGCAAATGTAACAATTTTCAGGCTTTTTTTTTATTGCCTACAACACTCTCCTGTGAGATGTGTAGTGAAAAACCTGTCGTAAAAACATGTCATACAGGAAAAATATAGTGAGAGAGAGAGAGAGAGAGAGAGAGAGAGAGAGAGATGTGGGCGTACATTATACATACACCATTAACTTTTGCTGTGCTGGTATTACATTTTTCTTATATTGTGATGTTAAATTTGATGGTCATTATATCGGTATATGCATGTATGTATATTTGTACGTATATGTATATGTAAATATATACATATATGTATATATATATTTTATATATATACTCCCTAAAAAAATTCTTCATTTTCTGTGCAAGAGAATCACTTATTCAATGCATGACTAATATCACCATGAACAATACCTCTCCCCTAGTGTTCGGGACACTCAGAGCAATGAAAGATCACCGACATTAATCTCCCTTATAAATAATGTCTCGACACATTTTCCGATAGTGGAAGACCACTAAATCATCCCCAAATGGCAAAGAGCCTCCTCACTGCAGATCAGAGCTTGGAAAATCGTTCTGTAGATGGCGCTGGTGTTCCCCATCAGGTTCTGTATATATATTCTGAATAAAAACAAGGCCGTAGATTATCCGATTCAAGGGTCCTTCTGTCCCCAGCCTCTCCTTCAAACACTGGCAAAATCTATAGGCTTGAGTGGAGCCACCCTGTCTCTTTGTGGTTACATATTGCCACTAAGGGCCTCTGTAGATAGACTCCTTAACGTAGAATATCAGTAAGTGCATAAACTACTTTTGGAATGTCAGAAAATCTGTTTTTATTCTGCAGATATCCGAAATAAAATCAGTGGTTTATCTTTAAGTAATCATCATCAAGAGACATTTTAATTTCTTAGGGTAGATCATGCTGTCTTGTGGAGACCATGAGCTGAGTAGCAGACCAGAGGCTACAGTTGTCTTGATCATATATGTCTGGCTAGGAATATGGATCATTTTATGTCTTAACTGATTTCTTTGTTTATCTGAAATGTTACTGTAAGCATAGGAATATACATATATATATATATATATATATATATATATATATATATATATATATATATATATATGTATATATGTATATGTATTATATATATATATATATATATATATATATATATATATATATATATATATATATATATATATATATATATATATATATATATACACACACACACACATATATATATATATATATATATATATATATATATATATATATATATATATATACACTGTATATATGTGTGTGTGTATGTATGTATGTATGTATGTATGTATGTATGTATGTATGTATGTATATGTACATTTATGTGTGTGTGTGTGTGAGTGTTAATATATTAGAGTAGTAGACACACTGATAATGATTCTACGAAGACTTCTGCAAACTTTTTTTTTTTTTTTTACAAATATTCATTGAGATGATCTATCCAAGAAAAATTCATGACAGTCTTGCGGCACCCCTAGGCACTGTCTATGGCATCCCAGGGTACCGCGGCACCCATTTTGAGAATCACTGCCTTAAACAGTTACGCCTTTTATTCGTATTTTATTGTCATTTCAATATAAAAAAAAAATCTTGAAATGGTTCAGAATATTAGCAGTGAGAAATGCAACTGGTGGTTTCAGTGAAGCAGAAAGGCACCAGAGATAATCAGGATATATATATATAAAAGAAGAGTGTTACTATGTTCCTGTGTCCCTTAAAGTAGACTGCTTGGTAGGTAAGTAGGTCGAGAGAGAGAGAGAGAGAGAGAGAGAGGTGGGGGGAGTTGATTGAATGTTTGTATAAATAGAGAACATAAGTGAAGTATATGGATAAACACATACACACGCGTACACACACACACACACACACAGGTGGTGGGGAGTTGATTGAATGTTTGTATAAAAAGAGAAAATAAGTAAAGTATATCGATAAACTTAAAGACAAATAGGGTAGATTCATAAATAAACAGATAAACTGAGAGAGAGTTACCAACTTTCTCATTTACATTTTATAATCATGAAAAACCGATTTTATTTACAAAGCTGTAAAACAAAAATTTTTAACACAAACTGAAAAAATTCACGACATACCAACATTCCAATCTTCGTTTCTGAATTCCCCAGAATTTATCGCGTAAATTCCCTAGATTTTATTGCGCAAATTCCCTAGAATTTATCGCGCATTGTCTCACCCGTGACAGCGAGATGACAGCAGAGTGTATTGCCGATGTTGGACCTTCATTATTGAAGACTGGTTCCTCCTCTCTTATTTTCTCCTCTGTTATTTCCTCCTCTGTTATTATCTAATACCCAGATTACCCTTTCGTCTGCCCGTTCTTCTTCCTCGTATAAATCGCTTGGAAATTTGTTTCGAATTGTTAGTCCAACTTTCCCCCCTGACGTTTATACCTGGTCGCGTTTTAATGAATGCGACCTGATTGTGATTGTGTCTCCGTCGTTTCGCAGTTTATTCCTTTTCTCGTTTATTCCACCGTCGTTATCCTTCTTCTGTGATCCTCAGTCCAGTCCCTGCGTTATTATCCAGGGATTATCCAATTCATAATGTCAGTTTCGACATTCTTCCTCTGTTATAGTACAAGATTTAGAAGTGTAAATCTGAGGGTAGTATGCAGAGTAGGGAGACAGAACTTGAGTGATATTCAGTGTTATTTTTTTTTTTGCCGGGGCGGGGCAATCCGGCCACCCCCCTCCCCCCGCCAGGTCAGGGCGCGGCTCCCAAAGTCAGCTTAGGAAGTAATTTAGGTGATTTTTGGTTAGGTCAGGGCACGGCTGTCTATTAAAGTTTGGGTTACTTTAGGGGCGTTCCAGAGGGGGATAAGCCCCACCACCCCCCCGCCAGGTCAGGGCACGGCACTTTAAGTTAGGTTAGGTTAGGTAATTAAGTCAGGATACAGCATTTCTAGGAAAGGTTTCAGTTCTCCTTCTCTCCTGAATGTCAAGTTACCTAAAACTTTTCCTTTTTTTTTTTCTTAAACTATTTTTGATGAAATCGAAAGTTCCCGATTATTGTAGTGTCACCGTATGCATGTAAAATGTCAGCCTTCAGAAAGCTTTATTCATTAATTATCTAATAATTAGAAATAGATTATCAGTAATGATAGAAAAAAACTACTGAAATAAAATGTATAACTAAACAAAAATCTCCAGATGTTATTGAGATAATCCATTAGCTATAAAAATAAGACACAACGGTATGTATTGAGAGAGAGAGAGAGAGAGAGAGAGAGAGAGAGAGAGACGAGCTGCAAAGTGTTGCCTGATATTCTGAAAATGCTCACCTGTTTTTAAAGAGAGAGAGAGAGAGAGAGAGAGAGAGAGAGAGAGAGAGAGAGAGAGAGAGGAACAAGCTCTATAGTATTGCCTGATATTCTGGAAATGCACACCCGTGTGTAGAGAGAGAGAGAGAGAGAGAGAGAGAGGAACAAGCTCTATAGTGTTGCCTGCTTGATATTCTGAAAATGCACATCGGTGTGGAGAGAGAGAGAGAGAGGGAAAAGGGAACAAGATGTAAAGCGTTGTCTGATATTCTCGGCCCCTAAATCCTTCCTTCCCGGTTTCCTTGAAGGATTTCCATGTAAATCCTATCGGGGAAAACCCTTCCCCTTTTACAGATGTAACTTCAAGACTCAAACGCGTCAGTCCTGCTGAGCTGAAGAGAGAGAGAGAGAGAGAGAGAGAGAGAGAGAGAGAGAGAGAGAGAGAGAGAGAGAGAGAGAGAGAGAGAGAGAGAGAGTCGTACCATTTCAAATTTCAACTTTATACCATTTGATAATCATTGGGGTCATATTTTTGATAACTTTTTTCTGACAATGTGCAATTTTTGTTTATTTAAATAGCTTTATTTGCACACATCAGTTATGTCTGTCTGTATGTCTATCTACATACACACACACACACACACACACACACACACACACATATATATATATATATATATATATATATATATATATATATATATATATATATATATATGTGTGTGTGTGTGTGTGTGTGTGTGTGTGTGTGGGTGTGTGTTTGTGTGTGTGTTTTTTCAAATTACTATTCTAACAATTGATATGGTAAATCGAACAGCAACAAACCAAGAGGAGCCAAAATAAATTGTGTGAACGTTAACCTAATGTAAAAAATTATAAATCTCTTCGATTCATAATTATGATGAAAATTAAAGAAACCCAAAGTAAGAAAAAAAATCGAATAAAATACTTTCCTTGAGTTCTTCACTCTCTCCAGTACCATTCTTTTTAGTTTTCTGTAAAAGAAAACTATTGTCTGTCCGTCCGCACTTTTTTCTGTCCGCACTTTGTTCTGTCCGCACTTTTCCTGTCCGCCCTCAGATCTTAAAAACTATTGAGGCTAATTAGTATGGTGATCATCCACCCTCTAGTCATCAAACATAACATATTGCAGCCCTCTAGCCTCAGTAGTTTTTATTTTACTAAGGTTAAAGTTAGCCATAATCGTGCATCTGGCAACGATAGAGGGCAGGCCAACATCGGGCCATGGTTAAAGTTTTAAAGTTTAGTGGGCTGCGGCTCATACAGTATTATCCCGAGACCACCGAAAGACAGATCTATTTTCGGTGACATTGATTATACGCTGTACAGAAAACTCGATTGCTCCGAAGTTATTATTTTTTTTTTTCTCTCCACTGAATACAACAATCATCTCCAAAGCCAGTCATTGTAGCCATTGTATAGGGTCTGAAATTTCTCCTCCTTTACCTCTTGTCTTTTCAGAATATTTTGGTGGTCTCTCCGGAAAGAAATTCTGCCAGCACTTTTGCAGTCCTTCAGATAAATGCAACAAACACCTATCTCCCTCACTTACGCTAAAGCCACTTCCTCTCTTTCTCTTCCAGAGAGAGAGAAATATTTTTGCTCATTCCATTCCCGGGCTGCGCAAATCTCTTGTTGTTCTGGGAAAAGGAATCAAGTCTAAATGGGAATTTCTTTAACTGTCCGGATTAACAGTTTTAAGAGGATTGGAACGCTTGCATTTAACTGCATATGCATGCGTTTTATAGTAAGGAATTTCGAGTGGTATCAGGAGAATTCTGCTTGATCCTTTCTCTTGGAACCATGGGGTTACTATGCTACCTGTTATGGTAATTCTGGACATATGGAATAGAGTACATAACGACGCGAAAGTATATTTTCCCTTTGAGTGGCCGCCCCTTCTTCTACTGCAGTAATGGTGCCTTTATTCAGAGGGGTTAGGTATACTCCCTTCAGTTTTCTAGGTTTGTTCTAAAATCCATGGAACTGACAGTGACCACTTTTTGTTAATTGATCTTTGAGCATATTTTTATCAATTTGATTCTGTTTATACTTTCCAAACAAAAGTTTATGAATGAATGTTTTGTTCTGAGCAAATTATGACCAACACTTAAACTCTAAGAAATTATACCCCCCTAAGAAATTATACCCCGTAGGGGGGTAGCGCCGTCAGTCCACCTCACGTGTTGCACTGTAGGCATTATTCAAGGTTCTTTGAAGCGTGCCTTCGGCCCCTAGCTGCAACCCCTTTCGTTCCTTTTACTGTACCCCCTTTCATATTCTCTTTCTTCCATCTTACTTTTTGCCCTCTTCTAACAATTGATTCATAGTGCAGCTGCTTTGAGATTTTCCTCCTGTTACACCTTTCAAACCTTTTACTGTCAATTTCCGTTCCAGCGCTGAATGACCTCATAGGTCCCAGTGCTTGGAATTTCGATTAAATTCTGTATTCAATTTAACTCTGTGTTCAATTCTCAAAAATTTATATCCAACCTTAGTAAACTATTAACCCTGTCCTCCTTTTTAAAGATCTACAGAAAACAACTCAGACAGAAATACATGAAGTCTCAAAATACCTTTCCTCATCCTCTAATAAAATTCCACGCCATCCACATCTCGCCTGCAGCAGCAGCAGCAGCAGTCACATGAAAAAAAACATCCGTTCTCGCAGACAGGTAACGTCTTGCTCAGAACTCTGAAATTGTTACTTCCAGCAATCTCTTACGTGACTCATATCCTCAGCTCTGAAAGGTCCCGTCAGTCCTGGAAAAGACGCAGCAGACATGAATTATTCCTTTCCAGGATTTATGCAAGTCGAGAGTGAAAAAAAACAAAACAAAACAAAACGACAAGTCGAGAGTGAAAAACAAAAATAGAAAGAGCAATGCTTCATTTCCTGAGGTCAACAGCCGTCTGTTTTTTTTTTTTTTTAGGCGTTCGCGGCTGAGGATATGCAATTTCTTCTTTTTAGTTTTCTGTAAAAGAGAACTATTGAGATGGTTTTGTCTATCCTTCCGGATAAAGACTACTGAGGCTAGAGGGCTGCAATTTGGTATGTAGATCATCCACTCTCCAATCGTCAAATATACCAAATTGCAGACCTCTGTCCTCAGTAGTTTTTGTTTTATTTAAGGTTAAAGTTAGCCGTAATCGTGCTTCTTGCAACGATATATGATAGGCCACCACCGGGAAATGGTTAAAGTTTCATGGGCCTTGGCTCATATATATATATATATATATATATATATATATATATATATATATATATATATATATATATATATATATATATATATATATATATATATATATAGAGAGAGAGAGAGAGAGAGAGAGAGAGAGAGAGAGAGAGAGAGAGAGATAGATAGATAGATATATAATACCTGCTTTACCTCTTTTCCTTTTGACTAATTGACAATAGAATAATCATTATATTAATCTATGATTTGTAAATTCGCACTATCACTACCTTAGAGCTAAATAGACGGTATTTGGACGCGCATATCTATATTCCTTATTTGAAACAAAACATATAAATATTCCTTATTTAAAACAAAACCTGGAACTTTAAAATACTTACCAACCTCCCCTTCAGCCAATGGAACGGAATGGAATATAGAATTTAGGCCAAAGGCCAAGCACTGGGACCTATGAGGTAATCCAGCCTTGAAACAGAAATTGAGAGTAGAAAGATTCGAAAGGTGAAGAAGGAAGAAAAACCTCAAAGCAGTTGCACTGTGAAACAATTGAGAGGAGAGGTTGGAAAGAAATGTATAAGAAAGAGAATATGCACGGAGGTACAGTGAAAGGGGTTGCAGCTAGGGGGCGAACACCTCCGCGAACTCCCAATCGAGAACTCGATTAGTAGACGAGATGGGGGAAATTCAATTAGACAGCCCCGCCTGTTCTTTAGACCTGTCAGGCACACTGGACGTCAGGACAGTGGCGTCCAGTGCCTGGTGATGGACAGACACAAGCTGTTTCAGCCTTTAGCTTCCCGTCATTGACTGTCAATGACAGCTATTATGGTCCAAACGCGACCCGAGTCCTTAAATGTCTGGTCAGGTATATCAGAATGTCAGTCAACAGGTCTGTCGCGATTCTGCGAATAAATAATTCCCTGCCTTTCGCGATTTGCCAGAGAGCAATTGCCGTTTTATATTGTTTTATTTTATTTTTATTATGATGAAGCGCTTAAATATATTTAGAGAAGTCTTTATTATTATTATTATTATTATTATTATTATTATTATTATTATTATTATTGTGTGTAAATAATTCCTTGCCTTGTGATTTGCCAGAGAGCAATTGCCGTTTTATATTTTTTTTATTTTTATTATGATGAAGCGATTAAATATATTTAGAGAAGTCTTTAGTATTATTATTATTATTATTATTATTATTATTATTATTATTATTATTATTATTATTATTATTGTTGTGAATAAAGAATTTCCTGCCTCTCGTGATTTGCCAGAAAACAATTGCCGTTTTATATTGTTTTTTTTTATTATGATGAAGCGATTAAATATATTTAGAGAAGTCTTTTATTGTTATTATTATTATTATTATTATTATTATTATTATTATTATTATTATTATTATTATTATTATTGTTGTGAATAAATAATTTCCTGCCTCTCGTGATTTGCCAGAGATCAATGGCCGTTTTATATTACTTTATTTTATTTTTATTATGATGAAGCGATTAAATATATTTAGAGAAGTCTTTAGTATTATTATTATTATTATTATTATTATTATTATTATTATTATTATTATTATTATTATTATTATTATTATTATTATTATTGTGAATAAATAATTCTCTGCCTTTCGCGATTTCTCAGAGAGCAATTGGCGTTTTATATTGCATTATTTTATTTTTACTACGATGAAACTATTAAATATATTTAGAGAAGTTTTTATTATTATTATTATTATTATTATTATTATTATTATTATTATTATTATTATTATTATTATTATTATTATTATTATGAAGGAAATAGACCTTCTCTTAAACGCGAATTATAAGGAAAATAGAAAAGATCCGGTGTTAGATAAATTAGCATAATACAGCCATCCTTTTCATTATTATTATTATTATTATTATTATTATTATTATTATTATTATTATTATTATTATTATTATTATTATTATTAGTGCTTTAATTAATATTATTATCATTATTATTATTAAAAAAATACTCAAAGCAACATGAGTCTTGGAATGGAGAAACAGTTCCACAGTTATGTATATCTACATATTTATGTAAGGATGAATCTGTACAGATAGCTAGTTCTTCATTGGTGGGGTGGGTAGAGCTCTCAGATAGCACGTTGTTGGCCCAGCGTTCGACTCTCCGACCAGCCAATGAAGAATTAGAGGAATTTATTTCTGGTGGCAGAAACTCATTTCTCGTCATAATGTGGTTCGGATTCCACAATAAGCTGTAGGTCCCGTTGCTAGGCAACCAGTTGGTTCTTAGGCACGTAAAATAAGTCTGATCCTTCGGGCCAGCCCTAGAAGAGCTGTTAATCAGCTCAGTGGTCTGGTTAAACTAAGGTATCCTTAACTTAACCTTGTACAGATAGCTTTGGGGAATCTGGTCGATTCCCCCTTTTCAATCTGACGTGTTGATGTGACACCCCAAAACCAAAGAAAACATAAAAAGACTCAAAACAAGCGAAGTTATTTACGAACTATGGAGTCCGACGTCAAACATAGATCAGGCGATGCCGTTGTTGTCTGATGAAAAAGCCTTGCCCATCAGAAAACGACAGCATTGCCTGATCTATAGCATGTTTGACGACCGGTTCTATGTTTATAAACAACTATTATTATTATTATTATTATTATTATTATTATTATTATTATTATTATTATTATTATTATTATTATTATATATTGTATGGGGAGTCGAACAGATTCCCGAAAGCTATCTGTACAGATTTATCCTTAAATATATGTACATAAACATAACTGTGGAACTGTTTCTCTGTTATTATTATTATTATTATTATTATTATTATTATTATTATTATTATTATTATTATTATTATTATTATTATTAATCGAACAGATTCCTGAAAGCTATCTGTACGGATTTATCCTTAAATATATGTACTTATACATGACTGTGGAATTGTTTTTCTATTATTATTATTATTATTATTATTATTATTATTATTATTATTATTATTATTATTATTATTATTAACCAAACAAAAACTTCTTTCAGTTTTCTTCTGAAGATGGAAAGAGAAGCCCACAAGATTCCTGTGTATAACTTGTTTACATGTAAATATTTAATGTCACTTTAAAGTGACATGTAAATATTTACAATTAAACAAGTTACACACAGGAATCTTGTGGGTTTCTCTAATCGAACAGATTCCCGAAAGCTATCTGTACAGATTTATCCTTAAATATATGTACATAAACATAACTGTGGAATTGTTTCCCTATTATTATTATTATTATTATTATTATTATTATTATTATTATTATTATTATTATTATTATTATTATTATTATTATTATTATTATAAAAATTTACTTATTTGCTCAAATCTTGGTTATCGAATTTGAAAGGCCACGTTTTATACTTGGAAAAAAAATTATATCAGGATCACAATGTTTCAAAACCTCATGAAAGGTGTATTAAAATCATTTTTTAAGATGTATATAAACCATAAATTTTCCCATTTTTAGTATAACCTGTTACACATTTAAATGTGTTTTATCGAGGCTATAAAACTATCAAAGTTCAATTCATTACAAACACCATTCCTATATATGTTACTGGTGATGAATAAATAATAAGTAAAATGTACAATTTTTATGTCAACTATAAACCTGAAATCCCCAGTGTTTTATTGCAGACTAAAAGTAAGTATGAAGACAAGCGAACTTAAAAAAAGCTTTTTGTCTTTTCATTTTACAATGGGGACGCATTTATTGACATAAGAGAGAAAAAACATAAAATTGTTTTATCCAGGAATCTATAAATAGCAAATCTTGGAAGTGACTGATTTTATTCTCATCAGCATATATATATATATATATATATATATATATATATATATATATATATATATATATATATATATATATATATATATATATATATATATATATATATATATATATATATATATATATATATATATATATATATATATATATATATGTATATATATATATATATATATATATATATATATATGTATATATATATATATGTATATATATATATATATATATATATATATATATATATATATATATATATATATATATATATATATATTTATATATATATATATATATATATATATATATATATACATATATATATATATATATATATATATATATATATGTGTGTGTGTGTGTGTGTGTGTGTGTGTGTGTGTATCTTATCTTTGTGTGTGTACAATTGTTCTCTTGCGTGTTTGGTCCCTGTCTGTTAATGCATGGGTAGAGATAAAACAGCATTCCACCCTGCAAAGAAAACCGACCACTGAAATCCACGTAGCATGTTTATTTTATTTATTTATCTGTTTACCTACCTATTTATCATTCATTATTATTCATTTCAGTCTATATTTGCAACAAGTCTTTCGAAGAAATTAAAACAGATTCATTCTCAGTTATCCAAAATATTTTCCACCCAAACCAGGCCATTTTCGAAAGGACTCCTCCTTATTACCTCAGAGGACATTTAGAAGCCAAACATTTCCTTAGAAGACATTTAGAAGCCAAAAATTTTCTTAGGGGGACATTTAGAAGCCAAACATTTCCTCAGAGGACATTTAGAGGCCAAACATTTGGAAGCCAGAAATTTCCTCTGAGGACATTTAGAAGCCAAATATTTAGAAACCAAACCTTTCCTCAGCAGACATTTAGAAGCCGAACATTTCCTCAAAGGACATTTAGAAGCCCACCATTTCCTCACAGGACATTTAGAAGCCAAACATTTAGAAACCAAACATTTCATTTCCTCAGAGGACATTTAGAAGCCAAATATTTAGAAACCAAACTTTTCCTCAGAAGACATTTAGAAGCCAAACATTTCCTCAGAGGACATTTAGGAGCCACATTTTTAGAATCGAAACACTTCCTCGGAGGACATTCAGAAGCCAAACACTTACAAACCAAACATTTCCTCAGTGGACATTTAGAAGCCAAACATTTCCCCACAGAACATTTAGAAGCCAGACAAAAGGAGTAACTCCTGCGAAGGCGAAATCTTCCTCCTTTGAAGGCTGCGTGTCTCCTCCTCTTATCCTAAAACCAGAACTCTCCTTAACTCAGAATAATGACTTTTAGAGCTTCTATCCACGTGAATGAGAAAGAGGAAAAATTATTCCAGGAAAAGACTTCAAGAGGTTTCTGTACGAATGGGAATGAGAGCGGAGGGGAATACGATGAAAAAATATTTTGTTTTTGTTAGTATATTTATTATTACATTTTTTTTTTTTAGTATTTTTAGTTTTCTGTAAAAGAAAATTATTGTGCCGGTTTTGTCTGTCCGTCCGCACTTTTTCCTGTCCGCCCTCAGATCTTAAAAACTACTGAGGCTAGAGAGCTGCAAATTGATATGTTGATCACCCATCCTCGAATCATCAAACATACGAAAGTGCAGCCCTCTAGCCTCAGTAGTGTTTATTTTATTTAAGGTTAAAGTCAGTCATGATCGTGCTTCTGGCAACGCTATAGTCCAGGCCACAACCGGCCGTGGTTAAAGTTTCATGTGCCGCGTCTCATACAGCATTATACCGAGACCACCGAAAAGTAGATCTAATTTCGGTGGCCTTGATTACACGCTGTACAGAAAACTCGATTGCGCCGAAGCTCTTTTGCGCATTTTTTATTTTATTTGTTAATTACTATATTTCCCAAGGTGGTTATTGCTCGTTGTTGTGTTCATCATAATCTATTCAAAATCAGCTCAACCTGATTTCTGTTCTGTAAGGTACAAGGGAAGTCAGCATGTCTCTGCCAGTACGATTCATAGAGGCGCATTCATTGTTAAACTGACTCTCATCTTTGTTAATCCCAACAGACATTAAATAATCTAAAGGAATTCTATTAATATTCGATAATCAGACAATACACAACACATAGTCCCGCTTAAAATACGATAAAACTGTCTACGATTGTATTAGATTCCAAACGAATTAAGATCACAATATGGTTAATCCAAGCAGTTAATTATAATTAACTTTCCTTCCTTAGAAGTTAAAAATAATTTTGCTAGCATTGAGTTGCATCACATCCCAAGCTAATGCAAATTGAGATATTTTGCTTATATTTTTATTTAAAAGACTTCACATTTCTTTTCTCTAACGAAAAATTCTAATTTTAAGCAAAACATCTAAGGGATCTATATACTCTCTTCTCAATACATTTACTTCCCGAGAGAGAGAGAGAGAGAGAGAGAGAGAGAGAGAGAGAGAGAGAGAGAGAGAGAGAGAGAGAGAGAGAGAGAGAGAGAGAGAGAGAATTATGCCTATTCTGAATATTTCCAGTGGAAGATCTTTGTGCTATATTCTCAGTATGTTTATTTCCACAGAGAGAGAGAGAGAGAGAGAAATTATGCCTATTCTGAATATTTCCAGTGGAAGATCTTTGTGCTCTATTCCCAATACGTTTATTTCCAGAGAGAGAGAGAGAGAGAGAGAGAGAGAGAGAGAGAGAGAGAGAGAGAGAGAAAGTTAGAATTATGCCTATTCTGAATATTTCCAGTGGAAGATCTTTGTGCTATATTCCGAATAAGTTTATTTCCACTGAGAGAGAGAGAGAGAGAGAGAGAGAGAGAGAGAGAGAGAGAGAGAGAGAGAGAGAGAGAGAGAGAGAGCTGGAATTATGCCTATTTTGAATATTTTCAATGGAAGTTTGAATCGAACAGCAATTAGAGGAGATCTTATGAATACCTGCTAATGCTAATGATCCCTTCAACTCGTGATCGATTCTTTATAGTATAGCAGATTATTCTTCCTTTTTTAGATGCATTTTTTTTTATCTAATGAGAAATATTTTTTGTATTCAGAGAGATATCGATGTTTAAGACCTCGATAATGTGAAATGTTTCATATTTTTTGAGTTTATGGACTTCGCA
Source organism: Macrobrachium rosenbergii (assembly GCF_040412425.1). NCBI lineage: Eukaryota > Metazoa > Arthropoda > Malacostraca > Decapoda > Palaemonidae > Macrobrachium > Macrobrachium rosenbergii. Next base: position 23,634,201 of record NC_089744.1, on the reverse strand, counting down.
CAATGTGATATCTTTTGTTGTATTCTCGTAATAAAAATATAGGAATGTAAGATAATGAATGCTCTTTCATATGTGGGGAATCTCAAAAGAATGTCGATCCATTTTTAGTTTTCTGTAAAAGAAAACTATTGTGCCGGCTTTGTTTGTTTGTCCGCACTTTACTATGTCCACACTTTTTCTGTCCGTCCTCAGATCTTAAAAACGTACTGAGGCTAGAGGGCTGCAAATTGGTATGTTGATCATCCACCCTCCAATCATCAAACATACAAAATTGCAACCCTCTAGCCTCAGTAGTTTTTATTTTATTTAAGGTTGAAGTTAGCCATAATCGTGCCTCTGGCAACGCAACAACACAGGCCGCCACGGCAGGATGAGAGTTTCATGGGCCGCGGCTCATACGGCATTATACCGAGACCACCGAAAGATAGATTTTTTTCGGTGGCCTTGATTATGCGCTGTACAGAAAACGATTGCGCCGAAGAAACTTCGGCGCATTTTTTACTTGTTTCATTGCCAAGATTTCTTTGTATAGTAAACAAGACAGCGATGAAAACTGCGATTTTAATAAGTGGAAAACCTATAATACATCGTACCTACCTTATGGTTAATGAAAATGGCAGTGAATTGGAATCAAGGAGAAATTACATATTTCTACGCACACTAATTTATAAATAGTTCCTCCAGTACAGCATTATTCTAAGATATCGATAATGAAGGAGCATTTTATCAAGTAATTTATTTTTAACTCCTATTCTGCATTGGCTTCCCACTCCTCATTACCTAAGTGATCTCTGAAATTCCCTGTAAATAATTTATAATAATAATCAAAAACTGTTCTAATTAAATGTTAATATATTCTGATGAGTTTTCTAATTTTCATACAGATCAGACAAAATTCTGGTGCATGTGGTAACAAATAACTCGTACAAATACATTTGATTCTTAATTAATACATTTTTAGTTTTCTGCAAAAGAAAACTACTGTGCCGGTCTTGACTGTCCGTCCACGCTTTTTTCTGTCCGCCCTCAGGTCTTAAAAACTGCCGAGGCTAGAGGGCTGCAAATTGGTATATTGATCATCCACCCTCCAATCATCAAACGCAACAAATTGCAGCCCTCTAGACTCATTAATTTTCATTTTATTTAAGGTTAGAGTTAGCCATAATTGTGCTTCTGGCAACGATGTAGGCCAGGCCACTACCGGGTCGAGGTTAAAGTTTCATGGGCCGCGGATTATACAGCATTATACAAAGATCATCGATAGATAGATCTATTTTCGGTGCTGCACAGAAAACTCGGTTGTGCCGAAGAAACTTCGGCGCATTTTTTACTTATTTTTTTAATTTTTAATGCTGGTCCCAAGGATATTAACAGACTGTCTTCTTAAAGGGAGAAGGGTTGTATGAACTGAATGAAGAAAATAGAATTAGGAGAATTTCAACTAAATTTTCTTTCCAATCCACAATAACCTGATCTAATGTACACTGACCAGTTTATCAGGGTTTCAACTTCTTTTTCATTTTAGTTTCTAAGTTGCGGTCAGAAGGATAAGCACAGACTCCTCTCAGGGAAGATGGCTTGTATAAACTAGGAAACCTGAAGTGGGAGAGTTTCAAGCCTCGGAAATTAGGGGAAATATGCCCTTTTCAAAAGTAATGGAATTTTTATTTTAATTCAGATATTCTAAATCGATCAGTCATC
>NC_089744.1:23615000-23627500 GCF_040412425.1 Macrobrachium rosenbergii | reverse complement strand
CTTATTTTTTTTTATCCAGTTTTAGTTTCATGTAAAAGAAAACTGTTGGGCGGGCTTTGTCTGCCTGTCCGCACTTTATTCTGTCCGTACTTTTTTCTATCCGCACATTTTCTGTCCGCCCTCAGATCTTAAAAACTACTGAGGCTAGAGGGCTGCAAATTGATATGTTGATCATCCACCCTCCAATCAGCAAACATACCAAATTGCAGTCCTCTAGCCTCAATAGTTTTTTAAAATTTTATTTAAGGTTAAAGTTAGCCATAAACGTGCTACTGGCAATGATATAGGATAAGCCACCACCGGCCCGTGGTTAAAGTTTCATGGGTAGCGGTTCATACAGCATTATACCGAGACCACCGAAAAATAGATGTTTTCGATGGCCTTGATTATACGATGTACAGAAAACTCGATTGCGCCGAAGATTTGATTTTCTGTCTTCAGAAAGGGGAGGTATAATGTTGTAACTCAATTTTTTTTATCCAGTTTTTTTTAACTTGTATTTATTAATACTTTAGCAAAAGACTTCCTTTAAATACTGAATTTAACTTGAATAATATACCTTGAAATATGAAGAAGAGCGAAAATAGTATTTATATATTTTGCCAAAAATTCATTCAGGCATTGATTAAAGAAAATTGAATGCTCCACTAGACAAGACACAGTCTTTAAAGTGGATTTTGTTTTATATAGCCATCATTGGAGATCTGTTAATTATCCATTCATATTTTGTAAGAAGTTCTGTTTAACATCAAAGACAGAAAAACACAGCATGGAACTTAGGCTGAATAATTCTCTAGTGTTTTAAGATCAATGAATATGACGAGTCAAAGATATGATGAATTTGTTGCAAAACGTTTAGTCCTGAACAGAATTGCTTCTTTAACGAGTTCAAATGAAATATGAATAACAGAAAAAAAAACTTAATTTTCAAATTAAGTCAAAGAAATATTCCTTTGGCAAATGGCAAAACAAGATATAATATGTAATTGTAATAGCCACAATGCCCTCTTAACTTTCTCGAATTCTTCTCGCTTTTTTAGATACGCTTGTCACTACAAAGCCTTGAGATCCGTGTACAAGAAATATGAAGAAATTCTGATGTCCGGTAGCGGGAAACGAACCCGGGTCCCCTAATCAGAACGAGGTCTGTTCAGTCACAATGCCGTCTGTCTATTTAGATAAGAAAAAAAAAAGACTAGCGAATACAATGACCTTTCAGTGAAGTGGGACACTGACAAAGATTTCGCCCGATCAGTCATCCGTGATGGAGAATCAATGCGAGGAATGAAATATTAAAACGAAAGAGAAAATGAAATTCCTAGCTATTTGCACTTCACAGTCGAGGCTCAAAAGGTCTGATATCTTTGAAATCAGGTGGGAGAATGTTCGGATATTTTTTTTTTCTTTTCTGTTAATTCTGTTCTGTCTGTCGATTTTTAATTCTGTTCTCTCTTTTCGCTCTAAGCATTTAGATGAAGATTTTCGTTTTAATTATGGAACAGAGAGAGATTAAAATTTCAGAACGATTTGATCATTTAAAACTAAATTAAAATCAGCGCAGTGAAGTAAGCCTAGCAAAAATTTGAGGTAATGGAAATTCCTTTGCTAGGTTTCAGAAGGGAGCAATCCCTTCACTTTTTGACAGACAAATAGTGTGTTGAATAAATGTCAATAAAAAGAATTATTTTAATATATATATATATATATATATATATATATATATATATATATATATATATATATATATATATATATATATATATATATATATATCTATAAGTTGTTGGAAATATATGACCCAAAGTTAGCAAGTGCATTATAAAATAATGAAAATAAATAAGTGTTCTTTGCCTGCAGGGAAAATGGTCTATTGAATAAATTTTAATAAAAAGAACTATTTTATTAAACAAAATATAAAAAAGTAGTTGGAAATATATAATCCAAAGTTGGCAAGTGCATTATAAAATAATGAAAATAAATAAGTGTTCTTTGCCTGCAGGGAATTAATCAACCTTTACACTGAAGAAATAATTTAACTGATGCATAATCAACTGTACAGAGTAAAACGTAGAAGCCCCTTGCTTCTGTTTTGATTTGCAATGAAATACATGATATGAAAAACCGAGTACGTGGTTCCTTCTACCATTATACAACACACTCTCTTGTTTATGTTTTCATTTGCAATGAATTTCATGTAAGAATAAACAAAAGAAATCTCTCAGACAAAGACTGAATCCCTACCTTTGGAAACCACACTTCTGGGCCAGTGCTAACTTTTGGGATAATTAGCTGCCAGCATCCGTTCTCATCTTAATTAGGGAGCAGTCTTGGCCACAGCATCTGGGGCCATCATTTAGAGGAATCTCTCTCTCTCTCTCTCTCTCTCTCTCTCTCTCTCTCTCTCTCTCTCTCTCTCTCTCTATGCATTGTTGGTTGGTATACCACTGAGAAAATATTTTGTGAATTTATCTTTCTCTCTCTCTCTCTCTCTCTCTCTACATCACTGTTACACCATTGAGTAAATAGTTTAGAATTTTATCTCTCTCTCTCTCTCTCTCTCTCTCTCTCTCTCTCTCTCTCTCTCTCTCTCTCTCTCTCTCTCTCTGCATCACTGTTACACCATTGAGAAAATAGTTTGTGAAATTTTATCTCTCTCTCTCTCTCTCTCTCTCTTGCTCTCTCTCTCTCTCTCTCTATTGATTGAAATTTAATTTTCATATATATATATATATATATATATATATATATATATATATATATATATATATATACATATATATATATAGATAGACAGATAGAGAGATAGATAGATAGATGATTTTATTACTGTGCTATAAATGATTCTTTGCCACGCACAAATATCTCTTTATCTCTGTTAGAATGATTAAATATTTCATTACAGTTCTCTCTCTCTCTCTCTCTCTCTCTCTCTCCTCTCTCTCTCTCTCTCTCTCTCTCTCTCTCTCTCTCTCTCTCTCTCTCTCTCTCTCTCTGTTCAAAAGTTCAACATTTTCTGCCATTCTGCTGCTCAGGTCTTTAGAATTCAAGCATCGTCTCAATGTCAGAACTTCGATTGTTAGAATAAAAATCTTGTTTCTTTAAAACACTATAAAGTGTGTTTTCACACACACACACACACACACACACATAAATGGATGTATGCATGTATGTGTGTGTGTGTGTATTTACCAGCATAACTCTGGAAAGGATTGAGCAAATTCAAACTAACTTGGTATACGTATGACTTACTATCTGGAAAATACTGCTTGGGGTAAGACATCAGTAGCACCAAAGAGAGAGAGAGAAAGTTTATCGACTATCATTTGAGTTTTCCCAGGCAGCGCTGAGTTGGTCAGCTAATTTATTTATGTATATATATATAATATATATATATATATATATATATATATATATATATATATATATATATATATATATATATATATATATATATATATATATATATATATATATATATATATATATATATATTATATTATATATATACATACGTAAAATCTGCCTAAACTTGCTCAGGTGCGTGCTGCATTTTGTGGAACACGCGGGCAAATGAGGTAGAAGTTGAATCCCAATTTTTGGACTGGGCAAAGCGGGCCATTAGCCTAATGGTAGAACGATGACTGCCTCCTCAATGATTAATATAGTACAGCTGAGAGAGAGAGAGAGAGAGAGAGAGAGAGAGAGAGAGAGAGAGAGAGAGAGAGAGAGAGAGAGAGAGAGAGATTAACCATGATAATATTCTCCTTGGAAGAATAATGACGCAATTGAGAGAGAGAGAGAGAGAGAGAGAGAGAGAGAGAGAGAGAGAGAGAGATTAACCATGATAATTCTCCTTGAAAGAATAATGACGCAATTGAGAGAGAGAGAGAGAGAGAGAGAGAGAGAGACTAACCATAATAATCCCCCTTGAAGGAGATATGACGTAGTTGAGAGAGAGAGAGAGAGAGAGAGAGAGAGAGAGAGAGAGAGAGAGAGAGAGAGTACCCATAATAATTCCCCTTGAACGAGATATGACGTAGTTGAGAGAGAGAGAGAGAGAAAGAGAGAGAGATCAACCATGATAATTCTCTTTGGAAGAATAATGACGCAATTGAGAGAGAGAGAGAGAGAGAGAGAGACAGACAACAGACAGACAGACAGACAGACAGACTGACTAACCATAATAATTCCCCTTGAACGAGATATGACGTAGTTGAGAGAGAGAGAGAGAGAGAGAGATTAACCTTGATAAATATCCTTGAAAGAATAATGAAGCAGTTGAGATGAGAGAGATTAACCATAATAATTCCCCCTCAACGAATAATGAAGTGCTTTAGATGGAATGCGCTAGAGAGAGAGAGAGAGAGAGAGAGAGAGAGAGAGAGAGAGAGCCCCGTTGTCCAGCTCTTTGTGGTGTTACCTGCTCACCTGATGTTTTAAAACATCAGATTTTGAAACACAAGTACCTGTTAACATCGACTGAACCTTAACACTTGAATAAATAGATCTCTAAGCAATCAGCAGAAGGCTAAATATCAAAAGTAAATACAAGCAAGACCTTTCCTTCGCCCTGAAGGATTCTGTTCCCTCGCATCCTGTTATTCAGTCGCCATGCATTTCGGAGCCTCAGGATATTTTACACGGACACTGAAATCTCATCCTATGTAGGTTTCAAGAGTTTATCGGACAGAATACGCTCGTGTTTCATCTCACTTCATTACTCGTTGAAGGGGGAATTATTATTGCTCTCTCTCTCTCTCTCTCTCTCTCTCTCTCTCTCTCTCTCTAGCGTATTTCATCTCAAATACTTCGTTGCTTGTTGGAGGGGAAATATTAGCTACGGGTAATCTCTCTCTCTCTCTCTCTCTCTCTCTCTCTCTCTCTCTCTCTCTCTCTCTCTCTCTCTAGAGCTTCATTTCTCTTTAAGGGAAATTATCATGCATAATCTCTCTCTCTCTCTCCATCTCTCTCTCTCTCTCTCTCTCTCTCTCTCTCTCGTCTTCCATCTAAGAGCTTCATTTCTCTTCAAGGGAAATTATCATGGACAATCTCTCTCTCTCTCTCTCTCTCTCTCTCTCTCTCTCTCTCTCTCTCTCTCTCTCTCTGGTAACTGGATTAACGGCTAAAATCCTTATTTCTCTTCCTTTATCGTAGCATTACTGTCCCTCTGTCCTATTCCCTCGCTGTTACAGATCCTCCGTGCCTAATCCTATATACTGACTCAACTACACTTTAAGGGTCCTGAAATCTGATTTTGGGACGCTGATAGCGGACTCCATGGCGGTATTGATTTTTCCTTGGGTGGATCAGCAAGGTGGCTTTTTTTATCTGGTTTTTATCTGGTTAATCGAAATGTCTAAGCCTCTCCAACCTACTACGTTTCATATATCTTGTAATCCATTAAGAATTTAAGATACTGTAGTGATAATATTACTGTTCATTTACACCGGTTTGGGAAAGTATGGTGTCTGAGTGACAATGTTTCATTTATATTCGTCGACGTCGATGGGACATTATAATAATAATAATGTGGGAATAATCACCACACATTCACGTGTGTATTTTAAGTCAATGGCCCCTCTGGGCTTGTTCCATATGAATAGGTTTCATATGCTGAATAATATAATATAATAATAATAATAATAATAATAATAATAATAATAATAATAATAATAATAATAATAACAACATATTTTTTGATAATTACTTTGATGTGGTGGCGTGCTTTTGACGGCTGCAATAACGATTCAAGCGTGAAGCTTTGATGTGAATGGCCTCAGTTATTTGTATTTATAGGAACCGTAGAAACTGTTGTTTGTTGCAGAGGCTGAGGACTACAACTGTACATAGATGATTTATAGACGACAAAAATGGCTATAGTCAAGTACTGTATAATTCACACAAGTGCATTGTGTGAATTTTTCAGTTTGTTGGTAATATGTGTGTAAGATGTTAATATTGTAAATTCTTCACTTCTCCACAGTCATTTGGCAAATGCATTTAAAAACAAGTTTAATTATCTTTATTTTCAAATATATTTTTGCATATACATAATCGTGTATTTGTTTGATTCATTTTAATGCTCATGCCCCTATGAACATTTTTCTAATTATGGCAGCATTATAAATTCTTAAGTTGTGCATAGTTATTTGGAACATTTAAAGACTTGACTCACGCCAGACAGCACTGGAATTCCAGGGGCACCGGAGAGAGAAATGGAGTCAGATCCTGGAAATTCATAAACTGTCATAAATCGAGCGAAGAGCAGAGGACATCCATTCACGAAATTCTGTGAATGGACGTCGTATGTCCTCTGGTAATGAAGCTTTATGGGAGCAGGTTTATAACAATTTACTCTCCTGCACGGCTTTCACTGTAAAGCACTTAGCTTTACAACGGATGTAAATTTTTATGTAAATATTCTCCAGTGTTTAGGAGCCATCGTGTAAATCGCGGGTCAGTTCCTCCTTTCGAAAAAATTGTCAAAAAACTTTGTGGATAACTTTTCGTCGAAGTTCTTCGTAGAATTCATGTTTCATTTTATTCCAGGTGCAATTTGTTTATGAATATTGATTGATATAAGTGAAAAGATAGAACAGTGTCTTGTATGATGATCATGAATACATAGAAACATTGGTAGGTCTTTTATACTTAATAAATTCAAACCCTGTACTACTAACTAAAACCGATAATGCGATACCATGAGCTTTGGCATTATATATATATATATATATATATATATATATATATATATATATATATATATATATATATATATATATATATATATATATAGAAATCATCAACACACAATCACGTGTGGAACAGAAATAAATTTCTGATTCACGTCGGGATCGAACCCAGGTCTCTCAGGTGGAAAGCAAGGGCGTTACCCACTGGACCATACAAGTCTAAAAGAAGTTGGAACCTGAGAGCAACTGCACCCAAGGAATTACCTGGGCAAGCTAACTGCTTGCATACCAGCGAGTTTTCCCAACTTCCGACTCAGCAATGACCCAATAGACAACATTTCATTCGAATTATCCCTTCTGAGTGAATAAGATAGAAATCATCAACACACAATCACGTGTGGAACAGAAATAAATTTCTGACTCACGTCGGGATCGAACCCAGGTCTCTCAGGTGGAAAGCAAGGGCGTTACCCACTGGACCATACAAGTCTAAAAGAAGGGATAATTCGAATGAAATGTTGTCTATTGGGTCATTGCTGAGTCGGGAAGTTGGGGAAAACTCGCTGGTATGCAAGCAGTTAGCTTGCCCAGGTAATTCCTTTGGGTGCAATTGCTCAGGTTCCAACTTCTTTTAGACTTGTATGGTCCAGTGGGTAACGCCCTGCTTTCCACCTGAGAGACCTGGGTCTGATCCTGACGAGTCAGAAATTTATATATATATATATATATATATATATATATATATATATATATATATATATATATATATATATATATATATATATATATATATATATATATATATACACATATATATATATATATATAAATATATATATATTATATATATGTATATATATATATATATATATATATATATATATATGTATATATATATATAAGTAAAGGTAATCCTTCATTTAAAATAAAGGTAATCTGTCATTTAAAAGTAAAGGTAATCCTTAATTTGAAATTAAAGGTAATCTGCCATTTAAAAGTAAAGGTTGCCCTATATTTAAAAGTAAGGATAATCTGTTATTTAAAAGTAAAGGTAATCTGTCATTTAAAAGTAAAGGTAATCCGTCATGTAAAAGTAAAGGTAATCCGACATGTAAAAGTAAAGGTAATCCGTCATTTAAAAGTAAAGGTAATCCTTCATTTAAAAGTAAAGGTAATCCATCGTTTAATCCTTCACTTAAAAGTAAAGGCAATCCATCGTTTAAAAGTAAATGTAATCATTTAAAAGTAAAGATAATCCTTCATTTAAAAGTAAATATAGTTCACCATTTAAAAGTAGCAGCAATAACTCCAGGGAAACGCATTACACCTTATAAATTATATCCAAGGCGATGCTTCTCCATTGACGTCACTGACTTGGACAGCCGCGCCTTGGCAGAACAAGAGATGTTCATTTAATTATTCAGGATTCGTCCTGATAGATCCGTAATCAGACTCCTTTCTGAGAAACCGGACTTGGGGGTTAATGCGGCAATTGCTTTACGAAAGTGGAAAGCTAATTCAACTTCGAGAACTGATTTCTGTTATGGGAAAAATAATTAAGATCTGAATATAAACAAGTAAAAAATGCGCTGAAGTTTCTGAGGCGCAATCGAGCTTTCTGTACAGCCGCTACAGCGTATAATCAAGGCCACCGAAAATAGATCTATCTGTCTTTTGGTGGTCTCGATATGATGCTGTATGAGATGCTACCCATGAAACTTTAACCACGGCCGGGTGGTGGCCTCTCTTAAATCGTTGCCAGAAGCAAAATAGAAACTACTGGGGCTACAGGGCTGCAATTTGGTATGTTTGATGACTGGAGGGTTGATGATCAACATACCAACTTGCAGCCCTCTAGCCTCAGTAGTTTTTAAGATCTGAGGCCGGACAGAAAAAGTGCGGACGGACAGACAAAATAATAGTATTCTTTTACAGAAAATTTAACATCTCTTGAGTCTGTGATCTTCTATTAATAAAGTAAAAAATACAGAATTTTAAAATATTGCAAAATTTGAACGACTGGTTAGCTAATATACCTTTTCTAAACAAATATCTACATATAAAAAAAAAATTCCAGGATTTATAATGTCACCTAAAAATAGAATCTGAATAGAAAAATATCTGAGGCTCTATAAATTATAATCAATCAAGTAAAAGCTATGGAAATATGAAAGTAATGCAAATTGAATGACTTGTTGGCTTATATATATTCAATAACCAATGTTTTCTTTATTTTTTAAATGAAAATCTTAAGAGAAAAATATCTGAGTGTGTTCAAGTTTCACTTGATGAAGTAAAACATATGGAATACGAAAATAGTGCGAGTTTGAACGACTGATTTAGCAAGCACAGGTTAAACAAATCAGACCTCAGATATATGCATGCTTGAGTTTCAGAGTCATATCTGGTTAATGATCGTAATTAACACTCCAAAATTGGGAGATGTGATAATTAGTGTGACATTCTCTCTCTCTCTCTCTCTCTCTCTCTCTCTCTCTCTCTTCTTTGAATGTGGGTAAAGGGGCTGTGATTAGGTATGTAGTCAATAATCATAAGTATCACTCCAGAATTGGCAGATGTTTGAACAAGTGTGACACCTCTCTCTCTCTCTCTCTCTCTCTCTCTCTCTCTCTCTCTCTCTCTCTCTCTCTCTCTCTCTCTCTCTCTCTCTCTCTCTCTCTTCTTTGTAAATGTATAAAGGGACTGATTAGCAATTCAAATAATAATCATAATTAACACTCCAGAATTGGGAGATGTATTAACTAGTGTGACACCTCTCTCTCTCTCTCTCTCTCTCTCTCTCTCTCTCTCTCTCTCTCTCTCTCTCTCTCTCTCTCTCTCTCTTCTCTGAATATGGATAAAGGGACTGTTGTTAGCTATTTGGTTAATAATCATAAATAGCGCTCCAATTAACACACACGCACTCTCTCTCTCTCTCTCTCTCTCTCTCTCTCTCTCTCTCTCTCTCTCTCTCTCTCTCTCCTTTGAATATGGGTAAAGGGACTGCGATTAGCTATTTGGTTAATAACCATAATTAACGCTCCAATTAACACACACTCTCTCTCTCTCTCTCTCTCTCTCTCTCTCTCTCTCTCTCTCTCTCTCTCTCTCTCTCTCTCTCTCTCTCTGAATATGGATATAGGGATTGTGATTACCTGTTTGATTAATAATAAAAATTTACACTCATATTAACAACACTCTCTCTCTCTCTCTCTCTCTCTCTCTCTCTCTCTCTCTCTCTCTCTCTCTCTCTCTCTCTCTCTTTTGAATATGAATAAAGGGACTGTTGTTAGATATCTCGTTAATAATCATAATTAACACTCCAGAATTGGGAAATGTAACATTCTCTCTCTCTCTCTCTCTCTCTCTCTCTCTCTCTCTCTCTCTCTCTCTCTCTCTCTCTCTCTCTCTCTCTCTCATTCTGTGCGCGTGTATGTGTGATTGCTCCGGATGATTTTTTTTATTTCATTAGAAAACAACGTTATTTTTTTTTAAGCACCGAAAGTCAGTTGCAAAGCGGAAATGGGAATGTTGATAGGTTTACCTATACAAGGAATGACCTGAAAACCTCTGCAAAAATTAAGCAACAAAGAGCAACATTTCGCTTTGCAGAAGCTGAAAAATGTATTCATTGTTTAGTCGAATCCGTTTCAGAACTCAATGAATATTGCCCCATAAAACTTCCACATATTTTCAAACCTTTTTTTTTTCCACTTGTATCTACTTGCTGAATCAGATTCAATTTCCGTTATCTGTTTAGTCTGAATAGGCAGGCAATGTCTGGTGCAGATAGTCGCTCCATTCGCTATAAAGAGAGAGAGAGAGAAAAAAAACTCTAGTCACTCATCACTATTTCAGTTTAAAATGGCACGGATTCATGTAACTGAAAAGCTATGCAGAATAGTGCCTTTTACTTTCAACATTTTTAGTTTTCTGTAGAAAACTATTGTGCCGGCTTTGTCTGGCCGTTCGCGCCTTATTCTGTCCGCACTTTTTCTGTCCGCTCTGGGATCTTAAAAACTACTGAGGCTAGAGGGCTGCAAATTGGTATGTTGATCACCCACCCTCCAATCATCAAACATACCAAATCGCAGCCCTCTCGCCTCAGCAGTTTTTATTCTATTTAAGGTTAAAGTTAAGACAATCGAGCGTCTGGCAACGATATAGGCCAGGCCACCACCGAGCCGTGGTTAAAGATTCATGGGTCGCGGCTCATACAGCATTATACCGAGACACCGAAAGATAGATCTATTTTCGGTGGCCTTGATTATACGCTGTACAGAAAACTCGATTGCGCCGAAATTTTTTTGGCACATTCTCTACTTGTAAGTTAACTACGAAATCTATTATTCATATGAGTTGTGTTTTCAATGGTTTCTCGCATCTTTTATTTATCATTTAATATTATACTAGATGTTATTATTAATATTAGTAGAATTATATGCTCAAATGGGAAGGACAACCCAGCTCTTATTTCATAAGTGAGTTCCAAGTCTAGGAAAATGGTTGCATAAAAATGAAAAAATAAAATATTGATGTATTTTGATTTTAAATAATAATTTTAAACAACGCCTAAAGGCTTGATTATCAAGCTAATAGTTTATTTATTATTGTCGTTGATAATAATAATAATAATAATAATAATAATAATAATAATAATAATAATAATAATAATAATAATAATAATAATAATAATAAAACCTTGAAATTTCAGTAGTCCACGTGCTTATTATTATTTATTATTATTATTATTATTATTATTATTATTATTATTATTATTATTATTATTATTATTATTAATAAAATAATAATAATAATAATAATAATAATAATAATAATAATAATAATAATAATAATAATAATAATAATAATAATAATATCGTCAGGTTGCTACAGGCCACTTCCCCAGCTCACCAAATAAAAAAATAAAAGAAACCTTAGTGATTGTTAAAATGAAAAATAAACAAAAACTAATTATCGTAAATACAGCAGTTGATCAATTGATCCTAACAAAAGCAAAAATTCTGAAGAATAAAAAAAAGTGAATGTTTAAAAAAAAAAAAGTGTACATTCTTTCGCCTTCTGGTTACCAGCTCGATTTAAGAGAGGGTATTCTCGTCTGGAAACCAAACCATAATCTAGAGCAATAACTGTCAGGAAACGCGTTCAGTATATCTCTTTCGGGAATGTTTTTATTACCGGGAATTCTCGTGATCACAACAACCGTCAATGTAGGTCGGAATCGCTTTTTTTTTTTTAATGCGTTATTCAACGACTAAAGAATTCTTTTGAGTAATAGAAGCAATATCCTCTTCTGGGGAAGTTTGTTTCGCGATATTGCAAAGAATTTGGTGTTCTTCGAATTTTGATTCACAAAGGGTTGACTTAAAAAAACTATGGTGCACGTGGCTTATAAGTGGTTTGTTAGGAAGTTTAATTGTGTTATTCAACGACGAAAGAATTCTTTTGAGTAATAGAAGTAATGTCCGATTCCGGGGAAAGTTTGGTTCGCGATATTGCAAAGAATTTGGTGTTCTTCGAATTTTGATTCACAAAAGGTCGGCTTTTAATAACTGCAGTACACGTGGCTTGAAAGCGGTTTTTTTTATAAAGTAAATTGACTTATTCAATGACCGGCAATTCTTTGGAGTAATAAAACTAATTTCCTCTTCTGGAAAAAGTGTGGTACGTAATTTTGCAAAGAATTCGAGTTTTTAGAATTTTGATTCGCAAAAGGTAGACTTATAAAACTATAGTGCACGTGGCTTAAAAGTATATGTTTTTATTACAAAATGGATTGTTTTATTC
>NC_089744.1:23590000-23607500 GCF_040412425.1 Macrobrachium rosenbergii | reverse complement strand
GGGGGGGGGCGTCAGCAGTTTCCAAGGGGGTCGCGAGACCTAGGGAAAAATTGAAAATTCTCGAATTATATTCGTTATTCTCTTAACAAGAGTCGCTAAGAAGCTGTGTCAGGTATCTCAGTAATTCATTCCCGAAAGAATAAAAACACCCCTTCCCTTTCTCTTCATTTTTTCAATTTTCCTTTAAATCTGGGAGGGAATTTTACTCATAGACCCAACTCTTAGAGGGGGCGTGGTAATAAAAAGGTTGAGAACCACTGGTATAAAAGTAGGCAGCAGAATGACGTCATGTAATTGATGAGATAAAATGCATTGTGAAACCATTAACTAAATCTGTTACCACAAAATTTCAGTGATAAGGAAAGCTCGCATTTGCCTGCTTCCATGATTTGTTGTTGGCCTGCTGCCCACTGCGATTATCCCTAGCTGTAGAGGTGTACCACTAGGTAGGATGCTGCCGTAAACAGTGTTTTGTTTTCTAGCACAAAGTCTAATACTGCTTGTTTCCCAGGAAGTTTTCTTGTCTACAAGTTAAACAGTTTAAAAAATGCGCCGAAGTAGCTTCGGCGCAATCGAGTTTTCTGTAGTATGCTGTATGAAACTCTCGATATGCTTCATTATGGAACTCTCAGCCACGGCCTGGCAGCGCTCAGTTGCTCCCCAGATGCGGTCAAGTAAGGTGCGTCGGCGGCTGGCACCTCTGGCGGTGCCAGACGCACGACCATGGCTAAGCTTAACCTTAAGTAAAATAAAAACTACTGATGCTAGAGGGCTGCAATTTGGTATGTTTGATGATTGGAGGGTGGATGATCAACATACCAATTTGCAGCCCTCTAGCCTCAGTAGTTTTTGAGATCTTGGGGCAGACAGACAAGGTTCGGACGGACAGACAAAGCCGGCACAGTAGTTTTCTTTTACAGAATTCTGACTAGAACCTCAGGCGTGTCGGTTTTATTTCCCATTCCCTCATATATAAATATCTGTTTATCACTTTTCCTATAACGTGTTTTTCTCTGCAGGCTGATTTTCCTTTTGAACCCTCTTGTCTTTATTGTAGTCTGTTGACTTTGTCCGTAAGGGTTTTCAGCGGAGGATTTAAAAAAGGAAAAGATAAAAAGAAAGTATCTACTTATTCATAAACACGAGAAAGCTCTGAGGCTTTGTACCAACCTTGATATTTTATGCTTTCTGACTACTGACTACTCCACTCACCTGATTTTCCTTTGCTTCCACACTGCTTCTGGTCTGAGTCGACGGAGCTAGATGGCCCCTGTAATTTGTCGAAAACTCCTTCTACCAATGGCCAACGTTGTGGTGATTAGGCTAACCTTCACACGAATGCCTTACCTGAAATAAAGCTAAATTTTATAGTAGGCTATGATTTTGGAATACTTATTATGGAATATAGAATGGAATGGAGTGGAATATAGAACTCAAGTCCATGCCCAAACGCTGGGACCTATGAGGTTATTCAGCACTGAGAGGGAAATTGAGAGTAGAAAAGTTTTGAAAAATGTAACAGGAGGAAAACCTGGCAGTTGCACTATGAAACATTAGGGGCCGAAGGGACCCTGCTTAAGTAATGCCTACAGTGCACTGCGTTTGTTGAAAATTCCCTTTTTTTGAAGAGCATCCTGTGTGGTAACTTACTCCAAGATGAGAATTTTAGCTCACTTTGAGCAATTCATCATTGCTGGGTTGGTAAAGCCAAAAAGTTTTCAAAAATCATTCTGCGTATAAGGTCCTTAAATATTTGTATGTTTTAGGCATTTGCAGAAAATTTTTATTTTTGAAGAGCATCCTGTGTGGTAACTTACTCCAAGGTGAGAAGAATACCTTACTCTGAGTAATCAATTATTTGGTCAAACCAAATCATTACCAAACACTTTAGGCTTATAAGCCTCTTAAATATGTTTGTGTGTCAGGCGAATGATTTCAACCTTGACCTAAAACTTTGGCTGGAAAAACGTGTGTTTATGAAACGAGTTTGTGTGTGCATGTGTGTTTGTGTTTGCGTGTCTGTTCGTGCGGTCGGTGATATCATTAAGGTCTATGAAAACGTCAATAACGGTAAAACATTTCCAGCAGAATTCAGGCTGATACATTTTTCAACGTAAAATAACTGTCCTCAATTTTCCAAAATGCCGTAATGAGGAGAAATAACAAAATTAATAGGATTAATAATGTTTCCTACGGTCAGTATAATTGATTTAAATGACTGAGCTTATTTTCAATTTGTTCATTTTGCGGACAAAATAATTGCTGCTGAAAAAGAATTTCATTTTCTGACAAGTTTGGAAAATAAATATTTCTCCTAAGAGACATGGCGACATGCAGAATGAAAACAAAATTTATTTTCTGACAAGCATGGAAAATTAATATTCTCTCTCAAGAGACATGAAAACAATATTTATTTTGTGACAGGCATGGAAAATAAATATTCCCTCTCAAGGGACATGAAAACAGTATTTTTTTGTGACATGCATGGAAAATAAATATTCTCTTTCAAGAGACATGAAAACTGTGTTTATTTTGTGACAAGCAAGGAATATAAATACTCTCTCTCAAGAGACATGAAAACAGTATTTATTCTCTCTCAAGAGACATGAAAACAGTATTTATTCTCTGACAAGCACAGAAAATAAATATTCTCGCTAAAGAGAGAATATTTATTTTTTGACAGTTATGGAAAATAAATTTTCTCTCAAGAGACATGAAAATTATATTTACTTTCTGACAAGAATGGAAAATAAATATTCTCTCTCAAGAGACACGAAAACAGTATTTATTTTGTGGTAGGCATGGAAAATACATATTCCCTCTCAAGAGACATGAAAACTATTTTTTGTGACAAGCATGGCAAAGAAATTTTCTCTCTCAAGAGACATGAAAACAATATTTATTTTCTGACAAGCAAGGAAAATAAATACTCTCTCTCAGGAGACATGAAAACAGTATTTATTCTCTGACAAGCATGGAAAAATTAATATTCTGGCTCAAGAGAGAATATTCATTTTCTGACAATTATGGAAAATAAATATTCTCTCTCTCAAGAGACATGAAAATGATTTTTACTTTCTGACAAGAATGGAAAATAAATATTCTCTCTCAGGAGACATGAAAATAATATTTATTTTGTGACAAGCATGGCAAATAGATGAGAATATCTCTCTCAAGAAACATGAAAACAACATTTATTTTCTGACAATCGTGGAAAATAAATATTCTCTCTCAAGAGGCATGAAAACAATATTTCTTTTCTGACAATCATGGAAAAGAAATATTCTCTCTCAAGAGAAGTGAACACAATATTTCTTTTCTGACAAGCATGGAAAATAAATATTCTCTCTCAAGAGAAATGAACACAATATTTCTTTTCTGACAAGCATGGAAAATAAATACGAGTATTCTCTCTCAAGAGGCATAACTTTCATGTAGAATGAAATTAGTATGTGAAATCTTGAGAAAAAACTATATTTTGGTTCTGTCATTTAAGCTTCGTAATTTCGAAACTTTTTCCAGTTGGAAAATAGACGTTTCGTCTGCAGAAGCCCTGAGAAAAGAGACACCAACAAGCAAACAGATGAAAGGATAAGAATCCTCTCTTGACGTCCTTGTCAAAACTAAAAGTTTCCCGCGGAAAGTTCAGAAAGTAGAAGAAGGCTAATTCAATTTCTTTTGTAGGCTTCCCTTTGGAAGACGCCGCTCCTTTCTTCTCCTTCTTCTTCTTCTTCTGCGTCGTCTTCCTCTGCTCGTATTATTCGTCAGGGTTGAACATGTCACGGAGAAGTCCGAGTTGTGTCCAGATGGCGCACAGTTTCAGACAAGAAGCTCTTCTCCATTACTTATCCTTCATTTGTTATTAGTTTTCTGAAAAGAAAACTATTGTGCCTGTGTTGTCTGCCCGTCCCCACTATTTTCTGTCCGCATTTTTTCTGTCCGCCCTCAGATCTTAAAGACTACCGAAGCTAGAGGGCTGCAAGTTGGTATGTTGATCATCCACCTTCCAATCATCAAACATACCAAATTGCAGCCCTCTAGCCTCTGTAGTTTTTATTTTATTTATGAAAGTTAGCCATAATCGTGCGTCTGGCAACGATATAGGTAGGGCACCACCGGGTCGTGGTGAAAGTCTCATGGGCCGCGGTTCATACAACATTATACCAAGACCACCGAAAGATAGATCTATATTCAGGGGCCTTGATTATACAATGCACAGAAAACTCGGCTGCGCCGAAGAAAATTCGACGCATTTTTTACTCGTTTTTATTTTTACAGGCTTTAAAATGTTCAAATATACTGTGCACTAAATAGAAAGGTATGGTTATCTTTGCATTCCTTACCCGGGAATGACAGAAATACCAGCAGTCCACCAGGTATCCTAAGATATGGCTAGGTATATGAAACCATTCTGTAAGTCTATGATTATATAAATATACGCTATCAAGCTAAGAAACTCCTAAATACAACCGAGCACACGCATACACAAATATATATACAAGTATCTATTTAAATCATGCCCGCAGTGTGTGGTTGCCTTCAAATCTTATAGTTATATTGTTAACTGTTTTCTGTTCCTAGATGTCAAACTTTTGGGACTATGTAATTTCTTCCTGCAAATATGTATATATATATATATATATATATATATATATATATATATATATATATATATATATATATATATATATATATATATATATATATATATGTATGTATATATATATATATATATATATATATATATATACATACTGTATATATATATATATATATATGTATATATATATAATCTAAACAAAATCACTAATTGCCCCATCGCAGTACACTAACTATTGCTAACTATATCTCTCATTAAGTCTCATGATCAAAATCTCCACAGGAAGTCTTTCCAAATAAAATTTCTGGCGAAAATCACAAAGGCTCCTGGAACCTGGTTTCAAAGCCTGGATGCTGCTTCCCCTGGTTGGCCCTGGAAAAATGGACGAGGGAGACGTTGCATATTCTGGGAGACGTTTCTATCTGAGCACAAAATATATAAAGATATAAAAAGAAGGGTTTACCATTTTGAATAATGTTATTCGTACTTTGCCTTTCCGTGGTCTTTCTTACGATTTCCCCTGTTGTTTTGACAAGGTGGAACAACATGTTTTTTTTAAGGTCACTAAACCTGTTTCCTTCCCAGAGAAATTTTGATTAATATATATATATATATATATATATATATATATATATATATATATATATATATATATATATATATATATGTGTGTGTGTGTGTGTGTGTGTGTGTGTATACTATATATATATATATATATATATATATATATATATATATATATATATATATATATATATATACTGTATATATATATATATATATATATATATATATATATATATATATATATATATATATATATATATATAATATTATATACACATATATATGTATAACTGAATCACGAAAATATGGAACGTGATGAATATATAAATAAAGATTAAATCCACGAAGGAAAGGGAAACACTGGAGTGCTGTGAGGCCTTTCGACTCTGTCATTCTTTACTTGAGTCTGCTGAGTAAAGGACGGCAGAGTCGAAAGGCCTCGCAGCACTCCAGTATTTCCCTTTCCTTCGTGGATTTTATCTTTATTTATATATATAAATGTGCATAATTTATATATATATATATATATATATATATATATATATATATATATACATACACACACACACATATACAGTATCTACATACATATATACAAAATCTCCTCTGGGTAGGAAACAGGTTCAGTGACTTTAAAAAAAAATCATGTTGTTTCACCTTGCCAAAACAACAACGAAAATCGCAAGACAGACCGCGGAAAGCCAAGGCAAGAATAACAGCATTCAAAAGGATAAAGCTTTTTTTTTTTTTATTTCCTTTTACATTTTGTGCCCAGATAGAAACGTCTCCCCGAATATGAAACGTCTTTCCCGTCCATTTTTCCAGAGCCAACCAGGAGAAGAAGCATCCAGGCTGAAACTAGGTCAGTGGATCGTGTGATCATCGACTGGACAGACGAGTCCTCCTCCTCCTCCTCCTCCTCCTCCTCCTCCTCCTCCTCCTCCTCCTCCTCCTCCTCCTCCTCACGGTTCCAGGAGCCTTTCTGATTTTCACCGGGAATTTTTTTATTGGGAAAGACTTTCTGTGGAGGTTTTGGTCACGAGACCTAGTGGGAGAAATCGTGAGGAATAGCTGGCGTACTGTGATACGGCAATTAGTGATTTTGTTTATATATATATATATATATATATATATATATATATATATATATATATATATATATATATATATATGATTATTGTCACTTTTGTACGTGATTCATTTATCACACATTACCACATTTTTCACCTGTGGTAATGTGTGATATATATATATATATATATATATATATATATATATATATATATATATATATATATATATATATATGACATTTTTTTTGTCACACCGTGATTTATATGCAATCGTGAAGCTACAAATGTCGCTTAATATCAAATCCACGCTACCTCGGGAATATACCCGATGGGGAATTGTCACCGAAGGGGAATTTATAAGTGATAAATGGACGGGTACTGCCGAGTCTCGATCCCAGGACACAGACGCGCCATCCAGCAACTCCAGTGGTAACGTCGACTGGAGTTGCTGGATGGGGCGTCTGTGTCGTAGGATCGAGACTCGGCAGTGCCCGTCCATTTATCACTTATAAATTCCCCTTCGGTGATAATTCCCCATCGGGGATATTCCCGAGGTAGTGAGGATCTGATATTAAGCGACATTTGTAGCTTCATGATTATATATATATATATATATATATATATATATATATATATATATATATATATATATATATATATATATATATATATATATATATATATATATATATATATAAGCTTGTGTACAATTATGCTGTTTGCATTCACATTAATATCCATTTCTTACATCAGTTCCTCGTGCATTGTTTACACATTGTTTACAAGATAACAACAAACACAGCAGCTAAAGCAGACTTTTCACCAGGTACATCACACCCTCCCCGAAGCTATAATTCTTGTTTGCATTTAAAATCAGAAATTTGAGGTTCTCGCTCTGCCAAGCATTTTTTGAAAAGCTTCCTCGAGTTCCTCCTGGACGTCTAACGTCATTTTAAATTCAAATTCCCTCTCTCTCTCTCTCTCTCTCTCTCTCTCTCTCTCTCTCTCTCTCTCTCTCTCTCTCTCTCTCTGGCCTCTTACTTTGCAAGTTGCATTCTGATGGGGCAATTAAAATCCTGATGGCTTTGTTTTCAAACTAGCAGGCTTCACTTCGCTTCGCGGCTGCATTTTCCCGAGATGCAACCGGATAGCGGGACCTTTCCCTGAATAAAGCGGGACGCCATATCTTGAAAACTAACCATAGAATTTGTTTTAAAATAATCTCATTATGTTTCTCACACCCAAACTGCTTTGGAGGTCGTAATCTAACCTAACCTAACCCTGGAAAGCCACCGGCTGCGTTTTGAGATGTAACTGAGTACCGGGACCTTTCCCTGAAAAAAGCAGGATGCCATATCTTGAAAACTAACCATAGAATTTTTTTAAAATAATCTCATTGTTTCCCACTCCCAAAATACCCTGGAGTTACTAACCTAACCTAACCTAACCTAAGCCTGGAAATCACCGGCTGCATTTTCCCGAGATGTAACCGGGTACCAGGACCTTTCCCTGAAAAAAAGCGGGACGCCATATCTTAAAAACTAACCATAGAATTTTCTTGGAAATAATCTCACCATGTTTCCCACACCCAAACTACCTTTAAGGAACTGATGTAACCTAACCTAACTCATCCTAACCTTACCTAGCCTAACTTAGGGTCATAGCAAAAGAAACCGGGGCTGGTGCAATACTAGCATCTATCTCAGAAATCTGCTTCCCAGCTTCGGTTCGCCATCTTGCAAGAACATTCGAGTTTTGCTTTTTTTCACGTCTCGTATTCACCCTTCTGGACCTGACTTCTTCTGTAACCACCTAATGTCCCTAGCTGGAAATTAATTGTCTGCAATCTGTTTTGTAATTGTTATTATTTTTAATATTTTTTCTGTTACTCTGAATATTATTACTGTCATTACCATTATTATGAGTACAGTTCTTTTTCTACTTCTTCAGCAACTGTGTGCAAATTGTCGATTATCATTTTTATCATATTATCTCGTGTATCTAGAGTGTGTGTACTGTATTTGTATATTCCATGTATATGGCCCTTAGCTGAAATAAAGAATATTCTTCTTCTTCTTCTTCTTCTTCTTCTTCTTCTTCTTCTTCTTCTTCTTCTTCATCGTATTATTATTATTATTATTATTATTATTATTATTATTATTATTATTATTATTATTAAAATTCTTCTTCTTCTTATTCTTCTTCTTCTTCTTCTTCTTCTTCTTCTTTTTTCTTCTTCTTCTTCTTCTTCTTCTTCTTCTTCGTCTTCTTCTTCTTCTCCTTCTTCTTCTTCTTCTTCTTCTTCTTCTTCTCTGTTATTATTATTATTATTATTATTATTATTATTATTATTATTATTAGTTTAGATTAATTTGTCGCCATTACTTCTGGCTGATTATAAATTCACGTAATACTTCATCACTATGGCTTATAATGCGTCAAATTAGAACAATAATTAATCATTGTAAAATGTATTAATGTGATCTCTAAATCTCTTTTAATCACTTTCGAATATCTTATGAAGAATGGGGTCATAAGTACGTAGATTTTAATTTTGCATTTAACTTTTCTTATATCTTGACTATCCCGCTGCGATACCAATAAATTCTAAGTGAATTTAATTTTCCTAAACACCACTGAGGCTAGAGGGCTGCAAATTGGGATGTTGATCATCCACCCTCCAGTCATCAAACATACCAAATTGCAGCCCTCTAGCCTCAGTAGTTTTTGTTTTATTTAAGGTTAAAGTTAGCCATAACTGTCCATCTGGCAAGATATAGCCAGGCCACCGCCGGGCCGTGGTTAAAGTTTCATACAGCATTATACAGAGACCACCGAAAGATAGATCTGTTTTCGGTGGCCTTGATTATACGCTGTAGCGGCTGTACAGAAAACTCGCTTGAGCCGAAGAAACTTCAGTGCATTTTTTACTTTTTTTTATTTATTTTCTGGAGATTCATTGCTTAATTGTAGCAAATATCAGGAATATGGACTGGGCTACAAAATTCATACTTATTATTTTCATATTTTAAAACTCCTTAATCCTGGAATTCTGGACTGCCAAAATGTAATTTGCAATAATATTATTATTATTATATATTATTATTATTATTATTATTATTATTATTATTATTATTATTATTATTATTATTATTATTATTATTATTATTATTATTATTATTATTCAGAAGATGAACCCTATGCATATGGAACAAGTTCACCACAGGGACCACTGACTTGAAATTCAAGTTTCCAATTATTATTATTATTATTATTATTATTATTATTATTATTATTATTATTATTATTATTATTATTATTATTATATATTCAGAAGATGAAACCTATTCAGATAGAAGAAGCACACCACAGGGGCCACTGACTTGAAATTCACGCTTCCAAAGAATATTATAGTGTTCATTTGAAAGAAGTAACTAGAAGGTAATAGGAAATACCTAAAGAAGAGATCAGTTATTAGATAATAAAAAAATAAAGCAACAAATTAATAGATAAATAGATAAAAAAGTAAGTAAATTATTAAAATACAAGTAAAATTGTATTAGGGTAGTAATGCGTTGCATCTTCGTTGGAACTCTTGAAGTTCCAGTTGCATACAGCACCTCTAATCAAGAAAAAAAATAGAGTTAATTGAAAACAATGAGATTAAGATTCCAGGGAGACAGGAATCGAAGGATAATATCCCCTGTATTAGAGAATATGGATTGGAATTATCGCCGTAGGCCGGAGACGTGAACTAATGAGTGAAGGAGGAACAAAGTGGTCCAAATATCCTCTTCCCTCCCACTAATGATTTCGAATTCCGGGCCATTTGCAATTCAATCAAATTACCATAGATTCCCATTCAATTGGATGAAAGCGATTGAGTCATTGGGGTGGGAGGGGGGGCGGGAGGGAGAGCTTTCCATTATTCAAATGTGGGATCAAAAAGCCAGCTTTTATTGAACTGTGGCATAGCTTCGATTTGAACGTGGATTCTGCTCCTGACTGCTGTAGGTATTATTATTATTATTATTATTATTATTATTATTATTATTATTATTATTATTATTATTATTATTATTATTATTCAGTAGATGAAACCTATTCATATGAGAGCAAGCCCATCACAGGGGCCATTCGCTTGAAATTCGAGCTTCCAGAGAATAATAAGGTGTTCATTAGGAAGAAGTAAGGGGAGGTAAAGGGAAATACAGAAAGAAGAGATGCCACTTATTAAAAAAATTTAATAGAGATAAATAGATAAAAATGCATTAAAATGCAAGAAGAATAGCATTAAGGCAGTAATGCATTGCATTTTCGCTTGAACCTTTGAAGTTCCAACTGCTCTACATCCTCTGGGAGGCTGTTCCACAGTCCAACAGTGGGAGGAATAAATGACCTCTGGAACTGAGGTTTGGTTAGGTTAGGTAAACGTATTGAAAGGATGAGCTTAAAACTGTTATTAACATTTAAGTGAAAATATCTCTTTTTCCTTTCTGCCTGAGTTTTTAAATGTAATCAGAATGACTTGTTTAACTTACAATTGCAGGCATTCACATGAAGGTAAATTGGTGGTATTTGATTTTGCAGATAAAAAAGACGTGCCTTGTATTGTAACTTGAGAGAGAGAGAGATTAATGCAGTGTCATTAAGTACCATCACTAGAGTAAGAGTGAAATTCCTTTTATTTTCCAGAGAGAGAGAGAGAGAGAGAGAGAGAGAGAGAGAGAGAGAGAGAGAGAGAGAGAGGTTAATGAAATGTCCTTAAGTACCATCAGTAGAGTAAAGAGTGAAATTTCTTTCATTTTTCCTTGACAGAGAGAGAGAGAGAGAGAGAGAGAGAGAGAGAGAGAGAGAGAGAGAGAGAGAGAGAGAGAGATTAATGCAATGTCATTAAGTACCATCACTAGAGCAAGAGTGAAATTCCTTTTATTTTTCTGAGAGAGAGAGAGAGAGATTAATGAAATGTCCTTAAGTACCATCAGTAGGGTAAAGAGTGAAATTCCTTTAATTTTTCCTTGACAGAGAGAGAGAGAGAGAGAGAGAGAGAGAGAGAGAGAGAGAGAGAGAGAGAGAGATTAATGCAATGTCCGTAGGTACCATCACTAGAGTAGTACCATCACTAGAGTAAGAGTGAAATTCCTTTTATTTTTCCTTGACACAGAGAGAGAGAGAGAGAGAGAGAGAGAGAGAGAGAGAGAGAGAGAGAGAGAGAGAGAGAGAGAGAGAGAGATTAATAAAATTTCTCAAACTCCCATCACTAGCTGTGGGCACACAGTTAAAATTTATTCCCGTTTGCTGAAAAAACTAACAGGAACAATATGCAACAAATATATTAGTTTCTCCACCTGACGCCTGAATTTGTACAAACCAACAAAAACTATTAGCCGGTTTGATTGCCCAATTTGATATATATTCAGTCCGTGTACAGCAATTTAGAACCTTCCGGCCGTGAACATAATACGCTAGAGTCGCCAGGAACAGATTTGAATGCAGAATGAGATTACCTGTTTTTTTTTTCTTTTTTTTTCTGAACGTCCTCAACAGGCATTGTAAGTGAATTGATTTACGAGAGAGAGAAAAAAAATTTCATTCATGCTTTTGAAATGGATTTCATGTGCTGAGATGAATGGACGATTTTTTGTTGTTGTTGTTGTTTGTCATTTACATATTTTCCACTCCACTTCTTTACTTATTGCACGAAAGACAATAATTATTATTTCATATAACATCTTCTTATGTGTACCTAACTTTTTTTTTTTTTTTAGAAAATCTCCATGATTTTGTCTTTACGTTCGCGTAGCCTTGCTTTTTAAAAATAATTGTGATATTCATATATGTAACATAAATTATATTAAATTTTATATATGTATATATGTATATAGAATATACATATATATGTGTATATATATGTGTATGGGTGTGTATGTAAGTCTGTTTGGATAATATTAAGGTAAATTGTAAAAACGTAAAAAGTTAGAAAAGGAAAAACAACTGTTTAACAAGTAAAAAATGCGCCGAAGTTTCTTCGGCGCAATCGAGTTTCCTGTGCATCGTATAATCAAGCCTACCGAAAATTGATCTACCTTTCGGTGGTCTCGGTATAATACTATATGAGCCGCGGAAAGTGGAACTTTAAACACGGCCCGGTGGTGGCCTATCCTATTTCGTTGCCAGAAGCACGATTTTGGCTAACTTTAACCTTAAATAGAATAAAAACTACTGATGCTAGAGGGCTGCAATTTGGTATGTTTGACGATTGGAGGGTGGATGATCAACATACCAATTTGCAGCCCTCTAGCCTCAGTAGTTTTTAGGATCTGAGGGCGGACGGAAAAAGTGCGGACTGAATAAAGTGAGGACGGACATAAAAGTAAAAAAGGATTTATACTGATCACATTTTACAAGAAGGCTTTAGGTATTTCGTGCCATTAGGTTTTATTACTTGAACGTAATTTGTCCAATATTTCCCAAGGGATTACAACGGAATAACTTCGCATGCAAATTACATTTATTCTCTGCTCAATATGATAATAACACCTTCCAAAGTGTATGTACCGATTATATAACATTATTTTTTATAAAAAGTATAATTATGATACTTAGTAATGCTTTTAGTTATGAATGAATTCAGTTCAGGAATTACACGTATTTATTTTCTATAACTTCTGTAGAATTTTTCCTATAATAATTAAGATTAGGAAATTTTTAGTTGGTGAAATAAAAAAAATTAAACTACCACGAACAATTACATCACATTATTTTGGCATGAATAATTCTCTCACTTAAGAATTAAATTTCAGGAATTAGACGTATTTATTTCATATGCCTTTTGTAGAATTTTTTAATAACTAAGATATGAAATCTTTGGTTGGTGAAATAAAAAAAAAATAAACTATAAAGAAACTATAGAATAGTGAAAAGGTCCGTAGAATCTATAAAATACTGATTATGAGGTCCACAGAATCTATAAAAAAACATAATAAGGTCCACATAAGACACTGATAATAACGCCTGCTATATCTATAAAATACTTATATTTCTGCTTGCAACCACACACAAACATATATACGTATGTATATGAATATACAGATAAATATATATACATACATACATATATACTTATATATAAATATCTATATTATATATATACATGTATATATTATATATACATATATATGTATATCTATATCTATACATACCTATATATATATATATATATATATATATATATATATATATATATATATATATATATATATTATATACTGTATATATGTATATATATATATATATATATATATATATATATATATATATATATATATATATATATCTCGTTTTCTACACTTGATCAACTATACAAAAATACACTATATAAATTACTAAACTAACCCATGGCATCCTACCAGCTAAAACATTACATACTCATCTAAACTATTCTCGCTGCCCCCACCCCCCCAAAAAATGGTAAAATAAAATCTCTAGGAGGACCCAGCCCCCCTTGGAATCCAATTAACCCCAGGAGACAACTCACGCCTAATGAGAAGATCGACCTGTTGATTAAATTACAGAAGAGGAATCGGGTGTTCCTTCGCTTGAGAGTGGAATTTGTTTTACATCATAACGCCCCTTTGAAGTCAGTTCCCTATTTCTCGTTATTGAGGCAATGGCTGAGTGAATGGAATGGATTGCAGAGAGTTTAGGCCAAAGGCCAAGCACTGGGACCTATGAAGTCATTCGGCGGTGGAAAGGAAATTGAGAGTAGGTAGGTTTGACAGGTGTAACGGGAGGAAAACCTCAAAGCAGTTACAATTTGAAATAATTGTTAGGAGAGGGTGGATAGCGAGATGGAAGAAAGATAATATGAATGGAGGTACAGTAAAATGAATGAAAGGGATAGCTAGGGGCGGAAGGGACTCTGCAAAGAACCTTTAGTAATGCCTACAGTGCGCCCCGTGAGGTGCACTGAAGGCACTACCCTCCTACGGGGAATGGTTGGATGAGAGCTTCTTGATAAGGAAGTTAACTGATGACAAAAAAGTTATTTAGGATGCAATGCATTTGTACCCTATAATGCTGTAAGAGCGGCGGCCCATGAAACTTTATCCACGGTCCGGTGGTGGCCTGTCCTATATCGTTGCCGGATGCACGATTATGGCTAACTTGAACCTTAAATAAAATAACAATTACTGAGGCTAGAGGGCTGCAGTTTGGTATGTTTGATTATTGGAGAGTGGATGAACTACATACCAATTTGCAGCCCTCTAGCCTCAGCAGTTTTTAAGAGCTGAGGGCGGACAGGAAAAGTGCGGACAGAATAAAGTGCGGACGGACAGACAAAGCCGGCACAATGGTTTTCTTTTACCGAAAACTAAAAATTACTCATATGATTTAACCGTAACTTTAAATCAGACTACAAAACCTTCAAATAAGATAAAGTTTCATTATCTATTCCAATAAGATTTTGGAGTCTAGAATTAGTTATTTATTACTAATTACGTACCATTATTATTATTATTATTATTATTATTATTATTATTATTATTATTATTTCAGTAGATGAAACCTATTCACGTGGAACAGGCAAACCAAAGGGGCGACTGACTTCAAATTCTTTAAGCTTCCAAAGAATGTTGGTTTCAACCTCCCACCGCAGCATACCCCCCAACACTGCAGCAGTAACTGATCATGATACAGAGCCAGTAATTTTTTCATAGCCTTGGGGGAAGCGCGAACTCTCAATATTTGAGCGGCATGTCACGACACTAGTAATTATACCAGCGAACCAACTGGATTATTATTATTGTTTACTGAAAAACGAAGATTTCATTATAGACAAAATTAGTATAATTTTATTCCTCGCGCGGAGATAACTGATAATATAATTATTCTAATTATTCATTTCTCTGTTCCCTCGTAATCAAAGATTCCATCTGTAAACATAAACAATATAATAAGTCCTAATTTAACCACTTAGCTTCATAAACCAGATTGGGCAGAAGGTTCTAAACAATTCAAAATATAAGAATAATCTATATTCTTTAAAAAGTAACAGGTTACTAAAAAGGCCAGAAGTATAAACAACAGGAATATGTGAGCTGATTTGCATTGTTTCATATTCAAGAAGAATTTGTGAGCATTTGCATTTTTCAGGCTTTCGGGTAAATGGGAAAAGGCTTGGGCTAGTATATATATCTTGTCTGGTGGGAAGGTTTGCTTGCTATATATATATATATATATATATATATATATATATATATATATATATATATATATATATATATATATATATATATATATATATATATATATATGTAATTCTAATAGCCACAATGCACTTTTAACTTCTCGAATTCTTCGCGTTTTTTTGGATATGCTTGTAACTACGAAGCCGTAACATCCAAAGGCAAGAAATTGAAGAGACTTTGTGATTGCCGGTTGCGGGACACGAACCCGCGTCACCATAACCACAAGGAGGTCACGTTGCCGACCTGACCACGAGAAGGATATTAGAATTACATATGTGTCTGGTAAAAGTGACCAGTAGATTCTACATATATATATATATATATATATATATATATATATATATATATATATATATATATATATATATATATATATATATATATATATATATATATATATATATATATATATATATATATATATATATACACATATATTCATAATTGTCACTGCACCATTTACTATACAAAAATGTACAGAGAAACAGTATGACCACCGAATAGAGCCACTGTAACGGAATTGAGTCACGGTAGCCTCGAGCCACTTGAAATTCAAGGGGAAACCCACAATACCATTAGCATTTTACTTATTTTCAGCTTGATATGGCCTGCAATATTCTTTACACGAAGCACGTGCTCTCATACGAAAGTAGAATTCGCCATGAAAATGGTCCCAGCCGCTAAACTGCGTAATTCAACTATATAATATGAATGTATTATATAGTTGAATATATTATATAGTATTATAACTGTATAATATGAATGTATTAACCATTGGAAAATATTCAGTTTTGAGGGGCCTTAGGTGCTTAAATTGAATTTATGGGTTTCTAATAAATTGTCAAATAAATAATACATTGACCTTAGGTACTGTCATAGAGGAAAATAAAAGGTTAAGAAACTGAAAATATCCTTTAATTTGTAAATAGATTAAATATTCTACGCATTGTTTATAGTTTCTAGATAATCATTGCTTGTTCATGTTTTATTTAGACCAGTGGTTCTTAACCGGGGGTGCTCACACCCCCAGTGGGTGCGAAGCCGGTTCCTAAGGGGTGCGAGGATGCCTATGAATAATTAAAGCAAAATATATTTTTTATAAACGCATGTTTTTTCTGCAAAAAATAAAATAAAGTAAATGTATTATTAAATAATAATAATAATAATAATAATAATAATAATAATAATAATAATAATAATAATAATAATAAAGCAGTGATCTGAGCTATAGATAAACCTACACCTTGTTTTGTTATTAATACACATCATATCAACTTTGTATTTTAGCTTTTTTTTTATTTCAGCAATTCAGGGTGTGGGAGAACTGACTGCTGATTTGAAAGGTGGTGCATACATTGAAAAAGGCTAAGAACCACTGATTTAGGCTGATAAAAAGAGAAATACACGAAAACTTGAAATGATTCGTCAAGAAGCGAAACATTTAAACATTTTTTTTGTGTATGTATTACATAGCAAGTTGTTGCTTTAGGAATATTGGATAAAAGATTCCCATTAACATAATGTTTCTCACTCACTCACAACAACTGTTGCTGTTCTTCTTTTGACAATTCGTTGTTCTTCATTAATGATAATGTTTCCCAATTATGCTTTTTTAAGTTACGAGAATAATGAAAATGTCCAGAATTATATATTTCTTAACAGAGATGTTGTCTCTCAGTTTCAAGAGTTCATTTATACAAAACTATTTTGTTACTGCTCCTGGAAAAATTATAAATTTATGCATTTGTTATATTATATATAATAAATGTGTGTATATATATACATATATATATACCGTATATATGTATGTATATATATATATATATATATATATATATATATATATATATATATATATATATATATATTTATACATACATATATACATATATATTATATTATATATATATATATATATATATATATATATATATATATATATATATATATATACATACATATATACATATATATATATATATATATATATATATACATACATACACACA
>NC_089744.1:23535000-23585000 GCF_040412425.1 Macrobrachium rosenbergii | reverse complement strand
GAAGAAGAAGAAGAAGAAGAAGAAGAAGAAGAAGAAGAAGAAGGGACTCTTAACCACCTCCCCCATTCCGAATATGAAAAGAGGACACTGAATAAACACAAAGTACTGGACGAAAGGAACAAGAAGAAGAAGAAGAAGAAGAAAAAGAAGAAGTGACTCTGAAGCCCCTTCTCCATTCCGAATATGAAAAGGGTCATTGAATAAACACGAAGTATTGGACGAAAGAAAGACGAAGAAGAAGAATGAAAAGAGAACATTGAATAAGCACGAAGTACTGGGCGAAAAGAAGAAGTAGGGACTCTTAAGCCCCTCCTCCATACTGAATATGAAAAGAGGACATTGAATAAACACGAAGTACTGGGCGAAAGGAAGAAGAAGAAGAAGAAGAAGAAGAAGATGAAGAAGAAGAAGAAGAAGAAGGGATTCTTAAGCCCCTCCTCCATTCCGAATATGAAGAGGACATTCAATAAACACGAAGTACTGGACGAAAGGAAGAAGAAGAAGAAAAAGGTATTCTTAAGCCCCTCCTTCATTGCGAATACGAAACGAGGACATTGAATAAACAAACACGAAGTACTGGACGAAAAGAAGAAGAAGAAGAAGACGAAGAAGAAGAAGAAGAAGAAGAAGAAGAAGAAGGGACTCTTAAGCCTCTCCACCATTCTGAATATGAAAAAAGGACAATGAATAAACACGAAGTACTGGACGAAAGGAAGAAGAAGAAGAAGAAGAAGAAGAAGAAATAGAAGAAGAAGAAGGAACACAGGGGAAAGTGACAGCTACATTGACCAGAGGCGCCTGAATAGAATGACGCCAGTAAACGCTATACGAGCGTCGCAAACGACCGGCAGTATATATGAGTCGGCTGACATCGCCTGAGTTATCTCCGCGATGTGTTTGCCCTTGATTTAGCAGTTTGAAGGATTAATGTCTTGTTTATCTTCAGGTACATCTGTTTCATCTCCTGTATCATCCGCTCATGTTTGGAAATGATGTTTCCTCAGGGAAGAAAGATGTTTGTAAAATAAATTTGAGTAGTTGATCGTTTTATCTATTTTTTATGTATTTATTCATTTATTATTTCTTTCTTGTTAATAAGTGAGATCTCTTCTTTGTGTATTTCCCTTTAGCTTCTGCTATTTCTTTCAAATGAACACAATGTTTTTTGGAAGCTTGAATTTCAGGTCAGTGGCCCCTTTGGTGGCTTGTTCCGTATGAATAGGGGTCGTCTTCTGATTAACAATAATAATAATAATAATAATAATAATAATAATAATAATAATAATAATAATAATAATAATAATAATAATAATAATAATAATATTCTTTGGGAGACTGAATTTCAAGTCAATGGCCCCTTTGGTGGGCTTGTTCTATATGATTAGGGTCGTCTTCTGAATAATAATAATAATAATAATAATAATAATAATAATAATAATAATAATAATAATAATAATAATAATAATAATAATAATAATAATAATATAATAATAATAATTCTTTGGAAGCTTGAATTTCAAGTCAATGTCCCATTTGGTTGGATTGTTCCATATGAAAATAGGGGTCGTCTTCTGAATAATAATAATAATAATAATAATAATAATAATAATAATAATAATAATAATATTCTTTGGGAGATTGAATTTCAAGTCAATGGCCCCTTTGGTGGGCTTGTCCCATATGAATAGAGGTCGTCTTCTGAATAATAATAATAATAATAATAATAATAATAATAATAATAATAATAATAATGTTTGGTAACGTTCTCAGGAATTACGAATCCAACTTGACTGAAATTCTTATTAGCTTTGCAGTAAATGTAATATTCGTTTCACTGCAAGACTGTCCCACAAAAATTTTAATTTGCTATCATTGTTTATGAGTGGATATATATGTTAATGCATACCTCACGTTTCTTTAAACACAAACACATTATATGAACGTATATATATATATATATATATATATATATATATATATATATATATATATATATATACATATATATATATATATATATATATATATATATATATATATATATATATATATATATATATGTATGTCATCAAAAGTCACAAACAGACAGACAGACAGACAGACAGACAGACAGACAGAAATCAAGTCATCAAAATGAGACACCATTTGCGCACTCACAGCCGGAAGTAGGAGTCAAAACCGTAACTTCTTGGGACAGTCCATCCGAACGACCCTTCTGTGATAACCTTTCGAGCGGGACGAACGGTTTAATGACCACTTTGGGACCCCCATAGGAACGAGCCGTTGTTAAAAAACGAAATCTTGGGCCTTAATGCCGCGCCGAGAGGCGCTTCCAGCATTAAATGAGGTCACTTTTGGGGAGAAATGATCCCCTTTGGTACTGCCGAGGGGGCGTCGGAATTTAATGGCGGAGTGTATGTGATTTCTACGTTTTAAAGAGTTATTATAAATCTCGTATTGTTTCTCTTTGTAAACAGGGTGAATTAGTGGCGGAATTAATGGCGCACTTACTGATTATGATGAGGTAGTTATCAGTTATATCACTTGTTAATATATTTTTCTTTTTGAACGGAAATAA
The DNA here is from genome assembly GCF_040412425.1 of Macrobrachium rosenbergii. Classification (NCBI taxonomy): domain Eukaryota; kingdom Metazoa; phylum Arthropoda; class Malacostraca; order Decapoda; family Palaemonidae; genus Macrobrachium; species Macrobrachium rosenbergii. The sequence continues at coordinate 23,582,422 of NC_089744.1, read as the reverse complement.
CATGATAAAAAAAATTCTTGAAAAAAATATCAGGAATCTCGATATGTTTACAATGCAGTGGTCAATGTATTTGTAGACAGTAGTTGAAAATACTTTGGATTATGAGTGGTCTGTTTATAAATAAAGTATTCTCTTCTTCTTCCGACATTATTAGTCCCACTGTATACCAGGGTCGGCCACTTGATTCAACTTTCTCCATCAACTTCTATTCCTTGCATCTTCTTCTCCCAGTCCCACCTCATCACCTATATCCCTCCTCACCCCATCCATCCATCTGATTCACTGACACTCCACACTCCTCCTCCCAAGCACTGGCATGTTCTTGGCTCTCTTGATTGTTTCCACCTCCTCTCTTCTTATTACAGGGCCATAGTATCTCAGACGAGCTTCCCTCCCTAGCCTTCTCCTTTACATTACATAGACCACACATTCTCCTTATATCTTGGCTCTCCCTCCTTTCCAGTAGTGATATTCCAGCAATCCATCTCACCATCCTCATCTCGGTTCTTTCCAGCACTCGCTTCTCTTTCCTCTGAAGTGCCCAAGTTTCTGTGCCCCATATAATAGTAGCATCTGCTTTTCCTCTAGTGGTGCTAATTTGGCTTGTTATCTGCGCGTCACCCATTCTGGGGTGCTAGCATTAACACTGTATGGTAAATGTAAAGCAGACGACCGCACGAAGACATAGTTTATTAGTGTAATTTGTCAACCACACAATATAGAAATGGGTGTATATAATGCTTTGATTCCCGAGGGGCTAGTACTGAACACGGCGTCCCAAGGAGCTGCCGCCATGTTTAGTACTAGCCCATCGGAGTATGTGACGCTCAGATAACAAGCCAAAGTAACATAAACATATCTAATTATTTTGTATGACGTAACATGTGTGTGTGTGTGTGTGGGAGAGAGAGAGAGAGAGAGAGAGAGAGAGAGAGAGAGAGAGAGAGAGAGAGAGTGAGAGAAACCTTATCGCATACCTTATAGCAATGGGATATTTAACAACTGCTTGAGGTTATACTGAGTAGAAAATATAAAAAAATAGAAATATATACAACAGAACAAGTAAAAAATGCGCCGAAGTCTCTTCGGCGCAATCGAGTTTTCTGTACATCCGCTACAGTGTATAATTAAGGCCACCGAAAATAGATCTATCTTTCGGTGGTCTCGGTATAATGCTGTATGAGCCGCGGCCCATGAAACTTGAACCACGGCCCGCTGGTGGCCTGGCCTATATCGTTGCCAGACGCACGGTTATGGCTAACTTTAATCTTAAATAAAATAAAGACTACCGAGGCTAGAGGGCTGCAATTTAGTATGTTTGATGATTGGTGGGTAGATGATCAACATACCAATTTTCAGCCCTCTAGCTTCAGTAGTTTTTAAGATCTGAGGGCGGACAGGAAAAGTGTGGACGGACAGACAAAGCCCGCACAATAAAGGTATGTAGTCAATTCATATAGAAGCGAGAGAAGTTGATAAGCGGAACAAATGACCTCTGATGCATATAGTATAATTTCGAACGAAGAGTTATTATAAAATAATTACGATTCAGCAGAGAGAAAAATCGCCAGAGAATGAAAATACATGTTCGCAAAATAAGTGAAATACTTTATTGTAAAGCAGTTTTGGGAATTTGAAATGTAACGCTTCTTTTTCCTTAAATTATATCCTGAGGAGAGAGAGAGAGAGAGAGAGAGAGAGAGAGAGAGAGAGAGAGAGAGAGAGAGAGAGAGAGAGAGAACATCCAGTAATTATCATGAAATTACTTTGTAGGAAACCACAAGAATTTAGTTGATGAGAGAGAGAGAGAGAGAGAGAGAGAGAGAAATGCACACACAGAGAGAGCATTCCAATAATTATCATGAAATTACTTTGTAGGAAAACTTCAAAAATTTAGGTAGAGAGAGAGAGAGAGCATTCCAGTAATTATCATGAAGTTACTTTGTAGGAAAACTGCAAAAATTTAGGTAGAGAGAGAGAGAGAGAGACAGCACTCCACTTTGTAGGGAAACCACAAATATTCAGCTAGAGAGAGAGAGAGACGAATCTATCATCAACTATTCTACAGCTTTTTTTTCCTCCGTTCTCAAAATGATCACAATTTACTTATACCTAACTGGAAAAGCGAAAACACGGGTATAACTACACCGAGTGAACCCATTTGCATCCGTAATTAATCTCTCAAAAGATCCATTTCCGGAAAGCTAATTTTCTCGGCTGCTCCCGCACCTAGTTCTCATCCCAGCCAGGTAATTTGGTGGTTGGAGAATCCTTTGAACGAAACGATCCTTCTCGCTGAAATTAAGCAGTTTACATTTAAAGTGATGATAGATTCTCTCTCTCTCTCTCTCTCTCTCTCTCTCTCTCTCTCTCTCTCTCTCTCTCTCTCTCTCTACCCTCAGGTCATTACAGGGAGAGAGGAGTATTGCATTTCAAATTTCTCCATAACTGCTTTATAAAAAGTATTTTTTTCCCATTCCATTAAGAGAAAAGTGTACCGATCTCTCTCTCTCTCTCTCTCTCTCTCTCTCTCTCTCTCTCTCTCTCTCTCTCTCTCTCTCTACCCTTAGGGTCATTACAGGGAGAAAGGAGTATTGCATTTAAAATTTCCATATCTACTTTATAAAAAATATTTTCCCATTTCATAAACAGAAAAGTGTACCGATCTCTCTCTCTCTCTCTCTCTCTCTCTCTCTCTCTCTCTCTCTCTCTCTCTCTCTCTCTCTCTCTGTTAATTAATGCCTCTAGGAACACTTGCTTAGCTTAAGTATCAATAGATTACAAGGTATTTCATACGATATATATATTAATAATATTGGCCTTAACATAAACAATCACATTCACTATTCTAGTACCTATTATCATTCGTATTTGCAGTTATCTTGTTAATATACGATACAGGGAGGTATTCTAGGATTATTTATCTTAGAAAAAAGAGTAAAAAATGCGCCGAAGTTCCTTCGGCGCTATCGAGTTTTCTGTACAGTCGCTACAGCGTATAATCAAGGCCACCGAAGGTAGATCTATCTTTCGGTGGTCTCGGTATAATGTTGTATGAGCCGCGACCGAAGAAACTTTAACCACGCCCCTGTGGTGGCCTATCCATATCGTTGCCAGAAGCACGATTATGGCTAACTTTAACCTTAAATAAAATAAAAACTACTGAGGCTAGAGGGCTGCGATTGGATATGTTTGATGATTGGAGGGTGCACGATCGAAATAACCAATTTGCAGCCTTCTAGCCTCAGTAGCTTTTCAGATCTGAGGGCGGACAGAAAAAGTGCGGACAGAATAAAGTGCGGACGGGCAGACAAAGCCGGCACAACAGTTTTCTTGTAAGGAAAACTAAAACAAAGAGAAACAACAGAATAAAATAGAACAGGAGTAAATGAGAGAATTCCCTTCTAAACAAATGTAATTAATCCCAGATACGAATTTGTCTTTTGTTTTCTGTTTTTTTTGTTGGGGGCAGGGGGCGGTTGTGGAAACACGGCCATGCAACCAATTCTTTTTTAACTCTGAATCTTGCAAGTGAGATTAATGATAGTTAAATTCTCTAAATATTTTATTTTAAAAATGCCTTAGGGCTGCAAAAATTCTTCGCCAAAAATGGGTTTTATGTTTTTTTTCATTAATATTTTTTTGCTTGCAATGTTATTTAATGTCACAAAAAACACTTCTTGGAGGGTGATACAAAAACTAATTACTGTAGGTATTTAATTTGGTTGTGTTTATAACTCTTACTTAGTGAGGTTATCTTTTTAATTTTATTTTCTCAATAAAATGCCGAAAAGGAACAGATTAATAAATACCATCTTAATTCACTCGAAAGGAAAGTAACTCGAACAATATTTGACGCAAATAAATTTAATAGGATCCGCTAATTTTCATAAAACTTAGTATATTTTTAGTTTTTTGTAAGAGAAAACTATTGTGCCGGCTTTGCCTGTCCGTCCGCACTTTATTGTCCGCACTTTTTTTCTGTTGCACTTTTTTTCTGTCGCACTTTTTTCTGTCCGCACTTTTCTGTCCGCCCTCAGATCTTAAAAACTACTGAGGCTAGAGGGCTGCAAACTGGTATGTTGATCATCCACCCTCCAATCATCAAACATACCAAATTGCAGCCCTCCAACCTCAATAAGTTTTTTTTTACTTAAGGTTAAAGTTAATCATAATAGTGCTTCTGGCAACGATATAGGATAGGCCACCACCGGGCCGTGGTTAAATTTTCATGGGCCGCGACTCATGCAGGATTATACCGAGACCACCGAAAGGTAGATCTATTTTCAGCGGCCTTGATTATGCGCTGTACAGAAAATCGATTGCGCCGAAGAAATTTCGGTGTATTTTGTTGAGTTTAAGAATAACCTACGAGAAGAATGAAAAAAATAATGTGATGTGAAGTGTGAATTATATTATGGAAAATAATCATGCTGGTTAATTTCCATAATATCTCCTATATTTTTTAGTTTATTATTATTATTATTATTATTATTATTATTATTATTATTATTATTATTATTATTATTATTATTATTATTATTATTATTATTCAGAAGATGAACCCTATTCATATGGAACAAGCCCACCAAAGGGGCCATTGACTTTAAATTCAAGCTTCCATAGAATATTGGTGTTCATTAGGAAGAAGTAAGAAGAGGTAAAGGGAAACACAGAAAGAAAAAATCTCACCTAATTAAAAAAGAAAATATAAATTAATAAGTAGATAAATATTTATTAAAAAGCAAAGGAGAATAGTATTATGTTAGGAATCGCAGAGGTTAATTTCCGTATGTCCTACAATTTTGAGTATAATTACGAGAACAATGAACAAAATAAACACGCGCACACACACACATAAACACATAAACATTGGCATAGAAGCGCTTGCAACACAACGAATGCATGAATGCTTGTATCAGCAACGTACATAAAGTGAGCAAATATTGCTTGAATGTTTACGTTCTGGCTGTTCCGATAACTCTATATTCAAGCTGGGTTTCACTGGGCGAATGCTGCTAGCGTTTCTCGTTTCATTATAAAACTCTTTTCTCTCTCTCTCTCTCTCTCTCTCTCTCTCTCTCTCTCTCTCTCTCTCTCTCTCTCTCTCTCTCTCTCTTGTCTGGTTTGCCCCTCATAGGCGCTTTCTCAGTGCTTTTATGTGTTCAATTCGTGGGCCTGGGTCTTTGCAAAGTGATTTTGTGGTATTTCTTAAAGTGCTTATTCTCTCTCTCTCTCTCTCTCTCTCTCTCTCTCTCTCTCTCTCTCTCTCTCTCTCTCTCTCTCTCTCTCTCTCTCTCTCTCTCTCTCAACTTTTATCAGTCAAGGGTCGAATTTATTTAGAATGTTTGCAAGATGATGATTTCATCATGTTTCTTCTCTCTCTCTCTCTCTCTCTCTCTCTCTCTCTCTCTCTATATATATATATATATATATATATATATATATATATATATATATATATATATATATATATATATATATATATATATATATATATATATATATATATATATATATATATATAGCCTTGCAGGAGCATATGATTGAATATAGGCTTACCTTTCTCAACACATTCTTCTGTAAACAATCTAAACTATGGATGTTTTTTATTTGAGTTATGTACAATCTTATACATATTTCTTTATGTTAAATTTAACATTGGCAAAATAATGGTTTCTCATTCTCCTGGAGTTTCATGATCGATTACTTGTTTGATATTACGTGTTGAAAATTGGCTGGAATATTATGATCGATTACATGTTAACAGCTTGATATTACGTGTTAAAAACTGCTTGGATTATTTATGATCGATTACATGTTAACAGCTTGATATTAAGTGTTAAAAATTGGTTGGAGTATTATGATCGGTTACGTGCTAACAGCTTGATATTACGTGTTAAAAATTGGTTGGAGTATTATGATCGATTACATGTTAACAGCTTGCTATTACGTGTTAAAAATTGGCAAAGAATAAATGCTAGTAATGGAACCTTTGATATTACCAAAGCTTATAAACAAAAACACTCTATGCAATCTTGCACGATGCACCGACCTACTCCGCCAGCAACAATTTAGATTAGAAATGCAGATTAGAAATGCAATCACCTCTGCTGGAAATAATCGCAGTCCATTTACCGAACTGGCTCTACATTAACCAAATCCAATCGTTTCCACCATATTTTGCTGGGGAAGAGTGGTTTTAGTTCTTAGCCTGTACCATAACCAACGTTAAAATTAATGTTTCAGTGCTGAGTGATCAAGGTGGGAACAGCTCATTGAATTTCTTTTTTTTTTTATTTCTTATTATTTTTTTGTGATTGGTAAACAGTGTCTGGAATATTCCGATAATTATTGCTTCCCCCAGCGCCTGTGATGACTATTGCTCGTGAATTATTGGTTTGTTGAGGTACATACACGTTATTAACTCGTTCGAATCGCATGTCATTTTTGTGTTCTTATGTACAGTATATTTGCATAAGATTGAAAGTGTGTCTGCGTTTATATATACAGTATATATATATATATATATATATATATATATATATATATATATATATATATATATATATATATATTATTTTTCTAATCTTGTGTACCTTTCGCATTCATCATTTCTTTGTGGTCCCTGAAAACTGTAGACTTTTTCAAACGTGGTTTGTTCCCTAAATAAAAATAATTCATACAAATAAAACATATTTCTTACTCGGTAATTTAATAATATTAGAAACCTCTACAATTATGCAAGAAAGAGGTTTCAACACATACCAACAAATATATTCCAAGAACCTCCAGAAGAAACTGAAGGTCCCATTTGCCATCAGGTGACTCCGAGCAAATACTTCTCGCCGGAGACAAGATTCTTTTAGAATTCACGTCATGAGTCTGGAAAAGGCTCCGTGAATCTCATTCGGGGCTGTAAATCATCGTTCATCCGCTGGGGAAGCTGACACACAAATCCCCCCAAAACAAACGAGACTTTTGCACATATTTCACTCCAAAACAAATGATTTCGATTTTGAGGTCGGAGCGTACGTAGTTCGGCCACCCACCGCCCCGTTTTTTCCACAAAATTTTTAAACATTCAGTTCTAGTATAAACTTACTTTATAATACATTTTTATCTGTGCACCTATTTATTAATTAATTTAATTTTTTTTTCTTTTTTAATAAGCGAGATCTCTTTTTTCTGTATTTCCCTTTACTTCCTCTTACTTCTTCTTAATGAACACCGTATTCTTTGGAAGCTTGAATTTCAATTCAATGGCCCCTTTGGTGGGCTTGTTCCGTATGAATAGGTATCACCTACTGAATAATAATAATAATAATAATAATAATAATAATAATAATAATAATAATAATAATAATAATAATAATAATAATAATAATAATAATTATTATTATTATTATTATTATTATTATTATTATTATTATTATTATTATTATTATTATTATTATTATTATTATTATATTTATGACAATTTACGTTCAGTATATACTGAATTACTATAATTAACTTTAACATCATTGGTTTCGTTGTGAGTAAAGAGAGAGAGAGAGAGAGAGAGAGAGGAACTAACAATAACTCTAACATCTTTGGTTTTTCGTTGTGATTAGAACCACATCTTCACCTCTTGCTTAAAAGAGAGAGAGAGAGAGAGAGAGAGAGAGAGAGAGAGAGAGAGAGAGAGAGAGAGAGAGAGAGAGAGAGATTTATAATCAGGAAGATTAACGGCCATCATCTTGGGGATTCTAAGTCTCAGGCTTTAATTAAAAATCTTGTTCCTTTGGGTGCTGTGAAGGTACGATGAAGCCAGCCATGAGAGAGAGAGAGAGAGAGAAAGAGAGAGAGAGAGAGAGAGAGAGAGAGTAATGAAACATATTTTTATATAGTAAATATTGTCGTTTAAAGTTCAGATTCAGCGTAATGAAAGACTTGTAAGGACCTTTTATATATATACACACATATATATTATATGTATGCATAGATATATGCATGTATGTATGTATATATGTATACATACATATTTATACGCATGTGTGTATGTATGAACGTATATACATATATATATATATACATATATATACATATTCATACATTCATACATACATACATGCATACATACATACAAACATACATACCTGTTTGTGAGGTGGCTGAGTGAGCAGTCATTCTTGTATGCATAGGCGAGTGTGTTTCCAAAACAGCATCATTTTCTGAAATGCAAATATTCACATCAATATTATACAAACAACTGAGACTGTTAGATTACGTGATAACAAACCATATACAAAATATAAAAGCAAATTAATTAAGTTGGCTGGGAGTATAACTGAGCGTAGCTCGTTCAAGCAAAACTGTTGACGAGAATAGGAATATAGAATTCGGAATACAGAATTTTTTTGTCCAAAGGCCAAACGCTGGGACCTATCAGGTCATTCAGCGCTGAAGGGGGAATTGACAGTAGAAAGGTTTGACAGGTGTAACAGGAGGAAAACCTCAAAGCGGTTGCACTATGAAACAGTTGTTAGGAGAGGATTGAGGAAAGTAAGCTGGAAGAAAGAATATGAACGGAGGTACAGTAAAAAGAATGAAAGGGGTTGCTACTGGGGGCCGAATGGGGACGAGAATATGGGATTACAATTCAACCTTAATTTTCGTTTTACGCAAAAGCCATTCAAAGCATTCTTGGAAAATGCCTCAAACAATATTCCTTCCTTTCTCCAACTCTTATCTAGAGGAAATTCTCATGAATTCAATTTCATTCGCTTGTTTTTTAGTTTATTTGTATTCTTGGAAGACACGACGTCCCTTAAGTAGGTTGTTTAGATAACCTACCTTTATTTTGAGAGGCCTTGGGAAACTTGTTTCTGTAAAAGCATAAATTTGAATATCATTATCAAAAATAATTCATATTCTATCATATTCTTATATGTATGTTGCTTTATAAAAGGCCTCTATTAATCTGTTTCTGTTTAAGAATAATGATGTTTTTCCTTACATATTCTTAAGTGTATGTTGCTAAATAGAACTTTCTAGTGCCGTCAGTGCACCTCGTGCACTGCACTGTAGGCATTACTTAAGGTTCTTTGCAGCTTGCCTTCCATGCAGGTGTTCTTTGCAGCTTGCCTTCCATGGCCCCTACCTGCAACCGCTTTCCTTTCTTTTACTGTACCCACTTTCATATTCTCTTTCTTCCTTTCCTCAACCCCCTTCATAGTGCGACTGCGAGGTTTTCCTTCTGTTACACCTTTCAAACCTCCTTTTACTGTCAATTTCCGTTTCTGCGCTGAATGACTTCATAGGTCCCAGTGCTTGGCCTTTGGCCTAAATTCTGTATTCAGTTCAATTCAGTTCAATAGGACTTTCCCATGTCTAGTATGGAGAACTGTTTGGAGGCATAGTGTTCTTTGTATGGGAGTAACAGTTATATTTACAAAGATTTTCTCTCCTATTTTTATCTACTTTATTTTAACACTCAATATTTATTTACTGCTTCTCCTCATTCTTCCATTTGCTAGAATGCTATCTTTGTATTTTTCCCCAATCACTTCTTTCTCATGAACTTGGAAATACGAATTGATGTGGAAATATGTTCCATGAAGACTGTGAAGAACAATCATATTCTCTGAAGATGAGGTTAAGGTCAGACCCATTTCTTGAAGTGTGCATCTCGATATGTCGTTAAGAATATACTTAAAACCATTACTTTATTAGAATGTCCAAGGACAGTTAAGCTGGAGGACTTTAAGTGAATGTTGAATAGTGCACTTAGATTTACACTCAAGGAATATATATATATATATATATATATATATATATATATATATATATATATATATATATATATATATATATATATATATATATATATATATATATATATATACAGTATATACATATACATATATATATATATATACATATATATACTGTATATATATATATATATATATATATATATATATATATATATATATATATATATATATATATATATATATATATACATATACATACACATACATATACATATAAATGATACGTGATAGCATCAGCTGACATGTAACGTAATATTACTGCTATCACAACTACCACTAATATTTCTATTGTCATTACTTAACTACTATCTAGCTCGAAGAAGCAATCTCCGATCTACGAACATATGTATTTGTCATCTCGTGTGAAACCATTCAATTGAAATGAAAGGCAAAAAACTGAAGTCAGATTCCACCTCGAAGAAACTATCAACTTTCTTACCTGATACCACACGGTGGAATTGTACAATTAACAGAGCTACGAACTTCAGCATTCAGGAAGACCTTGTAACTTCAGTGCAATAACGGCCTCTGGATAAAATTCCTAGGTAACATGTCTCTCAAACTCCAATTCTGGTTAAATCAAAATTATTATTTGTGGAAGGAAGAGGGATCATTTCTCATCCTAGATAAATTTTTGCAGTTTTATTGGGGGGTTTTACTTAATCTTGTGTATATGGAAAGTGTTACTTTACAATGTTGATAAACACGAATTTCAGTGCTGTTTTTTCGAAATATTAGTTTATATGTTAGCTGACACGTCGCGTATCATTCTTGTATATATATACATACATATATATATATATATATATATATATATATATATATATATATATATATATATATATATATATACCATGCGTTAAGTTCTCAATTTCATTCCACAATTCAAGGACCCTTAAATGCGTCATTTGCCAAAAGCCATAAATGCAACGGTTTTTAGTGAAGGCCTGGAGGCATAGAGATTTCCGAGCGTTTCTATGGCAACGAATTTTTGTCTGAGTGACACGATGGAGTCCTAGCTCTCTCTCTCTCTCTCTCTCTCTCTCTCTCTCTCTCTCTCTCTCTCTCTCTCTCTCTCTCTCTCTCTCTCATGCGCGACAGAAAATGCATATTCATAACAGTCAGTCTCTCGTTTAAAACTCTCGTTATAAGGGGAACTGAAAGAGAAGTGTGGAAATAGTTACCTCCCTGTTTTCTTGATGCATTTTGAATTTATCTCTCTACCATTACATTACGCATAACACTCGCCTGCTATGAAAACGCGAGTGGGTTCAAGCGTTTGTAACCAGAATCAAGCATTAATCTCTCAAAGGATAATTACGTGCTTGAAAAAAATAAAATAAATACGTGTGTTCCGGCTGTGCCACCATGACACACAATTTCAATTACTGAGATGGATTATCTTGTAATTTATCAGTAGCATTATTTTTTTTTTTATGCCGGTCTCGTATCACAGTATTTAATTGGAAATGTGTGGCAGTGAAAAATGTAACACTGTCATAAATGTATCTGTCATGGTAATATTGATGTTATTAAAACAGGCTCTAATGTTAGGAATATTCAAATTTCAAACTTGGAATTCATGTGTGGCGTAGCGCAGCAAATGTGATTTCATATAAATTAAAAAAATCTTAGATCATATCCTTTGTATATAATGCTATTTAATGTGGCTGGATTGAAGGCCAAATTCGTAAGGAAAGTTTATTAGAGCTTTTTGGGAAAATCTGAAGCGTCCATAATTCTCTTCAGAATTTCCATAAATACTCTAATAAAGTTTCTTTATGAATTTGGTCTTCAGTCCAGCCACATGAAATGGCATTATATAAATATTAACATGAATATTACTATAAATAAACAAATATTACTATAAACAAATATTACTGTAAATATTACAAGAGAAAATAATACCACATTATAATAACGATATATGAAAGCAGAACGGGGTTGAAGTAATAAATATGCAAATAGATGAAATTCTTTGTAACTCCAAGAAAAAATGAATAAATCTAGTATAAATACTAAGGCTGATATACATTGAAGAATTCCTTACATTATCTAAGGTGTAGAAGAAGTATTTCTGAAATTCATCTAAGCTGAACCATATAACACTAATAATAATAATAATAATAATAATAATAATAATAATAATAATAATAATAATAATAATAATAATTATCATTATAATAATAATAATAATAATAATAATAATAATAATAATAATAATAATAACCTCTGATAATTGCTTTTCCTCCGAGCTCCACCTCTTTGAGACGCATCTTAGAGAGAGAGAGAGAGAGAAATCCTCATTTGACGACTTCCTCGAAGTCCTTCCCAGAGGGGAATGCTCCCTTGGACGCCTCTACCTGTCCCCACACTCTTTTTCTGAAAAGCCACAATCATTATTTTTCCTCTCTTCCATTTCTGTCCCAATCGGAGGAGGTGGGGGATTAACAGCTTGAACTTCGCTGTTCAGTCCTTTTTTGATGGCGTGCTGTTCAATCACACATCAAAGGATCGTCATCAAAAGATCGCCAGGAGTTTTTCAAGGTTTTCCTCTCTTCTCTTTTCCTCTCTTCTCTTTTCCTCCTCCCGTTCACGAAAAAGAAAGAGACTCACCGACAAAATTAACAGAATTTCTATCCCCGTTTCGACGCCATATTGCTGATGTTCCTGAGACACTAACCCGACCCCCTAAACATTCCATCCCCGTAGTAGGGGAGTAGTACCGCCAGTGCACCTCATGCGGTGCACTGTAGGCATTACTTAAGGTTCTTTGCAGCGTCTCTTCGGCCCCTAGCTGCAACCCCTTTCGTTCCTTTTACTGTACCTCCGTTCTTACTCTCTTGCATCTGACTTTCCTCAACCCTCTCCTAACCATTGATTCATAGTGCAACTGCTTTGAGGTTTTCCTCCTGTTACACCTTTGAAACCTTTTTACTGCCAATTTCTGTTTCAGCGCCGAATGACCTCATAGGCCCCAGTGCTTGGTCTTTGGCCTAAATTCTATATTCAATTCAGTTTAATTCAACCCCCCATATTATGCCAGCCCATAAATACTGTGAATCAGAGAGTTTTCAAAATTCTTTAACAAATTCATTATTAAAATGTAGTATTTTTCTAGTAATATTTATGTTAATACTTATAGTAACATTTATTCCACCATTAGTCTAATCTATGTCAAAAGCTTTAATTATGGCAAGAGGAATGGTTATATATATTTTTGGTAGGTATAGCTTCCTTATATTTACAATAAATGTGTAAGGGAATTTGTGTACGTATATTAGACCAGAATGTACCAATTGATTTACACAAATCTAAACAAAAAAAAACTGCATAAAAAGTCATGATTCTGAAAAATTTCAAGGGGGTGGCCACCAATTTTCATATATATATATATATATATATATATATATATATATATATATATATATATATATATATATATATGTATGTGTGTATGTATGTATATATATTTATTTATTTATATTTATAGCTATTCTCTTTCAATTTTATTATTTCTATAATAGATTTTTTCCCCATTTTTATATTTCTTCATGTTATTATTATCTAAATCTTCTATATTATGATTTTCTCATTATTTTTCCAGGGGGGGGGGAGCAAGTGCCCAGTCCCCCACCCCCTCTCTCTGGATCCGCTAGTGGAATGGAATTATTCTGGAAAATGATTTTAAAACAAATGATCGCGTAAGTCTAAGCACTGTGTAAAGAGGACTGTTCAGCCAAATCACCTTTATGGAATAGAACAATGAATGTTGAATTCCCATTCAGATGAGGTAAAGGAAAAAAATTCCAATCCATTGAAATGCATTGTTAGGAGTTGGAAAGGGGTTAGAAATGAGTATAATGCCATGATGAAATTTCGGGATAATGATGGCATAGGATTATTAAAGTATATAATGAGGACGTTTGATCACTGAGAGTGAATGAAGATTATCATTATTATTTATAATAGTAACCAATACTTCGTAATGCTTTATAAGATCCTGAATTTCAACATAACAGGGTGTAGAAGGTTAGTAACACCCCCCCTCTCTCTCTCTCTCTCTCTCTCTCTCTCTCTCTCTCTCTCTCTCTCTCTCTCTCTCTCTCTCTCTCTGCGGCGCTTAAGCTTTTCATTTAGAAAGTAAAATTAAAGCAATAAAACATTATCAATGTTTTTCCCCATAAGAGAATATTCTCAGGTTCCCAGAAGCACAGTGCTATCCATGGCTGACATCCACGGATGATATACATAGCTGACACCCATAGCAGACATCCATGGCTGACATCTATAGCTGACATCCACGGCTGACATCTATAGCTGACATCCATGGCTGACATCTATAGCTGACATTCATGTATGACATCCATAGCTGACATCCACAGCTGACAACCACGGCTGACATCTATCCCTGACATCCTTGGATGTCATCCGAGGCTGGCATCCATAACTGACATCCAGGACTGACATCCATAGCTGACATCCATACCTGACATCAATAGCTGACATCCATAGCTTACATCCATGGCTGACATCCACGGCTGACAACCATTATTGGGAAATCCTAACAGAGGCATTCCAAGAGTGATTCCAAGAATTCCAATCAAGGATTAAAGTCACAAGTGGACCGGATGAGACATCTCACTAAGCTAAAGGAGATGTCAGATTGGCTTCGGGCAATTACTTAATCTCTCTCTCTCTCTCTCTCTCTCTCTCTCTCTCTCTCTCTCTCTCTCTCTCTAAATGCAATTAATAATATTTTCGTTAAAATCTCTCTCTCTCTCTCTCTCTCTCTCTCTCTCTCTCTCTCTCTCTCTCTCTCTCTCTCTCTCTCTCAAGGCATCTATAGTTCTTCCATCTAATTCTTAATATTCCCTATAAGAAAATTTCATAAAAATACACTTATTGGTGATTAAGACAAATCATTACTTTCATTTGTGCGTGCGTATGTGTGTGTGTGTGTGTGTGTGTTTGTGTGTGTTTTATGACGACAAACAACCTTGGAAGACAAACAGCTATAGCTTAAATAAATAACATTCAGCACAAGAAGTTACTTTCGTTTGTGTGTGCGCGTATGTGTGTTTGTGATTATGTGAGTGTGTTTGTGTGTTTGTGCGTGTTTTATGACGGCAAGCAACTTTGGAAGACAAACAGCTATAGCTTAAGTGCATAGCATGCAGCAGAAGTTACTCCGTATTGTGGAATTATTACAACCAAACTTTTTAAGAGCACTTGGTCATAACGGTCGGAATTTGGAACGCGGGACAATTCCAATATTGGTAATTACACCAGTAATGGGAATCTGAACATACCTTAATGACTTATCGGAAGTAAGAGGTGCACTGAGGAGAAAGGTTGCAGGAAAACTTTCTTTTTTTAAAGGGAAAATTGGACAAGGATGACAGAAAATGTATATGTATTATATATGTATGTATGGATATGTATATATATACTTATAATATATATATATATATATATATATATATACATATATATATATATATATATATATATATATATATATATATATATATATATATATATATATATATATATATATATACACAGTATATATATATATATATATATATATATATATATATATATATATATATATATATATATATACATACATACACAGTATACTTTAGTTACGGCGTAAGATAGTTTACAAAACAAGTCTGGAATTATAAGTTACAATAACTTTTGTTTTATAAAGCAACACAGTGTGTAATATGTTTTTAATATATTATTAACTATTCATTTTTTTCTAATATAATTGTTCTCGCTTTCGTGAATTTTCTTTCTTCCTATTTTCTAGCTTCTTTGAATGTGACATTCACACCTTACTCTCTTTTCGTATATATAATTTGGAATCTTTATATCTAAAATAATTTACGAATATATATGAAAATGTCCCATGCATTGAGAAACTATAAACTATAATATCAGTTAATAATATTTCACTCTGATTTTTAGTTTTCTGTAAAAGAAAACTATTGTGCCGGCTTTGTGTGTCCGTCCGCACTTCTTTCTGTCCGCCCTCAGTTCTTAAAAATTACTGAGGCCAGAGGGCTGCAAATTGGTATGTTGATCATCCACCTTCCAAACATCAAACATACCAAATTGCAGCCCTCTAGCCTCAGTAGTTTTTATTCTCTGTAAAATTAAAATTCGCCGTAATCGTACCTCTGGCAACGATATAGGATAGGCCAACACGGGGCCG
Organism: Macrobrachium rosenbergii; assembly: GCF_040412425.1. NCBI lineage: Eukaryota > Metazoa > Arthropoda > Malacostraca > Decapoda > Palaemonidae > Macrobrachium > Macrobrachium rosenbergii. Next base: position 23,566,375 of record NC_089744.1, on the reverse strand, counting down.
TGGTTAAAGTTTCATGGACCGCGGCTCAAACAGCATTATACCGAGACCACCGAAAGATAGATCAATTTTCGGTGGCCTCGATTATACACTGTAGCGGCTGTACAGAAAACTCGATTGCGCCGAGGAAACTTCGGCGCATTCTTTACTTGTTATTAATCGTCCATTTTTCCTTCTACACATACTGTATATTCTAGTTCATCTTTTGTGATTTCATTACACGCGCTGTTTTCATTTCCGCATTCATTACCTGGAATAACGAATGAAAATGCTTGGCATCTCTTCCTAGAATTCAGAAATTCTCGGTATTTAATCTATTTGTTATTTCGTCCAGTTTATGTCTCTCTCTCTCTCTCTCTCTCTCTCTCTCTCTCTCTCTCTCTCTCTCTCTCTCTCTCTCTCTCTCTCTAGAGCTTCATTTCTCTTTAAGGTAAATTATCATGACAATCTCTCTCTCTCTCTCTCTAGAGCTTCATTTCTCTTTAAGGGAAATTATCATGCTCTCTCTCTCTCTCTCTCTCTCTCTCTCTCTCTCTCTCTCTCTCTCTCTCTCTCTCTCTCTCTCTAGAGCTTCATTTCTCTCTGTGATGTGACATTCTCTCGGTGAGACGTAATCGTTCATGGTCTGGATAATCTACCCGATAATACGCGTCTTACATACAATTAGCGAATGAAATATAGCTAAAAGTATTCGTGAACTATCGGTGATTAGCTTAATATCAGATTAGAGTGATAAACCGTCTAATAAGTTGTTTACGAGTGAATTAATAAAATCTGAAAATCATGGAGGAGTCAGCCAACAGTGGCAAAAGGTGGAGAAACCTTGCTTGCATCGGAGATATTCAATATGATGAATTGGCAGGACGGGAACTTGGTTTGCTGATCGTGGAGATGAATTGCAACATCGACCAAAAAGATGTGAAATCATTCACAGACATATTGAAAGGATACGATCCTTCAAACTGGTGCAAATCTGTAGAAAATATAATGAAAATAATAGAAGGGATACCAATGAAAGTTCAAGTTATCAAAAGACTTATAAAGAAAATCTACAAAAATCAACACATTCCATCAAAGAAAATAAGTACGGTGGAATTAGTGAATATATTGATTGATGCAATAGGCAAACGGATGCCTAAAGCATGTAAACTATGTAGAGTGTGGTATAGCATTGTAAATCCACAAAACCTGATTAGGAAATGCTATGCTTGCCACGTACCGACACACCCTTCATGTGCTGAAGTTGAGCAAAATAGAAATAAGGACACAAAAATATTTTGCTCAACATGTCTAGTATGGATAGACAAGGTCATTAAATCAAGACTTAATGTACAGATTGTGGAGGATGAAGAAGATGAAGAAGAGGAAGAAGAGGAAAATAGAAAAGAAGAAAATAAGACTGAAGAGAGAGAAAAGATTAATGAAAACAAAGAACAGGATAATAGTATGGATGCAGAGAAACTCATAGATTCTACATATGAGGCAATACAGCAACATACATATGAAGAAATAAATTATGACATGATAAATCAAAATAAAATCCCAAAGAGGTTGTACCCGGATCTCCATACTGATGGGAAAGAACAAGAAAAAAAAAAGAAAAGAAAGACACAGTATGCACCTTTTGAAAAGAGGGAATTGCAGGTTTGGTGAAAGATGTTATTACAAACATCCCAAGATATGTCACAATTATGAGTTCTATGGCAAATGTGCATATCTAGATGGCTATGAAGAGGAATGCAGCGATCTACATCCAAAAATATGTAGAGACTGGAAAGAAGGAAATGGATGTAGGTTTAATAAGAAATGTAGGTACATGCATCCTGTAGCCATGAAAAACCAAAATCAAAATCAAATACATATAAAAAACCAAGGTAAAAATGAAACAAATAAAGAAAAGAACAAAGATCATGTGATGAAGGCAAAAAGCAAGCCAACAACACAATATGAAATGTCAGTACCACGATATGAGCCATCAGCACCTAGATATAGCACAAGGAACAAGCAATGTATCTATGATGCTAGGGGATGGTGCAGATATGGAGATAAGTGCAGGTTTATGCACAAAGTGAATAAATATGAAGCTGGAAGAACAAATATAATGGAAAAGTTGGATTTTTTAATGTACGAATTTCTGGAAATGAAAAAAAGATCAACATGTCAGAACAGGAAAGAGACATGGGAAAATCCTTATTACTACCCGTATTAGATAATGGAGACAATACGCAAACCATCATAGTGATGAACGCGCAGGGTTTAGTTTCGAGTAACTCAAAAAGAAAGATAGAGTTCTTAGAAGAACTAACCCAAAATGAAAAAATAGAAATATTGAATATAAGTGAAACCTGGTATTCCCAAGAGACTGGTAATGATGACCAGATAAAGGGTTTCCAAACTTATAGATCAGATAGAAAAAATAGAAAGCAAGGGGGAACCGCGATATATGGGAGAGATGCCAATCAAGGAAAAATCTGTGAGAAATATAGTAACATAGAATATGAATTAATAGCGGTAGAATTTGAATCTGAAAAATTAGTGAACATTGTAATATATAGACCCCCTAATACTAAAGAGTTTGACATAATATTTGAAAAATTGGATGAAATGTGTAGAAATCACAAGGACTGGACTATACTCCTAACCGGAGACTTTAACTTTCCTTTTGTAGAATGGAAAGAACGAATAGGAGACTGTGGTTGTATTTATACATATAAAAAGAGAGCAATAGTAGTGCAGAAGATAAGAGGCAATTTGAAAAGCTATTAGATATGCTAATAAAACATAACATTCAGCAAATAAATCACCTACCAACAAGAAAGGATAATATTTTAGACCTAGTATTTGTGAATGAGGTGAACTATGTTAAAGAAATAATAGTATATAACACGAGTATTTCGGACCATAATGTCATAGAACTAACAGTCCGTTCCAGAACATACGAAAACAGAGAAAAGGAAGAGACGAAAAATGGGAAGGATATGGAAAATACAATTTCTATAGTAAGAATATAAATTGGTCAAAAATAAATGAAGAATTAAACAAAGAATGGGAAAACATATTTGTAAGTGATGATATACAGATAAATACCGATATATTATATAAAATATTAGAGGAAATAGTGGAAAAATATATACCGAAGAAAAAAGTAATCATCAGTCACGAATTCCAAGAGACAGAAGGATCTTGTTCCAGAAAATTAGAAAGTGGAAAAAGCTCTTGCAAAAGAAGAGAATGCATGGAAAGTGATGGAACTAAAAAGTAAGATAGAAAATGCAGAACAAAAGATTATACAATCAAAAGAAAATGAAAAATGGAACCTAGAAGAAATGACACTACAAAATATCAAGCAAAACCTAAAATTTTTATTCATATGCAAAAAGATGAATAAAATAAGAGTAGAAATAGGCCCTCTAAGAATTGAAGGGCGATTAACGAATGAAAAAAGAAATATGTAACATATTAGCAGAAAGATATAAGAGTGAATTTACACCTAGAATTGACAATGAAGATAATGATACAGAAATAAGAGATGAAAATACTGAATACTTATCAGATATAGATATTACAGAAGCCGATATTGTGCAGGCTATTAATGAAATTAAAAATGGATCAGCAGCAGGACCAGATGGAGTACCTGCCATATTGTTAAAGAAAGTGGTTCATTCAATCGCAAAGCCGCTAGCAATATTATTAAGACAAAGTATAGATACAGGCAAGATTTATGATGAGCATAAATTAGCATATATTACTCCTACTTTCAAAAGTGGTTCAAGACTAGAGGCAAGTAATTATAGGCCTGTGAGTCTGACATCTCATATTATGAAAGTATATGAAAGGGTAATGAAAAAATATAATGAAACATTTAATGAAAAATAGATTGTTCAATATAGGACAACATGGTTTTGTACCGGAAAAAAGTACACAAACCCAACTGTTAGTCCACCATGAAAGCATATATAAAAATATGATAAATGAAAAAGATACAGATGTGGTTTACCTAGACTTTGCAAAAGCTTTTGACAAGGTAGATCATAATATATTAGCGAAAAAATTAGAAAACATAACATTGTTGACAAAGTAGGAAGATGGATAAAAGAATTTTTGCAAAACAGAAAACAGATAGTGATTGCAAACGATGAGAAATCGGATGAAGCTACGGTAATATCCGGTGTACCACAGGGTACGGTGTTAGCTGCATTGCTGTTTGTGATTATGATTGCAGACATAGACAGTAATGTTAAGGACTCAGTAGTAAGAAGTTTCGCAGATGACACAAGAATAAGTAGAGAAATTGCTTGTGATGAAGATAGGAACTCGCTACAAAGAGACCTAAACAAAATATATAAATGGGCAGAGATAAATAGGATGGTATTTAACTCTGATAAATTTGAATCAATGAACTATGGTGATAAAGTAGGAATGCTATATGCATATAAAGGACCTAATAATGAGACAATCACAAACAAGGAAGCAGTTAAAGACCTTGGTGTGATGTTGAATAGGAATATGTTATGCAATGATCAAATAGCAATTCTATTGGCAAAATGCAAAGCAAAAATGGGAATGTTGTTCCGGCACTTCAAAACAAGAAAAGCTGAACACATGATTATGCTTTATAAAACGTATGTACGTAGTCCACTTGAATATTGCAATATGATATGGTACCCACACTACCAAAAGGATATTGCACAAATAGAGAGTGTACAAAGGTCATTTACAGCTAGAATAGAAGAAGTTAAGGACCTTGACTACTGGGAAAGACTACAATTCTTAAATTTATATAGTCTTGAAAGGAGAAGAGAACGCTACATGGTAATTCAAGCATGGAAACAGATAGAAGGAATTACCGAAAACATCATGGAACTAAAATTATCAAAAAGAGCAAGCAGAGGTAGATTAATAGTGCCAAAAACTATATCAGGAAAATTAAGGAAAGCACACAGGACATTAATCCACCACGCACTAGCATCGATAATGCAGCGTCTATTCAATGCGCTACCAGCTCATCTGAGGAACATAACAGGAGTGAGCGTAGATGTGTTTAAGAATAAGCTCGACAAATATCTAAGATGCATCCCAGACCATCCAAGACTGGAAGATGCAAAATATACCGGAAGATGCGTTAGCAACTCTCTGGTAGACATCAAAGGCGCCTCACACTGAGGGACCTGGGGCAACCCGAACGAATTGTAAGATCTGTAAGATCTGTAAGGGAAATTATCATGCTCTCTCTCTCTCTCTCTCTCTCTCTCTCTCTCTCTCTCTCTCTCTCTCTCTCTCTCTCTCTGTGATGTGACATTCTCTCAGTGAGACGTAATCATTCATGGTCTGGATAATCTACCTGATAATACGCGTCTTACATACAATTAGCGAATGAAATATAGCTAAAAGTGTTCGTGAACTATCGGTGATTAGCTTAATATCAGATTAGAGTGATAATCCGTCTAATAAGTTGTGTACGAGTGAATTAATAAATTCTGAAAATCATGGAGGAGTCAACCAATAGTGGCAAAAGGTGGAGAAATCTTGCATGCATAGGAGATATTCAATATGATGAATTGGCAGGAAGGAACTTGGTCTGCTGATCGTGGAGATAAATTGCAACATTGACCAAAAAGATGTGAAATCATTCACAGACATATTGAAAGGATACGATCCTTCAAATTGGAGCAAATCTGCTGAAAATATAATGAAAATAATAGAAGGGATACCAATGAAAGTTCAGGTTATCAAAAGACTTATAAAGAAAATCTACAAAAATCAACACATTCCATCAAAGAAAATAAGTACGGTGGAATTAGTGAATATATTGATTGATGCAATAGGCAAACGGATGCCTAAAGCATGTAAACTATGTAGAGTGTGGTATAGCATTGTAAATCCACAAAACCTGATTAGGAAATGCTATGCTTGCCACGTACCGACACACCCTTCATGTGCTGAAGTTGAGCAAAATAGAAATAAAGACACAAAAATATTTTGCTCAACATGTCTAGTATGGATAGACAAGGTCATTAAATCAAGACTTAATGTACAGATTGTGGAGGATGAAGAAGATGAAGAGGATGAAGAAGAGGAAGAAGAGGAAAATAGAAAAGAAGAAAATAAGACTGAAGAGAGGGAAAAGATTAATGAAAACAAAGAACAGGATAATAGTATGGATGCAGAGAAACTCATAGATTCTATATATGAGGCAATACAGCAACATACTTATGAAGAAATAAATTATGACATGATAAATCAAAATAAAATCCCAAAGAGGTTGTACCCGGATCTCCATACTGATGGGAAAGAACAAGAAAAAAAAAAAGAAAAGAAAGACACAGTATGCACCCTTTTGAAAAGAGGGGAATTGCAGGTTTGGTGAAAGATGTTATTACAAACATCCCAAGATATGTCACAATTATGAGATATATGGCAAATGTGCATATCTAGATGGCTATGAAGAGGAATGCAGCTATCTACATCCAAAAATATGTAGAAAATGGAAAGAAGGAAATGGATGTAGGTTTAATAAGAAATGTAGGTACATGCATCCTGTAGCCATGAAAACCAAAATCAAAATCAAATACATATAAAAATCAAGGTAAAAATGAAACAAATAAAGAAAAGAACAAAGATCATGTGATGAAGGAAAAAAAACAAGCCAACAACACATTATGAAATGTCAGCACCACGATATGAGCCATCAGCACCTAGATATAGCACAAGGAACAAGCAATGTATCTATGATGCTAAGGGATGGTGCAGATATGGAGATAAGTGCAGGTTTATGCACAAAGTGAATAAATATGAAGCTGGAAGAACAAGTATAATGGAAAAGTTGGATTTTTAATGTACGAATTTCTGGAAATGAAAAAGATCAACATATCAGAACAGGAAAGAGACATGGGAAAATCCTTATTATTACCCATATTAGATTATGGAGATAATACGCAAACCATCATAGTGATGAACGCGCAGGGTTTAGTTTCGAGTAACTCAAAAGAAAGATAGAGTTCTTAGAAGAACTAACCCAAAATGAAAAAATAGAAATATTGAATATAAGTGAAACCTGGTATTCCCAAGAGACTGGTAATGATGACCAGATAAAGGGTTTCCAAACTTATAGATCAGATAGAAAAAATAGAAATCAAGGGGGAACCATGATATATGGGAGAGATGCCAATCAAGGAAAAATCTGTGAGAAATATAGTAACACAGAATGTGAATTAATAGCGGTAGAATTTGAATATGAAAAATTAGTGAACATTGTAATATATAGACCCCTAATACTAAAGAGTTTGACATAATAATTGAAAAATTGGATGAAATATGTAGAAATCACAAGGACTGGACTATACTCCTAACCGGAGACTTTAACTTTCCTTTTGTAGAATGGAAAGAACGAATAGGAGACTGTGGTTGTATTTATACATATAAAAAAGAGAGCAATAGTAGTGCAGAAGATAAGAGGCAATTTGAAAAGCTATTAGATATGCTACTAGAACATAACATTCAGCAAATAAATCACCTACCAACAAGAAAGGATAATATTTTAGATCTAGTATTTGTGAACGAGGTGAACTATGTTAAAGAAATAATAGTATATAACACGAGTATTTCGGACCATAATGTCATAGAACTAACAGTCCGTTCCAGAACATATGAAAACAGAGAAAAGCAAGAAACGAAAAAATGGGAAGGATATGGAAAATACAATTTCTATAGTAAGAATATAAATTGGTCAAAAATAAATGAAGAATTAAACAAAGAATGGGAAAATATATTTGTAAGTGATGATATACAGGTAAATACCGATATATTATATAAAATATTAGAGGAAATAGTGGAAAAAATATATACCGAAGAAAAAGTAATCATCAGTCACGAATTCCAAGAGACAGAAGGATCTTGTTCCAGAAAATTAGAAAGTGGAAAAAGCTCTTGCAAAAGAAAAGAATGCATGGAAAGTGATGGAACTAAAAAGTAAGATAGAAAATGCAGAACAAAAGATTATACAATCAAAAGAAAATGAAAAAGGGAACCTAGAAGAAATGACACTACAAAATATCAAGCAAAACCCTAAAATTTTTTATTCATATGCAAAAAGATGAATAAAATAAGAGTAGAAATAGGCCCTCTAAGAATTGAAGGGCGATTAACGAATGAAAAAAGGAAATATGTAACATATTAGCAGAAAGATATAAGAGTGAATTTACACCTAGAATTGAAAATGAAGATAATGATACAGAAATAAGAGATGAAAATACTGAATACTTATCAGATATAGATATTACAGAAGCCGATATTGTGCAGGCTATTAATGAAATTAAAAATGGATCAGCAGCAGGACCAGATGGAGTACCTGTCATATTGTTAAAGAAAGTGGTTCATTCAATCGCAAAGCCGCTAGCAATATTATTAAGACAAAGTATAGATACAGGCAAGATTTATGACGAGCATAAATTAGCATATATTACTCCTACTTTCAAAAGTGGTTCAAGACTAGAGGCAAGTAATTATAGGCCTGTGAGTCTGACATCTCATATTATGAAAGTATATGAAAGGGTAATAAAAAAATATAATGAAACATTTAATGAAAAATAGATTGTTCAATATAGGACAACATGGTTTTGTACCCGGAAAAAGTACACAAACCCAACTGTTAGTCCACCATGAAAGCATATATAAAAATATGATAAATGAAAAAGATACAGATGTGGTTTACCTAGACTTTGCAAAAGCTTTTGACAAGGTAGATCATAATATATTAGCGAAAAAAAAATTAGAAAACATAACATTGTTGACAAAGTAGGAAGATGGATAAAAGAATTTTTGCAAAACAGAAAACAGATAGTGATTGCAAACGATGAGAAATCGGATGAAGCTACGGTAATATCCGGTGTACCACAGGGTACGGTGTTAGCTGCATTGCTGTTTGTGATTATGATTGCAGACATAGACAGTAATGTTAAGGACTCAGTAGTAAGAAGTTTCGCAGATGACACAAGAATAAGTAGAGAAATTGCTTGTGATGAAGATAGGAACTCGCTACAAAGAGACCTAAATAAAATATTTAAATGGGCAGAGATAAATAGGATGGTATTTAACTCTGATAAATTTGAATCAATGAACTATGGTGATAAAGTAGGAATGCTATATGCATATAAAGGACCTAATAATGAGACAATCACAAACAAGGAAGCAGTTAAAGACCTTGGTGTGATGTTGAATAGAATATGTTATGCAATGATCAAATAGCAATTCTATTGGCAAAGTGCAAAGCAAAAATGGGAATGTTGTTCCGGCACTTCAAAACAAGAAAAGCTGAACACATGATTATGCTTTATAAAACGTACGTACGTAGTCCACTTGAATATTGCAATATAATATGGTACCCACACTACCAAAAGGATATTGCACAAATAGAGAGTGTACAAAGGTCATTTACAGCTAGAATAGAAGAAGTTAAGGACCTTGACTACTGGGAAAGACTACAGTTCTTAAATTTATATAGTCTTGAAAGGAGAAGAGAACGCTACATGGTAATTCAAGCATGGAAACAGATAGAAGGAATTACCGAAAATATCAAGGAACTAAAATTATCAAAAGAGCAAGCAGAGGTAGATTAATAGTGCCAAAAACTATACCAGGAAAATTAAGGAAAGCACACAGGACATTAATCCACCACGCACCAGCATCGATAATGCAGCGTCTATTCAATGCGCTACCAGCTCATCTGAGGAACATAACAGGAGTGAGCGTAGATGTGTTTAAGAATAAGCTCGACAAATATCTAAGATGCATCCCAGACCATCCAAGACTGGAAGATGCAAAATATACCGGAAGATGCGTTAGCAACTCTCTGGTAGACATCAAAGGCGCCTCACACTGAGGGACCTGGGGCAACCCGAACGAATTGTAAGGTCTGTAAGGTAAGGTCTCTCTCTCTCTCTCTCTCTAGAGCTTCATTTCTCTTTAAGGTAAATTATCATGACAATCTCTCTCTCTCTCTCTCTCTCTCTCTCTCTCTCTCTCTCTCTCTCTCTCTCTCTATAGCTTCATTTCTCTTTAAGGTAAATTATCATGGCAATCTCTCTCTCTCTCTCTCTCTCTCTCTCTCTCTCTCTCTCTCTCTCTCTCTCTCTCTCAGTAAAACAGTTCTTCAGGCCCACCTGATTACTAATGTTCTGATAAAATTCTCTCTCTCTCTCTCTCTCTCTCTCTCTCTCTCTCTCTCTCTCTCTCTCTCTCTCTCTCTCTCTCAGTAAAACAGTTCTTCAGGCACATCTGATTACTAATGTTTGATAAATCTCTCTCTCTCCCCCACCCGTCTCTCTCTCTCTCTCTCTCTCTCTCTCTCTCTCTCTCTCTCTCTCTCTCTCTTTCAGTAAAACAGTTCTTCAGGCCCATCTGATTACTAATGTTTGATAAATCTCTCTCTCTCTCTCTCTCTCTCTCTCTCTCTCTCTCTCTCTCTCTCTCTCTCTCTCTCTCTCTCTCAGTAAAACAGTTCTTCAGGCCCATCTGATTACTAATGTTTGATAAATCTCTCTCTCTCTCTCTCTCTCTCTCTCTCTCTCTCTCTCTCTCTCTCTCTCTCTCTCTCTTTCAGTAAAACAGTTCTTCAGGCCCATCTGATTACTAATGTTTGATAAATCTCTCTCTCTCTCTCTCTCTCTCTCTCTCTCTCTCTCTCTCTCTCTAAAAAAAATTCTTCGACAAGGGAAGATGAATAACATGTCAGATTTATTTATTTCCAGTCGATATTCTGACACGAATTTGAGAACAAGAACATACGGAAACAGACTATATTTCACGAAACCAATTTGACGAGGTCTCAACTTGACCTATTTTCATTTCCATGAATCATTTGATTTATCTTTATTCCATGAATTATTTCAGGAGGTGAAGTTGTAGGAATTTTCATGTAATTTATTTTTATTCCGTGATTTTTTTATTTTTATTTTTATTCCGTGAATGATTTCCGGAGGCCAAGTTGTTGGAATTTTTATTTCATTTTTGTTCCATGAATTATTTTCTGTTTTGTTTTGTTTATTTCACATTATGTGGTCGATTTAGTGTAATTAGTGAGATATTTCTAAACCAGAAGCTGTTCATGATTTTTACATACAATAAAATGATGTTTTGCAAGGAATCAATGTTACTCTTTTCTTTCCCTTTTATTTTTTTAGACATATTTCAAAGCTCATCCTGCATAATTTTAACTTACTTTAAGCGTGTCTCAGAAATTGCCTTGAGTCTAGTTTTTGTTTTCTGTAAAAGAAAACTGTTCTGCCGGCTTTGTCTGTCCGTCCGCACTTTTTCTGTCCGGACTGTTTTCTGTTCGCACTTTTTCTGTCCGCCTTCATATCTTAAAAACTACTGAGGCTAGAGGGCTGTAAATTGCTACGTTGATCTTCCACCCTCCAATCACCAAACATACCAAATTGCAGCCCTCTAGCCTCAGTAGTTTTTATTTTATTTTAAGGTTAAAGTTAGTCATAATCGTGCCTTTGTCAACCAGTCTGGTGTTAAAGTTTCATGGGCCGCGGCTCATATAGCGTCATACCGAGACCAACGAAAGATAGATTCTATTTTCGGTGGCCTTGATTATACGCCGTAGCGGCTGTACAGAAAACTCGATTGCGCCGAAGAAACTCCGGAGCAATTTTTACTCTACAGTAATTATAGTCAAAATTTTCAGTTACATCTTGAGCTTACTTTCTTGAAAAAAAAGTTATTATATTGTGAATATGATTAATCTCTGAAAGCTTTTAAATGTTTTAAGGAAAAGAAGAGAGAGAGAGAGAGAGAGAGAGAGAGAGAGAGAGAGAGAGAGAGAGAGAAGAGAGAGAATTCAGCCAAGAATGTTATTGTTCATTGAATATAATTAATTTTATAAAACCACGTGAATTCTAAAGCATATTAGAGGCTTTCAAGGGTTGTAATGAAAAGAGAGAGAGAGAGAGAGAGAGAGAGAGAGAGAGAGAGAGAGAGAGAGAGAGAGAGAGAGAGAGAGAGAGAGAGCGCTAATGTGAATTCAAGCAACGAAAGTTATCATTCTGTTGAATATAATTTACTTTATAAAACTAATGCAGTTCTAAGACAAATTAGAGGCTATCAAAGATTGCAAGGAAAACAGAATGAGAGAGAGAGAGAGAGAGAGAGAGAGAGAGAGAGAGAGAGAGAGAGAGAGAGAGAGAGAGTATGATTAACTTTATAAAACTGCATGAGTTCTGAGGCAAATCAGTGGCTCTCAAAGTTCGTAAGGAAAGGAGAGAGAGAGAGAGAGAGAGAGAGAGAGAGAGAGAGAGAGAGAGAGAGAGAGAGAGAGCCTGATGTAAATTCAGGTACATGAATAATGTATGCTACATATATGGAAAGTATCGCTCCTGTGGAGCTTGTCGATTTGATTACAAATTTATGGGAGTCGACTGCTTGTTCCCATAAATATTCGACGCGTGTTTGATTTAGATAAGTGAGTGAATATTTATGGCCCTTTGATGTTGTTGAAGAAGGAAGGAGGGTTCAAATTTACGCTTGAAGTGTTGAGGAATATACGGAACGTTGTATAGATAAATAAGTGTGTGTGTGTATATGTATATATATATTTTATATATATATATATATATATATATATATATATATATATATATATATATATATATTATTTATATATATATATTATATGTATACAAGTATATATATACACAGTATATACACATACATACACACCCACATTATATATATATATATATATATATATATATATATATATATATATATATATATATATATATATATATATATATATAATATAAAATTAACAGAAATATTTAGAAAATCCGTGTATCTAATGCAGACTTCATATATAAGAATTTTAAACCCCACAATACATTATGGTAAAAGCTAATGAAATTATTATGGTTGCATCCAGTTAGCATATACGAAAGTTGTCTAGAGTCCTGTCTAAAATATTTGAGAACGCCAATTTGATACGGACATCAGTAGAATAATAAAAACTAAACATACGACAAATCTAAAGCAACATTCATCATTCTAAAAGCAGGTATTAGCAAGCGCTTCCAAACATCAATCTTAATCCACGCCAGTCATTCTGTTCGATTAAAAAAAAAAATAGAAGAGGCCCAAGTTGATTTCCGTCGGAACTCCGACAGGCGCAAAAATCCTAACATTATTCATTCTTTGATTGACGCAGCAATTAAGCTGCGCTGCGCTTTTGTAAATGAGAGTTGATGGGAGCCAAAGCATTTTTTTTAAACTCCTCATTTATCTCAATTTATCTCGGTCGCTTTATTTATTTTACGGGACGCGGCGTATGAATTTTAATGAGCGAGCTGGTTGGTAGATGATGTGATCAGTAATGAAGTTTTTTTTTTTTTAGGGTGTACAAATTGTTTCATGATTGATTATTGCATCGCATGAATACAGTTTGATCTTTATTAAAACAAGTAAAGAATGCGCCCAAGTTTCTTCGGGGTAATCGAGTTTTCTGTACAACACATAATCAAGGCCACCGAAAATAGATCTATCTTTAGGTGGTCTCTGTATAATGCTTTATGAGCCGCGCCCCATGAAACTCTCAGCCGGCCGTGGTGACCTGTGTTATTCCGTTGCCAGAAGCATGAATATGGCTAATTTTAACCTTAAGTAAAATAAAAACTACTAAGACTAGAGGGCTGCAATTTGGTATGTTTGATGATTGGAGGATGGATGATAAACATACCACTTTGCAGCCCTCTAGCCTCAGTAGTTTTTAAGATCTGAGGGCGGATAGGAAAAGTGCGGACGGACAGACAAACCGGCACAATAGTTTTCTTTTACAGAAAACTAAAAGACGATTACTTTCCTTCGATAAATGTCCATCTTAGCGTTCCAAATGTACGGGATGTCCCCTGAGATAGAGAAGCCCATTCTCTCTCTCTCTCTCTCTCTCTCTCTCTCTCTCTCTCTCTCTCTCTCTCTCTCTCTCTCTATATATATATATATATATATATATATATATATATATATATATATATATATATATATATATATATATATATATATATATATATATACAAGGAAAACACGACTAATTTTTGTTCGATTAGTGTCCATCTCCTTAGTATAGCCAGAATGTACGGGTTGTCCCCTGAGATAGAGAAGCCCACATTCTCTCTCTCTCTCTCTCTCTCCATACAATTTCTCCCATTCATCCATGGCCTCCTCCTCCCACCCTTCGCCTTTCTCCTTTCTTTGTGTGGGACTCCTTCCTACGCTCCTATAGGACCTTCTGTGCCAAAGTGTGTGGGAATTAATTTGGATCCACGAACTGAGACAGTGCGTGTCCCCTCTGTTGTATATGGTCTCTTATCGCTTTTTTCCAAAGCAGACAAAGGTTTTGACCGCTGGGATTCTGATTACTGTCCTGTGAGTTTTTGCCTCTCTCTCTCTCTCTCTCTCTCTCTCTCTCTCTCTCTCTCTCTCTCTCTCTCTCTCACTTTGTGTGTGTGTATATATATATACACATATATAATATATATTTTCACTTTATGAGGTGGCGACGGAATATCTGGCAATTCTTTTTTTATCGCCTGATGGCTCTAAAACGGCGTCAGATTTTCATTGACACCAGATTTTCTTTGGCACTAGATTTCAAGTGGGAATGATATATATATATATATATATATATATATATATATATATATATATATATATATATATATATATATATATATATATATATATATATATATATATTTATATATATATATATATATATATATATATATATATATATATATATATATATATATATATATATATATATATATATATATACATATATATATATATATATATATATATATATATATATATATATATATATATATATATATATATATATATATATATATATATATATATATATATATTATTCCTAATAGAGGAACTTGAAATCTAGTGTCAAGGAAAATCTGAAGCTGTTTTAGAGATTTCAGTCGATAACAAAAAAAGAATTGTCGGATATTATGTCGACACCTCACAGAGGGGAAATTAAAATTACGCACCCAGCAATGTAATTAAATTACATGGCTTTTTCACAGAACTACTTAACTGGTGTTGCTCCGTGATAGGAAATCACTCTTTATCTAAAGTACGGAAAACAGTTTTACCCGTGAATAAAAGTTTGACATTATCCATCTACTATCCATTTCAGGGACCGTGAGTCATCGTTTCATCAAATATCTTTCAAACTAATTATTTGATCGAAATGGCACTTTGACACAGTGTACAAGACACCTCCCGCTAATTTTTTTGGTAATATTGTCAAATGGTTCTAGTTAAGGCGTTTACTCTTGACTTCCATGGTGTTGCTAAGCATCGCCAAACTATTCATTCGAACGTCCTTTATTCCCATCCTGTCCCTCCCTCTCCCTTCCCCTCCTCATCCCTCCCTCAACTCACTTTCCTGGACTACCCATCTCCGCTCCGCCCCTCTCCTGTCTGTGGAGGATAGCGGACGTTCGATTGCGTAGAATAAACCTGCTGGCTCATGGGACTTTGCCTTTAAAAGTCAAGAGTAAACGCCTTAACTAACAGCATTTGACAATGTACTATATTACCAAAAATTGGCGGGAGGTGTCTTGTACACTATGTCAAAGTACCATTTCGATCAAATAATTTGTTTGAAAGATATTTGAGAAAAACGATAACTCGCGGTTCCTGAAATGGATAGTAGTGACTTACTTCGTCCTTCCAGATACAAACACTGTGTAGGTTCAATCCAGTAATTCAGATATATTCAACTTGATATTTTTCCTGCTCGAGAAATGAATTCGTAATGTGGAAAAATAAGTTAAGTTTATTGATGGAAGCGTACGAAATTGCCAAAGGTATTCCTTTTTGCATTCAAGTTATTGCATGAATTTATATATATATATATATATATATATATATATATATATATATATATATATATATATATATATATATATATATATATATATATATATATATATATATATATATATATATATATATATATACCATGTATATATATATATATATATATATATATATATATATATATATATATATATATAATATACTGTATATAATATATATATACATATATATAAATCTGTAATATGAAAAAATATTTAAATAAGTAAATTGTTGGAAGCATACGAATTTCACCAAAGGTCCCCATGCATTTAAGTTACCGTACATGAGGCACCCCCTAAGCTTACCTTTCATAGATATTTTTCATAAACCTGACAACTTCCGGCTTCGGGAAGACTCAGTCGCGTGAAATCTTAAAGCACGACCTTTGTCGCCAACTTGTTGACATATGAACAACATGTTCCCAACTTGTGTGCTATGTGAAGAGGCACTATTTGAAAACTGATTCTGCAAGAGAAAGAACAAAATTTCGTTTTATTTTTTTTATTATTTTTTCTGTAGAAATATTCGATAATGATGCTTGCAGAATATGTGATAATAATTAACTCGTCCTTTCTTTTCAATAATTTTTTTTAAGATGCATAAATTTATCGCCTAATACAGATTAACAGAGAAAGAACAATTTGCACTTTATCATTTGCAAACTTATGACTTGAAAAACCTTCATATTTTGTTGATGTTTTCTCGATTTTTATTTTTCCTGTAAGAACTACATTATTATTATTATTATTATTATTATTATTATTATTATTATTATTATTATTTTTATTATTATTATTATTATTATTATTATTATTATTATTATTATTATTATTATTATTATTATTATTATTATTATTATTCAGAAGATGAACCCTATTCATACGGAACGGGCCCACCACAGGGGCCATTGACTTGAAAATCAAGCTTCCAGAGAATATGGTGTTTATTATTATTATTATTATTATTATTATTATTATTATTATTATTATTATTATTATTATTATTATTATTATTCGGAAGATGAACCCTATTCATATGGGACGAGCCCACCACAGGGGCCATTGACTTGAAAATCAAGAATCCAAAGAATATGGTGTTTATTATTATTATTATTATTATTATTATTATTATTATTATTATTATTATTATTATTATTATTATTATTATTATTATTATTATTCAGAAGATAAACTCTATTCATATGGGACGAGCCCACCTCAGGAGCCATTGACTTGAAAATCAAGAATCCAAAGAATATGGTGTTCATTATTATTATTATTATTATTGTTATTATTATTATTATTGTTATTATTATTATTATTATTATTATTATTATTATTATTATTATTATTATTCAGAAGATGAACCCTATTCATATGGATCGAGCCCACCACAAGGTCCATTGACTTGAAAATCAAGCTGCCAAAAGAATAGAGAAAGAAGAACTCTCACTTATCAAACAGAAAAACAGAAATAAACTTACAATTTAACGGACCAAAAGCCATTTGCGTTTTATCAGAAAACTCTTACTTTCTGTTAACACGGATTAAGCCAGATCGAAGGGTTCCAGCTTATATATTTTTATTTATTTTTTGTTTAGGAATTAGATTTTGTAATTATTTTAAAATGTATATAATCTCTCTCTCTCTCTCTCTCTCTCTCTCTCTCTCTCTCTCTCTCTCTCTCTCTCTCTCTCTCTCTCTCTCTCTCTCTCCTTTTAGCTTACGATTTTGTTTGCCTCTGTATATCCAGACCATAGCATAACTCAAGTAACAAAAAGTTTTGAGATTTCTTTGAAATATATATGACCTTACACTCTCTCTCTCTCTCTCTCTCTCTCTCTCTCTCTCTCTCTCTCTCTCTCTCTCTCTCTCTCTCTCATTTTGGCTTACGGTTTTGTTTGCCTCAGTATATCCAAAACATAGCATAACTCAAGTAACAAAAAAAGCAGTTTTGAATTTCCTTTTAATTGTATAAAACCTCTCTCTCTCTCTCTCTCTCTCTCTCTCTCTCTCTCTCTCTCTCTCTCTCTCTCTCTCTCTCTCTCTCTCTCTCTCTCTCTCTCGCATCATTACTATTTTTATTGACTAAGTAAACCCAAGACATCGCCTAACTCAAGTAAGAAAAAAAAATCGAAAAGGATTTTTCTCCCACTCTGAATCTAATGAGCCCATTGGAACCATAATATTAATCACCCTTCCTTAACACCCCCACAATACTCAATGTAACATAATCTTGCGGAAGTTAAGTACCCTCGCATAGGCCTCATTTATCAGAGCTAATGCTCTTATGATTTATATGAGCCTAAGATGATCCATTTTCTGCAGCTGGTGGGAGGCAGGTTGGGAATTTCTCGTTCCTCTTCTAGATAATAATAATAATAATAATAATAATAATAATAATAATAATAATAATAATAATAATAATAATAATAATACTATTGAAAGAAATCGCTGTATCAGCTGCATTGATCTTGTACAGAGTCTTCTCTATACAAGATCAATGCAGCTGATTCAGTGATTTCTATCAATAGTACTTGCTTAAGAGAGGGACTCTTGCCAATAATAATAATAATAATAATAATAATAATAATAATAATAATAATAATAATAATATCAGGCAAAGATCCTGTGGGACTATGGTATCAGAACAGATAGGGTGATACGTGCTAATAGACCAGACGTGACGCTGATTGACAAAATCAAGAAGAAAATATCACCCACAGATGTGGCAATACCATGGGACACCAGAGTGGATGAGAAAGAGAGAGAAAGATTGATAAGTATCAAGACCTGAAAATCGAAATAAGAAGGATATGGAATATGCCAGTGGAAATTGTACCCATATCCATAGGAACACGAGGCACGATCCCAAGATCCCTGAAAAGGAATCTGGAAAAACTAGATGCCGAAGTAGCCCCAGGACTCATGCAGAAAAGTGCGCTACTAGAAAAAGTTAAGTAGACCTTAGTTTTACCAGACCACTGAGCTGATTAACAGCTCTCGTAGGGCTGGGCCGAAGGATTAGACTTATTTTACGTGGCTAAGAACCTATTGATTACTTAGCAACGGGACCTACAGCTTATTGTGGAATCCGAACCACATTATAGCGAGAAACGAAACAGCGCACATAGTGAGAAAAGTGATGGACTCCTAAGGAGGCAGGATGCAACCCGGAACCCCACGCTATAAATACCACCCATCGAATAGGATGAACCAGATAGAAATAATAATAATAATAATAATAATAATAATAATAATAATAATAATAATAATAATAATAATAATAATAATATTTCCAAAGAACAAGGAAATATATTCTGCCTTCGATCCACCAAGACAACAGTCCAGCTTTCTTGCTATAAATACCTGTCTGCCTTTGATTTCATACATTCTCTCAATATATGACCACCTGCCAAGCTTGTGCGTCGAGTCGAAAAACTAAAATAAACAACGAAAGCAGAATATCTTTCCTTGTCCTTTGGAAATTTATAATAATAATAATAATAATAATAATAATAATAATAATAATAATAATAATAATAATAGTAAAATTTGGTATAATTTCTTTTAACAGAATTTAATTTAGGAGAATCAAATCTAAACAAGTGTAAAATGCGTGGAAATTTCTTCGGCGCTGTCGAGTTTTCTGTACAACGTGTAATCAAGGCCACCGAAAATAGATCTATCTTTCGGTGGTCTCGGTATAATGCTGCATTAGCCGCAGCCCATGAAAATTTAAGCACGGCCCGGTGGTGGCCTATCCCATACCGTTGCCAGAAGCACGATTATAGCTAACTTTAACTTTGAATGAAACAAAAACTACTGAGGCTAGAGGGCTGCAATTTGGTACGCCTGATGATTGGAGGGTGGACGATCAACATACCAATTTGCAGCCCTCTAGCCTCAGTAGTTTTTAAAATGTGAGGGCGGACAGAAAAAATGCTGACGGACAGACAAAGCCGGCACAATGGTTTTCTTTTATGGAAAGCTAAAAAAAAAAATTTATTTAAATATTTCCTAGTTATATCACTGGCAATTCCCTCGTACTCCAAAACTCTTACCTTTCTTTTCGACATGTGAGCAATGTGGGGCTTATGTGCATATGTGCACATGTGTGCACCAAGTGCGCACATGTGTGTACGATACTATTTGGCGTGGGTTTTTTTTTTTTAAGGTATAACAGGTTTTTTATTCATTTTTCTCAAAGGATTACTCCTTGTCCCCTCTCCCTCGCACCGAGGAAAAAAAAAACCTGTACCTTTGTATTTCTCTTTTGCATCGGATTCTCGTTAACAAAAAATAGGGATTGGAAGTGATAAATGATTCGGGGGGTTCGTAAGCTACCTCTTACACCCCCCCCCTCCCCCAACGCCCTAACGACACAGGATGGAAATGGATAAGATCGTCTTCATAAGAGAAGCGATGCGGCGAAAATGATGATAGATTTACAACGTTTGTATTATGTATGTTATAATATATATATATATATATATATATATATATATATATATATATATATATATATATATAATACACTGTACATAAAGTACTAATGTACTGTGGCATTTATACTTAGAGGAGCAACTTCAAATATACCCAATTCTTCAGCCTTGAAGTATGGAAGAAGTACTGGAGATAATGAAAGATTTATTGTCTGTGTATATATATATACATATATATATATACATACATACATACATACATACATACATACATACATACATACATACATACATATATATAAACTATAACATAATGACAGTCATATATCAACCGCTTGAACAGCTAGCTAGCTATCAGCTCACGAGCAAATGAATGAAAAATCGTGACCGCAATTTCTTCCTACTTTAAAGCACACGCTACAGGATTTTTATTGCAGCATTAAAGCAGATAGGAGGGCGTCTTATTTGTCAAGGCCATGCGATTTTGCAGACAAATTAACGCGAGACTAGAATTTATGCTGTGGGATTTATCTGTGTCTATTTCTAATGGTTCTTAGTAGATTCAGATAAATTGCTAAGTTAGGTTAACAAGAATCTGTGTGCTAACATTAATTCCTGTCAATTCAAGTAAAATGATTTTATATGCATAATTGATAGACAGCTAAACGCTGTAGAGTCAAGTGTGTAAACATTAATTCATCCCAATAAAAGTGAAATAATTCCTCATACATAAATTGTCAATAAATTAAAACGCTTTGTCTAAATATGAAAGAGGTAACAGCTTTCTTTAAAATTTTAAGTACTGTTCACAAATTATTAACAGTTATCTCTAGCTGTCTCCTTAACATTTAATAAAGAATTTTTTTGTTCATCGTGTATGCAAGACAGTGGCATGAATTATATTCTACCAGTGCTGCTGTAGCCTGTAAATGAAAAATACAAGTCTAGTGTTTCTTGTATATTTCAAACCATTTCTATTAGAAAACAGAAAAAAACTGTCTAATGTAAATTCGTATTTAAAACTATCTTCTACAAGTGCTTAGCTTGTAAATGAAAAGTACAAGCCTAGTGTTTGTTGTATATTTAAAACTATTTCTATTATAAAACAGAAAAAAAACTGTCTAATGTAAGTTCGTATTTAAAACTATCTTCTACATGTGCTGTAGCCTGTAAATGTAAAATACAAGTCTAGTGGTTCTTGTATATCTCAAACCATTTCTATTAAGAACCAGAAAAACTGTCCGATGTAAGTTCGTATTTAAACCTTCTGACGAACGAATTTAAAAATAAAATTCTTTCCATACGAAGTCCTCAAAAAGTCCCCACATTCGCCAGTTCTGAAACTAGTGGAAGTACCATCAACCTATGTCATTATTGTAATTCTCGAGTTACGTGTTGCCCCGGGCAACCACGAGATGCGAAAAATTGTTACTCAAAACCAGACTTCTCCAATTATATAAAGGTACTGGCCCCGTCATCGTCCACCTCTAGAAGCACGCCATTCCAACAAGAAACTATAATTGCCCTCTCCATTTCAGAGTAGAATAGAATTTCCACGAACGTAGCGACAAAGACTGCAGTAGAAAGCTAGGAAACATCTCCAGTAATGATGCTAAACTAAAAAGTGCCCGAACGCGATCAAAAGCCACACTAAGAAATTCACGACATCGTTGCTAGGTAACCTATTGGTTCTTAGCCACGTAAAAATAAATCTAATCCTTCAGGCCAGCCCTAGGAGAGCTGTTAATTAGCTCAGTTGTCTGGTTAAACTAAGATATACTCAAGGTTCTGGTAATTCTTATTCTGCCAGTGACAATTGTGTACGTGGAACCATTTCTACCAACAAAATATTGATATTCCACATTTTATTTCAGATCAACACACAACAATTTCAGTGCCTCAACAGAAAAAGAACAAAATATTAGTGAAAAATTTACTTTTTTCTTAATAGAGAGAGCCAGTGGTAGCTGTATTCCTTCATCTAACCCATTTCTGAAGTTTGTGAAGGTTTGTACACCTGTCTGCCAAGGGTACCGAGTGTGAACACAGCGATTCTTTTAAGTTTTCTCTCTTGAAAAGAATTTTAGAAAACAAACACCGTTCGCTTGCTTTAAGCTCGTTTGATGATTTATTTAATAAAAACAGTAATTTCAATATATATGCATATTTTATTGTTGGGTCTGGTAATCAAGACATTCAATCGTTCACGAAACTGATAACCTAAAAGAACCACAAGCCACGCATGTTAAGGTACGATAACTAAATTTTTTCGTATCCGTAAAATAGGTAATAAAGATCGATTTTCTTTCAGTGCAACACTGTATAATAGTCAGAATTTAGTTTTATATCAACGTCCTATGAAATAGGAGTATAATAAATTTGCTATTCGCTAAATATAGTGACTAACACAAACACTGTAACCGAAGCGGGAAACAGGATGACAAATGGCACCTTTGCAAAAGAGCATTTTATTGGAGGGGAAGTTGAGATTTTTCTCACCTATGCGAATAGGGAGAAAATCCTCCTGTATGGCGGAATAATCTCGCCTATTAATTATCCATATTCCAGCAGTGCTTCACGTTTTAAACGTTATTTCAAATATTTTCACTTTTCTCCTGATTTTAGGAAACTCGATAATTATTACTTTGGCAAAATTGTTTAATTGAATGAACTATTATCCGAAGTTTTGTTTTTGTTTAGCAGTGGCTGCAAATCTGTGATTTGACCTGGATGAAATAGAGTAAGCGAACCCATACGTTACATTCAGTGGCCACTGAGAATTCAGGACTGCCAACTTTTAACAATTTTAACCTAGAAGGAATTATAGTCAGTATTTGCTGTCATGTTTGTAAAAAAAAATTAGCTATTTGCTAAGAAAGAGCCTGTGTCTATATGAAGACTTTGGCCTTATCTCGTTTATCACTAATTTTCTGAATAACCAGCGCCACAGATCTTTGAAACGTACGTGTTATAATCATCAAAGATAAATTATTCAACTAAAATACTGTTATTTACTTGACCAATTTAATACAGAGCTTTTCTATATTTCATTAGCTGGGCTGTGACCACTACAACATTTCCACCGTAGGGGGCAGTGCCGTCAGTGCACCTCATGTGATACAATGTAGGCATTACTTAAGGGTCTTTGCAGCGTTCCTGCGGCCTCTAGTTGCAACCCCTTTCATTCCTTTTACTATACCTCCATTCATATTCTCTTCTTCCATCTTGCTATCCACCCTCTCCAAACAGTCGTTTCATAGTGCAACTGCGAGGTTTTTCTCCTGTTACACCTTTTAAACCTCTCCACTTTCAATTTCCGCTTCAGCACTGAATGACTTCATGAGTCCCAGCGCTTGGCCTTTGCCCTAAAATACATATTCCATTCCATGAATTATATTAAACATAACTAAAGACCCTTCATAGAGAAGTTTTGTTTAGTTTATTCCTCTTCATAATTTTAACACTGTCTTAACATCCATACCCTTGGCAATTCTCGCGGTTTTCGTCCCATAGAAGGAGTAACTTTTTTTCAGTACAAAACCTAGACTGCCCTAAAATGGAAAACTGCAAAATTTTCGAAATTGAGATATGCCACCTATTGGGCTCGTGAAACACTAATACTCAAGTTACTGCAGTTTCAGAATGATTCTTCAGTGGTTTATTTACGGGGTCCCATTTGCAGTATCTGTAAAATCAGTAGTAATGCAAGGGAAAACTGCAGTATCAGCAAAATTTTCGAAATTGAGATATGCCACCTATTGGGCTCGTGAAACACTAATACACAAGTTACTGCAGTTTCAGAATGATTCTTCAGTACTTTATTTAGGGGGTCCCATTTGCAGTATCTGCATAATCAGAAGTAAGGCAAGGGAATATCTACCATTTTTCTCAGTTTTATATTTTTGCAGATACTGCGGTCTTCCATTTTAGGGAAGTAGAGTTGCTGTCATTTTTCTTTTTTTCCTTCAGAGAAAGATTTATTCGCCATTTCTGAGCCGATGTTTTCTCTCGTGTCTCTCTCACACAACTCGCTCCGTCTTATTCCACAGTACGTAAGATTATCTTAGTTGAAAACTTTATTTTGTCTTTAAAATGTCAAATCAGGTTTTCGCAAATAACATTAACCACTTGGTTTTTTAGTGTTCTGTAAAAGAAAACTATTGTGCCGGCTTTGTCTGTCCGTCCGCACTTTATTCTGTCCGCCCCCAGATCTTAAAAACTACTGAGGCTAGATGGCTCTAGTATGTTGATCATCCACCGTCCAGTCATCAATATACTAAATTGCAGCCCTCTAGCCTTAGTAGTTTTTATTTTAGTTAATGTTAAACTTAGCCATAATCGTGCATCTGGCAACAATATAGGACAGGCCACCACCGGGGCCTTGGTTAAATTTTCATGGGCCGGGGATCATATAGCATTATACCGAGACCACCGCAAGATAGGTCTATTTTCGGTGGCCTTGATTATACGCTGTACAGAAAACTCGGTTGCGCCGAAGAAACTTAGGAGCATTTTTTACTTGTTTTTTTCTGAAACAATATCTTGCTTGATTTTAAGAACTATTTAGCTGGATGAAACAACTGGTTTCAATAGATTCCAATACTCACATTTTTGGGATCAGAGTCGAAAAAACAAAAACAAAAATTTTCTCTATATAATTCCTTTCTAATTCAAGACAACGCTCAGGACAGAAAATAATATAATTTAAATATTTAGAATATAATATATGAAATAATATACAGGATGGAACCAATCTTATAATATGAAAAAAACCATTGAAAAAAAATCAGTACGATTAGATTTTGGGTTTCATAAAAGAAAAATATTATAAAAATTATCCAGCAGTTGATGGAATTTCAAAATTTTGAATTTTTCTTTACTTTTTAATACCAACGAGTCTTAGAAATGCATTTTTTAAATAATAGTAAAATCTGTGTATGTAAAATGTATTTTAAAATTTTGTAGCATTTCACTTACAAATTAAGCATCTTACCTCACAGTGTCAATATAAAAATAGAATGAAAACTATTTTGCAAACATCATCTAAAAATTCGGCAGCATTTCACTTACAGATTAAGCATCTTGCCTCAAACGCCAATATAAATTCGCGCAAAAAGTTTTATAAACACCGCCTACATTTCAACTACATTTCACTTACAAATTAAGCATCTTACCTCATAATGTCAGTATAAAAATAGAATGAAAACTATTTCGTAAACATCATCTAAAAATTCGGCAGCATTTCACTTACAGATTAAGCACCTTACCTCAAACGCCAATATAAATTCCCGCGAGAAAGAGCTTTATAAAAACCATTAAAAACAAGATCTCATCCGTCTAATGTTCAGTATGCAACTTTAGCCTCCGTCAGGGGAACTATATGAAACACACAAAGGTAGCCAAGATTCAGTAATTAAACTTTGCCCAAACTATTGGAATTCACCGTCAGAAACGGCCATCAAAGGTCGAGGCCAGTGCTCCTCCGTCAGTAGGGTCGAAAGCGCCGCTAAAATCGACGCTCCGATCGACCTTACTTACAGGAATTCGACGGGGGCGGCTCTCACAACTCCTTACGATGTGTGTATGTGTGCGTGTTTGTGTGTGTGTGAATTGACAGGGCATAGTTGCCTAGCGATGCCCGGGTTCTAAGTTGGCGAACTATTCGATGTGTGTGGCAATGAACGAGAAACTGTCGACGGCTGAGGAGGAATTGTCGACGCGGAATTGTCGTGTATATGGAGTTAACGTGGTATTGAGGCGGAAGATTATTCGTGAGGTTTGGAATTTTGCAGCGAAATAAAATGGATGATTTAAATGCTGGTGGACATAGGCCTATATATATATATATATATATATATATATATATATATATATATATATATATATATATATATATATATATATATATATATATATATATATATATATATACATACTAGTGTGCGTGTGTGTACATATATATGTATATATATATATATATATTTCTGCTTGTACACATATTCATGTGAACCTTATCTATGGCATCGTGCTTGCATGAAAGGCAGAATACTACTGCCAGCTTCCCTATTCATGTAAGCATTACAGCTTTAGAGAGGGGCTGAGTGGAACCGGGTAAACAAAAAATAAATGAAAAAGCAAACAAAAATTATGGTAAACAAAGACATTCCTCTCGTGTTTTATTTAAATAAAATAAAGATGGCTATAATGAAGCACAAATGGTATCTGAAGTCAGTCATTAAGCCCAGTAAAATAAAACTTACGATTTAGTTAAATGAGTATAAGGTAAATTTCGGTTTGGATTACCATAGATGAAATTGGACATTTTATACCCGCTTTTATTCGACGTCCCCTCCATTTGGTCGACAATTCCGCGTCGATAATTCCACGTCGACGATTCCGCATCGACTATTCAGCATCGACGATTCCTCATCGACATTTCCGCGTCGGCGATTTCACGTCGACTATTCTGCGTCGACAATTTCCCATCGACGATTCAGCGTCAACAATTTCGCGTCGACAATTCCGCGTCGACAATCCTGCGTCAACGATTGTCAATTCCGCATCGACAATTCCGCATCGACAATTCCGCGTCTCTCCGCTGTCGACGCGATAAATTTGGCCTATATCTACCAACATCAAAATTATCCATTTTATTTCACAAGTATATAATCTTCCGCCTCAATTCGACGTCAGCCCTATTTACTCGACAATTCTCTCTCTCAGCCGTCGACGGTTACTCGTTCATTGCAACAAGTCGAATAGGTAGCCAACTTAGAACCCGGGCACCGGTAGGCAACTATGCTCTGCCACTTTACACACACACACACACACATTTGTAAGGAGTTGTGATCCTCCGTCAAATTCCTGTAAGTAAGGTCGATCGGAGCGTCGATTTTAGCGGCGTTTTCGACCCTACCGACGGAGGAGCACTGGCTTCGACCTTTGAGGGGCGTTTCTGACGGTGAATTCGAATAGTTTGGGCGAAGTTTAATTACTGAATCTTGGCTACCTTTGTGTGTTTCATATAGTTTTCCTGATGAAGGCTGAAGTTACACAC
The DNA here is from genome assembly GCF_040412425.1 of Macrobrachium rosenbergii. Classification (NCBI taxonomy): domain Eukaryota; kingdom Metazoa; phylum Arthropoda; class Malacostraca; order Decapoda; family Palaemonidae; genus Macrobrachium; species Macrobrachium rosenbergii. The sequence goes on along the minus strand of NC_089744.1, from coordinate 23,538,941 downwards.
TGAACATCAGACGGTTGAGATTGTGTATTTAGGCGGTGTTTACAAAACTCTTTTTCGCGCGAATTTATATTGGCGTTGTGAAGTTAGATGCTTAATCTGTAAGTGTAATGCTGCCGAATTTTTGGATGGTGGTTACAAGATAGTTTTCATTCTGTTTTTATATTGACATTATGAGGTAAGATGCTTAATTTGTAAGTGAAATGTAGGCGGTATTTATAAAACTCTTTTTCGCACGAATTTATATTGGCGTTGTGAGGTAAGATGCTTAATCTGTAAGTGAAATGCTGCCGAAGTTTTAGATGGTGTTTACAAAATAGTTTTCATTCTATTTTTATATTGACATTGTGAGGTAAGATGCTTAATTTGTAAGTGAAATGTTGTGGAATTTTTAAACATTTCACATACACAGATTTTATTATTATTTGAAAAATGCATTTCTAAGACTCTTGCTACTATAAAGTTAGGGAAAATTCAACATTTTGAAATTCCGTTAAAAGAAGGATCATTTTTATAATAATTTTCTTTCATAAAAACGCAAAAGCTGTTCGTATTGACCTTTTCAATGGCTTTTTTCACGTTATAAGACTGGTTCCATCCTGTATATTATTTTACATTATATTTTACATGTTTCTGTTATGTTATGAAGGCTGAAGTTTCACACTGAATGTCAGGTGGAGAAGATTTTGTATTTAGATGGTGTTTACAAAAAAGTTTTCATTCTGTTTTCATATTGACATTGTTGTGAACTGAAATGCTGATTTTCTGTATGGAACGCTGGATAGTTTTTCGTAAATATTCTTTGTTAGCATTCTTTACGTTTTTAAGATTCAGTGTTGCTATAGGGTTGAGGTTGAGTAAAAGGACTGGCCGGGTATGTATGCATGTGTGTATATAATATAATATAATATATATATATATATATATATATATATATATATATATATATATATATATATATATATATATATATATAATATATATATTATATATATATATATATATATATATACACTGCATATATATATAATCTGTGTATTTATGTATATATATATATATATATATATATATATATATATATATATATATATATATACGAGGATATTATTTGTATATATATAGGTGTGTGTATGTATATGTATGTTTATATATAAATATTTATATATATATATATATATATATATATATATATATATATATATATTTATATATATTATATATATATATAATATAATATATATATATATATATAAATATAAATATATATATACTGTATATATATGCATATGTATATATGTGTATATATGTAGGTATGTACGTATGTATGCCTGTATGCATATATAAAATGAAGACTGAAAGATAGTGATAAAATATTTCACACCCGACCTACCTTAAATACTCTGTAAACCATGATTTTAAAACCAGTGTTTTCATTCACTTATTTTAAAAATTAGTTTTTCCTCATCCAATTACACCTTTCATTCAGCTTCTGAAACTATGCAATACTTTGGATTTCATATTTGTGATACTAACGGTAATAAAGTTGTTCTTGGCGATGCCATTTTGTGAATCTGGGACGTATTGTAATCGTATGTTCAATTGATAAAACAGATACGAGGTCTACAACACATTCGAAGATGAATATCAGCACTTAAGTACAATCATTCCAAGAGACTGTCTTATCCATCAATGTCACCTTCTTAATATCATATATATATATATATATATATATATATATATATATATATATATATATATATATATATATACACACACACACAATTATGTATATATACACATACATACATATACATACATATAAAGTTGTAATTTCCCCCGGCTATCTAGACACTCAAAAATATCCAGCTACATAAAAGTTAGGGGTCTGCTTTTCTCACACACGTTCGCCTCCCTAATTGCAGTGCGAGGAGGTGACCTGATTTCGACCCTTGACAATTTTCCTTCTCAAATCTACCAAAATATTTCCGAGCGTTTCAACATTGTTGCCGTTTTGGCGCAGCGGTAAGGTTCTCTCGCCTACCAGTCGAGAGGACCGGGGTTCAAATCCCGCCTCTCGCTGGTGGCTTGGGGATGGCGCCATTGCATAAAACCGGTAGCCTGCTAACCTAACGGTCTGAAAACTCGAGAGTGTTAGTAAGAAAATAGGTACCAGCCCTCGGGCTGGGCGGTTAAACAGTGGACCTGATGGTGCCATTGCATAAAACCGGTAGGCTGCTAATCTAGCAGTCTGAAAACTCGAGATGGTTAGTAAGAAAGTAGGTACCAGCCCTCGGGTTGGGCAGTTAAACAGTGGACCTAATGACACACTGGCCATGTGTCTTAGCCAGCGGGACTTCTCCCACACTGGTCAGCCTCAGCAACTGGGGTTCAGAGCCGGCCCTATGGGTCTTGCGATGCCCAGGATGACTTTAACCTTTATCCTTCAAAATTCGGGTCAGCTTCCCCCAACACCTTTGTAGAGAGAGAGTTTGTGATCTGCTTCGTGACAGTAGATGTCTACTATAGACTTCACCCCAGTTGAATTATTTGATTATTTGAAGCTTTTGGGTAAGGGGGACATTTATTGATTTATTTTTAAATGGGACTGTAGGCTATGGGTATTCGTATCTACGTTGGTTATTGGTGTACTATTTTATTTATATTTTTTTACCGCTTGCTTTCTTTGTTCTTGTTGCAAGCATCGAAATCATTTTTAGTAGTAATTCTCGCGATACTTTAAATACTAGACACACATATACACATGGGAATATATGTATATGTATATATATATATATATATATATATATATATATATATATATATATATATATATATATATGTATATACAGTATATATATATGTGTGTGTGTGTATGTATATACATATACTTATGTACATACATTCGTTATATATATAATATATATATGTGTATGCATGTATGTATATACATATGCACGCACACACACATATATATATATATAAATAATTTACCAAACATACAAAGCAAAACAACTCTTCTAACACAGAATTCTAACACACAACCAGAACCACTTTTTTTTTTTTTTTTTACATCATCCCACGAGGCGAAGGGAGTTCGTACAATGCACTTATCACTTCCAGAATTACATCCTAAATCTCTAACATCCTAACATCCTAGCAGCGAACACTCTGGCGTAAGTAGATAATAGGGTCCATCCTACAGATATCCAGGACTACTGCTTAGCGCTTTCCCGTGGAGACTAACTCAGGATACAGGCTCACAGGATACACTCTGATCCTGAAATGGCACGGGAATACACCGCTAATTTATTCATTTACTTAGGGCTAGAGAGAGAGAGAGAGAGAGAGAGAGAGAGAGAGAGAGAGAGAGAGAGAGAGAGAGAGAGAGAGAGAGAGAGAGAAGTTGTTGTATTTCAAAATTACCTAATAGAACTTTCAATATATTTCGGAGGGTAGTATTTCTCATGTTCTTGCTAAGGTAAAGAAGAGAGAGAGAGAGAGAGAGAGAGAGAGAGAGAGAGAGAGAGAGAGAGAGAGAGAGAGAGAGAGAGAGAGAAGGCGTCATTGTTTTTCAGAATTATTTAATAGACCTTTCAGTATACTCCAGAGGGTAGTATTTCTCATGTTCTTGCTAAGATAGAGAGAGAGAGAGAGAGAGAGAGAGAGAGAGAGAGGGAAGGCGTCATTGTTTTTCACAAATTACTGAATAGACCTTTCAGTATACTCCCGAGGGTAGTATTTTTCATGTTCTTGCTAAGATAAAGATGAGAGAGAGAGAGAGAGAGAGAGAGAGAGAGAGAGAGAGAGAGAGGAATCATTGTTTTTCAAAATTACCTAATGGACCTTTCAATACTCCGGATGGTAGTATTTCTCATATTCTTGCTAAGGTAAAGATAAAGAGAGAGAGAGAGAGAGAGAGAGAGAGAGAGAGAGAGAGAGAGAGA
>NC_089744.1:23527500-23530000 GCF_040412425.1 Macrobrachium rosenbergii | reverse complement strand
TAAAACGCTTTTTAGGAGCATTTTTCATCCAATTATTATTATTATTATTATTATTATTATTATTATTATTATTATTATTATTATTATTATAACGGCCCATAAAACTGCCTAATGGATAAAAGAGTTTCAAGGACATTTTTCATCCAATTATTATTATTATTATTATTATTATTATTATTATTATTATTATTATTATTATTATTATTATTATTATTATTATTATTATCATCCCTCTTTCCCCTAGACGGCCCATAAAACTGCCTAATGGATAAAAGAGTTTTAGGAAGCATTTTTCTTCCAAGATTTCGTTCAGACTCTCCTCGCGCGTGTGTCTGGGCCCGATAGCCTCGGGAGCGGAAGTAATCCTTCCTGCCTATGCTGCTGTTGTTTTGGCTTTGTTCTGAAAAGCCACTTCAACGCGTTTCCGGTGTTGTTTCTATAGGGGAGGAAAACCCCCTGCAGTTGTTGTGTATGGGGAGGTTAAATTAAGTAGTTCGTGGGATGACTTTATGTCAGGGGTTCTTAAACTTTTATTACCACCCCCTCTCTCTCTCTCTAAGAGTTGGTCCTTCCTCCCCTCTGCATCTATGAGTAAAATTCCCTCCCAGATTTAAAGGAAAATATAAAAAAAAGAGAGAGAATGGGTGTTTTTATTCTTCTGGGAATGAATTAGTGAGAGACTTGACGCTGCTTCTTAGCGACTCTTGTTAAGAGAATATCGAATATAATAAGAGAATTTTTTATTTTTCCCTAGGGCTCGCGTTCCCCTTGGAAATTGCTGACGCCCCCCAGGTTGAGAACCACTGTGGGTAAATAGCAGATGGTACTTAGCTTAGTCATGGTAGATAGAAATGGGGGTGTATATTATTATTATTATTATTATTATTATTATTATTATTATTATTATTATTATTATTATTATTATTATTATTATTCAGAAGATGAACCGTAGTCATATGGAAGAAGCCCACCACGGGAGCCATTGACTTGAAATTCAAGCTTCGAAAGAATATGGTGCTCATTGGGAAGTAAGAGAAGGTAAAGGGAAACACAGAGAGAAGAGATCTCACTTATCACAAAAGAAAAAAATAATTAATAGATTAATAAATAGATAAAAATGTATTAATATACAAGGAGAATAGCTTTAAATGGCCTCTTTCTTCATAGATCAATCTTTATATCTAATTTTCCTTATTCTTATGTATCTAAATATTCTTCCATTTATCGTGTTTTTAATACTTTAAAACTTTTGTATATGCAAATGGCCTTTTTCGTATACATTATCTCTTTATTCATAGATCAATCTATACTTTTTATTTTCCTTAATCTTGTGTATTTGAATATTCATAGATCAATCTCTATACATTTTATTTCCCATTTTCTTATGTATATATATGTTCATCCAATTATGAAGTTGATTATTCCTTTCTGTCAAGACAATGCCAACATTCTCTCAAGCGATTTCAAGATATCTTTGATGGCTAGCAATAAGGAAACGTATATCACACTGACGGAAATTGGACTTTACTAGTCTAGGGGAAAGCAGGTACTCAGTTTGTTCTCGATTGTGGTACTTTCTCTAAATGATATTCGTACCCTTTCTCCTTAGAAGATTAAATTGTCAGTGAGTTACGCTTTCACTTTCGTGTAATGCATGATTACGTTTAGAATGGATACGCTTGTCTGAAATCGGTTTTCTTCGTTGTGTACAATTATATAGACGGCCATTATGTATTACAGAACTTACAAGATCTTTTAATACTAACTTTCAGTGTGTACCGGTATATATATATATATATATATATAAATATATATATATATATACATATATATATATATATATATATATATATATATATATATACATACATACATACATACATACATACATACATACATACATACATACATACATACATACATACATACATACATACATACATACATACATACATACATATTACTAACAGGACCTCATTGAAACTGGACGTTTACCTGACAATGGGGACTGTTAGCCCTGGAAAGCTCGTAATTTTTATTGAATAAATATCTCTGCTAGATACCATCCAGTTTCAATGAGGTCCTGTTAGTAATTGCATTAATGCACAGATAATTGTGTAAGTGATACATACATACATATACATACATAAATACATACATACGTACATACATACATGCATAATGAATTTATCATTACCTCTGATATGTCCACCCTTTCAAGGAACATATAAACTCTAAAAACACATTTTTCCTGCTTTATGGAGAGCTAACTGATTCCATACAAGCGAAACCCCCCATAAAACTATACAAGCGCAGAACAATTTCCCACTAATCTCTCTCTCTCTCTCTCTCTCTCTCTCTCTCTCTCTCTCTCTCTCTCTCTCTCTCTCTCTCTCTCTGCCTAGATAATATACTCTGTACAAAGTAAACAATGCGCAAGTCTCCATCAAAGGTAAATGATTCTGTTATGCAGCCGCTCAAGAACAGGACATTGAAGAGA
>NC_089744.1:23512500-23522500 GCF_040412425.1 Macrobrachium rosenbergii | reverse complement strand
AGAAATATTCAGCAATACTTGATATTGCTTTCAGATTTTTTATATATTCTTATTTGCATTAAATAGTAAGATAGTAATAATGATAACAATGATTTTAAAAATTTAAGGCAATTTCGAACTGCGGACCATTAAAGATAAGTTTTGTATCCTTATCTTTAATCCCTCATGCGGTGCATTGTAGGCGTTACTAAAGGTTCTTTGCAGCCACCCTTCAGCCACTAGCTGGAACCCCTTTCATTCCTTTTACTGTATCTCCACTCGTATTACATCTTTCTTCCATCTTGCTATCCACCCTCTCCTAACAATTGATTCATAGTGCAGCCGCGAGTAAACCTTTCAAACCTTTTACTGTCAATTTCCGTTTCAGCGTTGAATGACCTCACAGGACCCAATGCTTGGCCTTTGGCCTAAATTCTATAATCAGTTCAATTCAATTAAAAAATCTCAAATAGATGAATGAAAGCGCGATATTCCACAGGAGGCATCAGTTTGTGTGCATTGAAACATCCGTCTCTTGTTAATTTAAATATTCATTTATGCTTTTAAAGCCTTTGTAAGTGTGTTTTAAAAGCAGCGTTTATTTACATAACATAATCTCTGCTCACTATGACATTTCCCGAAGGTCTAAGAATATGATCAGCTCAAAGCAACGGAGATGGAGAAAAATTTAATATTGATTTTATTTTTTTTAAATGATTAACAAGTCACATTCTACCCTCATTAATCAATTGTTAATGTAATAACGTAATTCTAGATTTCAACACATCTACGTCATTTCAATTTCTTGTACTTTCTTAGCAACGAACAGAAAACTTACAATGAGAGTTGGCTAGAAGTAGGTCCGCTGCCTTTGCTAATAAACATTTTATTAAATTTTGAAGTTGTTTCACCTATTTGCTACGAAATTATATAACATATTAACCTCGGAGACATATCTCAATACCCCTCGTTCACTGAAGGAGGCATCATTGGAGGCATTATTACAATCGAAAGCTTCGTGCCCACGAATAACGCACCTGCAATTCCACGAATGACAGCACGAAGCGGGCGTATTGTTTTGTGCTGAAGATAGAAGATAACTGGTATAATTCAGACTACTCTAATGAGATTCCGTGGAGACTGGAACGACCTCAAAGGGATATGTCATGAACAGAGATTGGGTATCTTGAATATCACCACTTTCGAGAGCTCCGTAGGGGTGGGGATAGTGCCGTCAGTGAGGTGCACTGTAGACACATTACTTATAAGGTTCTTTGCAGCGTGCCTTCCAAGGCCCCTAGCTGCAACCCCTTTCGTTCCTTTTACTGTATCTCCTTTCATATTCTCTTCCTTCCATCTTACTTTCCTCAACCCTCTCCTAACAATTGATTCATAGTGCACCTGCTTTGAGGTTTTCTTCCTGCTACACCTTTCAAAGTTTTCACTGTCAATTTGCGTTTCAGCGCTGAGTGACCTCATAAGTCCCAGTGCTTGGCCATTGGCCTAAATTCTGTATTCAGTTCAATTCAAGCACTTTTCGTCATGCATGAATACCTGATACTATCCTCCTTGAATTTTAATACATTTTTATATGTGCGTCAATTTATTAATTTATTTTTTCTTTTTAATAAGCGAGATCTATTCTTTCTGTACTTCCCTTTACTCCCTCTTATTTCTTCCTAATGAACACCATATTCTTTGGAAGCTTATGAGCAGGGTTCATCTTCTGAATAATAATAATAATAATAATAATAATAATAATAATAATAATAATAATAATAATAATAATAATAATAATAATAATAATAATAATGAACACCACATTCTTTGGAAGCTTTAATTTGAAGTCAGTGGCCCCTGTGGTGGGCTTGTTCCATATGAGTAGGGTTCATCTTCTGAATAATAATAATAATAATAATAATAATAATAATAATAATAATAATAATAATAATAATATAATAATAATAATAATGTAGTTTTAAGATGTCACAACGTTCTTTGAGTGCTTTTCTTGGTCATTCAGTCTCCATATTTTGAGGGGCTGAGTTGGTCCTAATTTTGCTTCTATTTGTAGTAAATATATTTAGTATTAATTTTTTGTTGCGTCATCTGTGATAATTTCAAATATAACTTTTGTATTTTAGCCATACTTCGAAACGTTTGCTGTTGGTTAACTTGATACATGCATGGCTTCCTGTTCGTCCTACTAGTTGTTGTAATTTAAAGTAATTTAACCTTTATTAAATAAAATAAACAATTATTTTGTATATTCAACCTCCAGAAGGCATGTTCATGACTGAAGGATTATATGACAGGTATGCTTCAAGTCTGAATAATTAAAATTAATTTTTGTTTCTTCAGATATGACGTAAAATGGAACATAAATGAACTGCCATATAACTATTGACGTAAGTTTTAGTTAATATCTTAAAATTACAATTGTGTTTATAAATTCCCTTTTAAATTTCATAGTCACGCAGCAAGCTTGTGAAGACTCGTATTCCATTTCGCAAACTGCCATTCATTTTCCTGTTTAGCTTTCTGTAAAAGGAAACTATTGTGCCGGCTTTGTTTGTCCGTCCGAGCTTTTTCTGTCCGCCCTCAGATCTTAAAAACTACTGAGGCTACAGGGCTGCAAATTGGTATGTTGGTCATCCACCCTCAAATTATCAAACATAACAAATTGCAGCCCTCTAGACTCAGTAGGCTTTATTTTGTTTAAGGTTAAAGTTAGCCATAATCGTGCTTCTGGACACGTAACAGCACAGGCCACCACGGCCGGCTGAGAGAGTTTCGTGGGCCGCGTCTCATACAGCATTATACTGAGACTACCGAAAGATAGCTCTATTTTCGGTGGCCTTGATTATACGCTGTATCGGCTGTACAGAAAACTCGATTGCGCCTGAAGAAACTTCGGCCCATTTTTTACTTGTTAATAAATACGTACGAACATAGATTCCCACACACTTACGTTTTAAATTTGAGCCTGCATGAATGATGAACAGCAGTTGCACGAAGTAGCTTGCAAGCAAAGCATGATAAACAGCAGTTGCACGAAGTAGCTTGCAAGCAAAGAAAATGAGCAAAACTTTCGCATAATTCTCTGGACGACCGGAGTTTTAATTAACAGTAGCCGGGGGGAAAGGAAATGTGTCCTCTTGTCGATGAATTTTCTGCTTGTTAAGGAAAATGGTCTCGCTCCAGCGAGAAATGTTGATGAAGGAGGTGATTCAGTGATTGAGTAAATTAGAGGTAAGTGTCTCCATTACTCTCTCTCTCTCTCTCTCTCTCTCTCTCTCTCTCTCTCTGAAACTTGAAGCCGCTGGATGCAATGCAACTTTGGAGAGAGCAGATTTTCTAATGGGTAGTAAAATACTGGTGTGTGCGTGTGTGTACATTGCCCTCTCTCTCTCTCTCTCTCTCTCTCTCTCTCTCTCTCTCTCTCTCTCTTTCTCTCTCTCTCTCTCTTATGCCCTGAAGCCTCTAAATGCAATGCAACTTTGGACAGAGCAGATGTCTCATTGATTTTAAAATACTGGTGTATATGTGTGTGCATTACTCTCTCTCTCTCTCTCTCTCTCTCTCTCTCAAACTTGAAGCCACTAATTGGAATGCAACTTTGAGGAGAGAAAAAAAATTAAGGTGACTAAAATGTCTAATATTTTTTTTTTTTTCAAAAAATTGGAAGAGGATATTTTATCAAGTAGCATAACACGACTATAGAAATGAAGACCAAAGGAATGTTTTATATATCTATCTTCGTTACCGAGGCTTCCTGGTTTTATTCCTGACGAAAATTTATGCTTCGAAAAGTACCAAGAGATAGCAGCTTTCAATTTACCTCGTAGGATATTTTAATTTTTTTAATCTGCCTTTTTCATATAAGAACATTTTTGCTTTCACTGCTGTTAAAATTTTGGTTGCTTGTTGAATAATTTATGTCCTCTTAGGGAATATTTATATATATATATATATATATATATATATATATATATATATATATATATATATGTGTGTGTGTGTGTGTGTGTGTGTATGTGTATATGTATATATTATATAACATATATACACACATATATATATTGTTACGTGTGAGGGTCTTGGTTGATCATGTATTATTCAATTTACGTAAATTTTACGGCCCTGCAAACCAAGATTACACGTAACCTGTCACTTGAAGCCAAAAGTTAACCTCAAAGACAGACGTTAATTAGCCAAAGGTCGCCAGTTAAGGGTTATTAACCTTAACAAAGAATATTTGAGATGAATTTGATTTTAAACGCAACGGTTCTCCCAAACATTCGGACGCGAGGCATTCAAAGCATCGAGATTTAACCTGATTTTGCTTACCTAAATCCTAGGTATTTTACTGGAATAATGGGGTTGAAGCTAACAATAAAATAATTAGGCTTAATCTAGACTTTGTAAACACATATACCTAAGTGGTGGCTGAAGGAAGAAAACAAAGAAAAATGTGAAATACAGAAAAGTACTAGTCAATCGACGAAGCTTCAACAAGAATCGGACTTACCGTGAATGTCGAGTCGCTGCGCAAAACGAGGGACCTCAGGAGTCGTATTCTGGCAGTCTTCCCAATTCACTAATTAAGATAGACGTAGGAGAGAAAGTAATAAAGAACAAAGAATATCGTTCGGAGCACGCACGCAGCGTCACCCTGGTTCCGTGACCGCTGGGATCTCTCTGACCCGACCTCGCCGTTCCCGCCAGAGGAGGGCTTATACCGCCCGGGCAATCCGACCTTGACAAAGTCATCGTCGAATGCATAGAATAAAGCTTAAGGGCCACCATAACTAGGGGTCATTGAGCGTAAACCCTCTCGAGGCTTAGGTCCCTAATGCCCTAGCATATTTTGTTTACAAACTTTCCAGCCTATGGGGTTAAATGCCTAAATGCTACCTATTCCTTTCTCCAACGGATGTTAAAGTTTGAACTGAAGACGCTTCTAGCGTGGGACAAAGCAATTTCCCTGTCTCAGTCAGGCTGATATTTCTATCCCTAAATGTTCGAGGGCGAACAGCGTAAATATTTATAAAAGCTCCCCCCTTTAAGAGGGCCTTCACTCCCTTTTCGGGCGTGAACGTCTATACTAAGCAAGCTGTTCGCCTCTCGTAGGTTACTCTCCTTCCCCTGAGCAGATTAGTCCTGGTTAGCCTACCTAGCTACAGAACTACCTAACCCTAGATAGGATACGAGCTGTATTCACTACTTTACCTAATTCTAATAGTACTAGAAGGTGCTTACGGTTATTATAGGCTACCTCCTACAATCATGATGTGTTTTAGACCTAGCCTAGTGGTACATTCTATGATATTCCCTAGCCTAACCTATCCTAACCCGACCGTAGCACCAACATAAGAGTTAACATTCTAACTAAATTACAACATGGTTTATGTTTAATACAATTAAAATTTACTAGTTAATTCATGAGGGTTGCCTCATATGATAAATGGGTGCCTCACTGAGGTCTTAGGCCATGCGTGTCACGAGCATCGTGGCTTGTTTCACAATAGTTAAGATTACTGAAATTAGTTAGGCTACTTACATGATTACTGCGGCTCGGTGGTAAGTGGAAAGAACAAGGTTACTAAATTGATGTACCGTACTTTAAGGTGGCCTAGGCTATGCACAATGAAAGGAAGAGATCACACTGGCTACCTCCTCTGGGCAAGGGGCCAGGATCACTCTTAGATGTTAGGGCACTGTGCCGAGAGGGCACTAGTGCCAGGATGAGCGTATAGCTCGGCAACTACTGGGCTCTCTTCCACCCCTTCTTCTTCTTCTTCTTCGGTTTCCTCCAAGGCCTATCAGTAGTTGGCCCAGCAGGTGATGAGAGCACCGACTCGGGGACAGGCCAGAAGGGCTAGCGGGCGCGAAGTCAGGGGCAACTGCAAAAGCTGCGGGGGACTCCTACTCCGGCTGCTGCGACAACCGGAGCGAGAGCGATCTCGACTTCTGCGTCCGAGGATGCCAGTTCCTGGTCTTCCAAGGAGGGGTACCATTTCGATCCTCCAGGGGTTCATCCTGGAGTCAAATTTTGCAAAGAAGAATCTTGCAAAGAAGAAGTTTCGGGTGCTAGAGGCTTTCCAGTCGCGATGATCAACTGCATGGGGAATCCTAGATCTCCCGGAGGAGGATTCGCCTCATGATTTAGACCCGGCATAGGGGCCTTTTCCATTGGTAGCTCAACGTCCGGGACGGACGGAGTCTGGCACTGCTCAGTGCTCGCAAGTGGCACTTGGCAGCAGTTGAGGGTCAGGCATGCCTGATGAGGGGTCCGGAGGTGCAATACCTCGCGGACGACTTGTGGTTGGCTGCGGCAGAGATTCCTGCCCCAGCGGGAGATCGTAGCCTCTCGGTGAGTTTTGTTCGGGGGCGTCCGCTGGGCGTTGCTTGGTTGGGCAGCCCTCCCAATTTGTGGAGTGGTCTGCCCGCTTGCACGTCCTGCAGCGGTACTGCTCCTCCTGAATCTCTCTTCGCGGAGGGGGAGGACCTCTTGGTGGGCCAGCCCTTCGCGATTGGAGAGGGCTAGGCCTGAAATAGGTTGGGTGGTGCCCCTTCCGCGGACCACTTTGGTGGGCGGAAGGTGGAGGTTTGTCATGGTTGAGAGTTTTAGATGGGGCCTCCGTGGAGGAGGTAACGTGGCTGCGGAGTGGCGTTGGTGACGGGCTTCCGCAGAGAAGATCCCGACCCAACAAGAAGGCCACTCCGGGCCGAATTCCACCTACCACGCCAAGGCGGTGGGGTATCGTGCCCCAAGGTGTCATAACCTGGAGTTGGACAGTAGGAACGGTGATGGTGTGGCCCTCTATCCACTTCATTTCCCACCGGGTTTCTTCGTCAACCATGGCACCGACTGGCACTTGGGCCCTAGTGATCAGGCTAATGTCTGCCGCAGTGTCTACTGTGACCGGAAGGGTCACTGGCAGGCTAGTGCCCTGAAGAGGGGCCACCGAGATGAACTGGGTTTCCAGTCTCTCAGGGTAAAGGATCCGGTGCGGACCAGCAGCAGAAAATGAAGTGCTGATTAGGTTGACAAATTTGGTGGTGGGGACATGATGTGGACAGGCCGGAGATCCAGCATTGTAGTGGCTAGCAGCCCCACAGGATCTGCACGGGCCTTTTGGATGGGCTCGGTGGCCTGCAGTAACTGTTGGAGGAGAGGGCTGAGCGGATGAATCGGGAGCGGAGTTCTGGCTGGTAGGGTTAGGCTGCTTATTAGTGCCGAGTTTGTATCGGCACTCAGCTTCAGCGTGGCCCCCCTTCTTGCAATAGTTGCACAGGGTCTTGCTAGGCAGTCCACTCTTCGGGCGAGTGGAGTTCGAGAGGTAGGCCGGAGGGATGATTCGCTTCTGAGAGGTGCTATGCGACTGATTGAAGGTTTCCCACGAATCAGCCATGCGACAAGCTTCCATAAGTGTGGGGGGCTGCTTATCGTTAAGATATACCGCAAGGGGCCCTGGCACACATTGGAAAAGGTCTTCTAGCATGGTCCGATTGAAGAGATCCTCAAACGTCGTGCAGGCCAAGGAGTCGAACCAGCGCATCCCGGACTGGGTTTTGTGACATGCCCATTCCGTCCAAGACCAGCCGACTTCCTTGGCAAGACCTCGGAACCGTTGTCTCCATTTTTCTGGGGTTATCTCGTAGGCCTTGGTAATGACTCTACGAACTTCCGCCATGTTGCCTCTCTGGCTCTTCTCCAGTGAGCGAAGCGCTGCCTTGGCTTTTCCCTCCATATGCTTGGCTAGTACTAAGGCTCTCTCCGTCTCCGTGGTGCTGTAGTTATCGAAAAGAGCCTCGATCTCCTCCAGCCATGCTTCTGGCTCATCCTCAGTCCACTTGGGGACTAGGGAATTGATGCTCGAAATTGGAGCGTTTGATGCAGCAGGTGTAGGACTGGAGGCTTGATGGCTAGCCATAGCTTCGGCATTCTCCATTTTCACTCTCTCAAGCTCGAGCTCCTTCTCCTTTAGGGCTAACTCAGTTTCCTTGCAGGCTAACTCATGCTGTCTCCTTTCTTTCTTTCTTTCCTCTTCATACTGCCTTTGCTCGGCTTCATACTTCCTCTGCTCGAGTCTTTCTTCCTTCTCCCGCTTGGCCAAGTCGTCCACTTGCTCCTTAACCCAGGTAGTAAGTTCCGAGCCGGTGAGACCTGCCTCCGTCCCCAGCCCCAGGAAGGTTTTATAATGCTCTGCTGCCATGGTTCTGGTGGGGAAGGGCGTCTAACCGGGTCGAGTGGGCGTACTTGGGCAGCGAGGAAGTGTCTCTTCAATGACGTGGCACCCTTTCAAAAGGTGGCACTGTAGTTTGGGTGTGCCGTGTACAGGTCACACTGGTGGCACTCAGTATCCCTAGGCACTGGTGCAGGTTAGGTTCCAGAAGAACTTTCTCTTCTGTGTTCCCTTTGGTTTTGTTTTATTTATTTTTCTGGATTCTTGCTTGGTGGCACTTATGGTGCCAATGTGTTCCTAGGGACCCTCTACTGGAGTCCAACTAGGCTATATGGGAGGAAAGGCACTCTACACCCCCTGCAGAGTGCAACAATCGAATGAGAGAGAAAGGGAAGGTAAAAGAGAGAGAGAGAGAGAGAGAGAGAGAGAGAGAGAGAGAGAGAGAGAGAGAGAGAAGTAAGCTATTCAAGTGATGAGTGCTGCAAATTATTGGCACTGTGGAATAAAGTGAATTTGGGTTTTTTTTTTTAAAGATCCTCGTGAGTGGCTGGTCCCAGTACCGGCCCCAGTGCTGGCCCCTTCTTTTTTCAGAGGGGTGAACACTACTGTTTGCTTCGGTCTGGATAGCAGGCCTCACTCGTGACCGACAGTTTATCACTGTATCGTAA
The DNA here is from genome assembly GCF_040412425.1 of Macrobrachium rosenbergii. NCBI lineage: Eukaryota > Metazoa > Arthropoda > Malacostraca > Decapoda > Palaemonidae > Macrobrachium > Macrobrachium rosenbergii. The sequence goes on along the minus strand of NC_089744.1, from coordinate 23,513,661 downwards.
TTACTCTTAACTTGTCCTCATCTATTGTGGGACAGAGGTGTTTCTTTTATTTGGTTAAAGTATTCGAATTAATTAGCCTAGTGTCGGCCGTTCTTTCTTTGAAGAGGGTCACGTACACTTAGGTTAGGAATGCTTACTTGAATGACGAGAGAGAGAGAGAGAGAGAGAGAGAGAGAGAGAGAGAGAGAGAGAGATTTTCAGTCAGCGAATTTCTTGCTGCTTGAGAACATGTAAACAAAGATTTTATACATGCACAATGGCATGGATCTTAATAAAATGATATAGATGCGTCGTCTTGGCTTCCTTAGGGATTACTTTATTATCTTAATTTTCCCAGGAGCCGACGTCACAAAAGTTTATCGTAAAAATTTTAAATTTTCTTTATATGATTTTATAGTAGGTATTCGTATAGGAACTTGTTATTACTCCTAACTAAGGCCTAACTTTCCCTGCCTAAATTATCTTTTGGTTTTTCCCTAGCTAAGATATTAGGAGGTGGGTTCGCTACGAAAAGCAAAAAAAAAAATATATGCCCCAAGAGTGGCGGGGAGCAGAGTCGAGGTCACAATAACAAGGTCGTTGAGATGGCGGCCAAGGTCCCGTTAGGCCTAAATTTCAAAACAACCTCGGCCAGCGAAGGAAACCCCAAAATGGCCGTTCTCTCACAAACAGTTCGAACAATTTCAAAACAACCGCGCGAACACGGCGGAGGGATCCAAGATGGCGGGTATTTTCTTTTCAAACAAATTCAAAACAACGCAACAAATGCAGGTATCCAGATTTTACTTTAAATATACCAATCATGCATAGTGTTTTACGTTACGGATGGAAAACTAAATTACCAACAACTTTGTGTCTTTTGGTATCGTATTCTCACCCAGACATTAAACAAAGAATGAAAAGAGAAATGCTAGCTTGCCTGCGTAAATTTACGTTGTTGAACGGTACCTTTATTGTAAAATTACTATTTCAGTTCGTTTGCTACTTCACTGACACGGTTTTGAATGATTCCCGCTATGTGCAAACAATAACGATCGGAATTGCCGACGCGATTTCTACATTACTTTGTGTATATGAACTGGGCTCCGTTACTTGAACGATTCGGCCTTAGTAACGACACAAATTGTGATTCTCTGCTCTCGAGTTGCACCCTTTCCTACG
>NC_089744.1:23492500-23507500 GCF_040412425.1 Macrobrachium rosenbergii | reverse complement strand
ATATCCCTTCGTTTTGTTAACTTTATGAGTAGAAAAATCTTGTACAGTTACATTAACTGGTCTGCTGTGTTTAAGTGGGTAGTAATCGAGGCATTGTTCGTTCTCATATTCTATACTATAGGCTGGTTGTCTTAATATTATCATAAGCGTGTGCTAAGGGTGTTATACACGTCCCAGTTTCGCCCTGAAGTGAAAATTGCAGTATCTGCAAAATTTTCGAAATTGAGGTATGCCACCTATTGGGCTCGGGAGACACTAATACACAAATTAATGCAGTTTCACAATGATTCTTCAGTGCTTTCCACGAGTATTTAGGGGGACCCATTTGCAGTATCTGCAAAATTTTCGAAATTGAGACATGCCACTTACTGGGCTCGTGAAACACTAATGCACAAGTTACTGCAGTTTCAGAATGATTCTTCAATGCTTTCCACTAATATTTAGGGGGTCCCATTTATAGTATCTGCAAAATCAGGAGTAAGGCAAGGGAAAACTGCAGTATCTACCATTTTTCTTAGTGCAGTATCTGCAAAATCAGTAGCAAGGCAAGGGAGTATCTACTATTTTTCTGAGTTTTGTATTTTTGCAGATACTGCAGTCTTCCATTTTAGGGTAGTAGGGTTGGTTTTCATAATATTATCATAAGCGCGTGCAAAATGTGTTATACACGTTACATTTGTGTTGAGGTGTTATTTCTTTGGTCGTTGTAGTATTTGTGAATGGTTAATCATATAGGTGTTATTTATTTAAATAATTTTCTTTTTAAAAGTATGGTGATTTTTTCCCAGTTGCTCGATTAACACTAATGAAGGTTTAGAAATAAACCAATGTATTCGTCTCCCTTATCGTCTGGATCTCTTTATCTTGCTGTCCAACCCCTCCAACTCTCTCCTTTCACTTCATAAGGTAACAGACTAGACAAAGAAATAACTGAATCCTTGGCCACTCATTTAAAAAAAAAACTGTTAAAAAACTTCCCGAAATCTTCAGATGGCCCCCTCCGGCTAACGGTTATTTCCGCTGATAAGTTCCTGAAACTTTTTCTCTCTTTTTTTTTTCCCTGGGAAATCTGGGCTAGTCTTTATTTGCATATTCATGTTTTATGCTAATTTAGTTTTTTTTTCCTTCTCCGTTTCCTCTCCCGGCTGATTATGTTTTTTGGATGAGTCATTTTTTAAAAATATTTTTTTTCTATTTTAAGTTGAAATGGATTTTTCTAACTACAGTTAACCTGTCGCTACACTTCAGGTGTGTGATATACTCGTATAATGTCCTGCGGAATGTTCTCGTTCACTGTAACATAAATACCTGGTTAAATATGAAGATTTATCGATATTTTAATGCTATTTCGATTCTACAGTCAAACCAAAATCTGTAGTTACTTCAGTGGCTAAAAAGCAATAGACCTTTTTTTCACTACAACCGAACTTTCGATACTATTGTCAAACCAATTCTTTAGTTACTCCCCCACCTAAAAAAAAAAAGTAATGTTACAACTAAACACGAGCTAATGAAAATTTGATGTTAACTGATTCATGACAAGAACATTATATATATATATATATATATATATATATATATATATATATATATATATATATATATATGTGTGTGTGTGTGTGTGTGTGTGTGTGTGTGTGTGTGTGCATCCAAATCGGGGGAAGTCTTTAAGATGTTTTATTAAAAATCTATGGCGGGACGCTTCAAGACAATCGTCTCATTTTCAAGCTAAAAAAAGTAGCCAACATAAAAATTAATACTAGTGTTAATTGATTAAAAAAAATAGTTATAAAAGTCACAAAAATCCACATTAGGTTAAAAAATAGGGAACAAAACATACTGCAGCCATATTGTAAATGTTGTAATTGTAATTAATGTCAGTTTAATCCTTTTAATAAAAAGTAAAAATAAAAAAGAAAGGGAAAAGGGTACAGAATGACTAACGGGAGTACAACTAGACCAGCGGTACTCTCGAGAGAGGTACAAAAGTGCCGAAGAGGAAGTCTGGACGTTTAAGTTTGGAACTGCCCGTTTTATACATAACGACTCTAGAATTGCCAACATTTGGTGGTTTTGTCGCCTGCCTAGAATTTTAAAATCTTTGTACTGGATATTATATTTGTAATTTTTTTGGCATGGTTTCGGAGATTAGAGAACTCAGGATTATTAGTGTTCTGTAAAAGAAAACTATTGTGCCGGCTTTGTCTGTCCGTCCGCACTTTTTCTGTTCGCCCTCAGATCTTAAAAATTACTGAGGCTAGAGGGCTGCAAATGGGATGTTGATCATCCACCCTCCAATCATCGAACATACCACATTGCAGCCCTCTAGCTTCTGTACGTTTTATTTTATTTAAATTAAGGTTAGCCATAATCATGCGTCTGGCAACGATATAGGATAGGTCACCACCGAGCCTTGGTTAAAGTTTCATAGGACGAAATAGATCTATTTTCGGTGGCCTTGGTTATACACTGTAGCGGCTGTAGAGAAAACTCGACTGCGCCGAAAAAACTTCGGCGCATTTTTTACTTGTTTAGCCAGACACCAGTTCGTTAATTGGCGCCCCTATGGCAATCGATCCCACGGAAGTCCCCAGACTAACATCTAGGGCAGTCGAATTTATACACGACACCTGAAGTCATCAAGGGGCTGTCTTAGGTTGTCTTGGAATTTGAAAAGACTTGTGATTGTAACTGGATTTGTGGGAATGATATTCAGTTAAAATAAAAATTTCACAAAAGAGTATATTAATTACTGCTTTTGAGTAGCCAGTAACTGAAGGGAGATGTGTAAATTGTCAGTTTAGAGGGATTATGCTTATGTAAAGAAATGCCTATGTATACTGTGTTGATGTATACTGTAACATATTGTAAATATTTTAATTGTAAATGATGTAAGTTTAATCCTTTCAATAAATGGCAGGGGCATAGTTAGAAATAAGACCTCGTAATTTTTTTTGTAAAAGTAATCATCATGAATCAGAGAAGGATAGCATAGAATGACAGTTTTGGTACTGTAGGTATACTTATCTTAGGAATAAATTTAAAAACATACCTTTTAAGCAAAATGACAGGAAAGGAATTATTCTATTACGAGGTGAAACGAGTTCCAACGGGAAGTTATTGAAAATGCACGATGCAGAAGAGGAGAAATTGATTTTAATTTAAACTTAAAAAAACAATGACTATAAAAAATTAGTACCAAGATCAGTAAAGGTCTTTTTTCTAAAAACAGATGTGCTAAAACCAAGCTGTTGTCGATTATAAAAGAAAGAATTCTAATTTTACGGGTATGTTATGAAAAATATAATTTATCATGCCCTGATTAAACAAAAACGAAATATATCTCTAGGGCAGCTTTCCATAAAACCCTTATCATGTCATTCTCGAGTTAGCCTCTCAGTAATTTGTATAATAATATCTTTATTTAAATATTATTGTATCTGTATAAAAATTAGCACATTATTCTTTACATCTAGCTTTCAATTATGCCAAGGTATAATGGAAAATATAATTCTCTCGGTGAATATTCATGAGCATTGCTATGCAATTCTGCTAAGTAAAATTGGTAATTCATCCATGTCTTGCCGAGTTCCTCATCAAATTCTCTCTAGTTCTATATTGTATCTATATGAAAATGAACACATTATTCTTTACATGTAGCTTTCAGTTATGCCAAGATAATGAAGAATATAATTTCAGAAAGTGGAATTACGTTTATCTCCTCCTGACCAAAGAAAAGCAACGCCAGAGTTTTAATACAAGTCTTAAGTTAGCCCCTAAGTAATTTATATGGGGGGGGGGCCGTTACACATTTCCCATTTGTATGGGCAGTGGGCGCTACAGGGTGGGCGAGATGGTCACTCTAGACGAACATCTAAATAGGCGGGCGCCCATAAGTGGATTTTGTCCCGCGGGTCTCGAATGCAGGCGGAATACCAATGAGAAATTTGTCACGGATGAGACTCTAGTGATATAACGTGGAGAATCTCGACGGTAATTAATAATAATAATAATAATAATAATAATAATAATAATAATCTTCTTCGTTTAACGTGCTTTTTCCCATTTTTTATATGGGGTTAGCGCGATGCCTTCTTTTGAAGGACTTCGATTTGGCGTTGGGGTAGACCGTAGCCTCGATTGGCTGCCCTGTCTGACATCGCTTAGACCCCAGTAGCGCATGTGTACATGTATCGTACCAAATCCCCAGCTCCCTTTCTCCTAGCAGCGAGGAGAATTGAGTGGTTAGGTCGACAGTTTGAGACGTGTGAGGTGTCTGTTATGTTTTTAGAAGATGTTGGAGTGGCTTTGTTTGTGTTTGTATTAGTCTGTAACACCCATTTGCTTTCAGCAAACCTATCCGTTGATTACATACATAATCCCGGGGTGTCTACACAGATAGCAAAGTGTCCGCCTCTCTGACCGGTCGGCTGAGGATTTGAACCCACGCCACAGACGCCTGTGAAGTCTGAGGCTGCTGCTCTACCGACCTAGCCATCGAGGCTCTAATAATAATAATAATAATAATAATAATAATAATAATAATAATGGCGTGCAGTAAAAATCCACAATTTACATAGTAATATATGTACTATATTATTGTGGATTTTTATCACACAATAATAATAATAATAATATCTGACATGCTTAGGCATTTTGAAATGTGTATAGAATGTATTATTGAATGTAACTGAATTGAATACAGAATTTAGACCAGAGGCCAAAAAAAGAAAAATATATAAGCTGTTTAGATTTTGGTAATTTAATGAAAACAAAAATCTGATAAACTTGGGCATTTAGAATGTATATATAATTTATATAGAATGTATATAGAATGTATTACCTCGAAATTGTGAGCAAATTATACCCTACTTCATAAAAAGAGACAATTAATTTACTGAAATATTAGCTTTTTCTTAGTAAGTCTAAAGAAACATGAAAAAATAAATATGACTTTTAATATTTATTTCGGTTCTTTGATAATGTTGACGTTTGACATTCTTAGGCAATTAAATATTTAAAAAGAATGTATTGCCACATAATTAGAAGTAAATTGTACCCTGCTTCATAAAATTAGGTAATAAATAGGCCTACCTGACATATTAGTTATTTCTTAGTAAGTCTTAAAAAACATGAAAAAATAAATATGACTCTTTCTTGATCATTGTCTTAGTAAAACGCATTTTCCTGAATATAAATTACCATAGTCAGTTGCAGGATGCGGATATGAGAATAAAATAGGTTTATTGAAGGTGAAAAAAGATAATTGAAGATGAGGGTAAAAGAGGACGAATAATGTAATCGAGATGAAAATGAAAAGGGAAACAGAAGCCACGTGATAAAAGTGAGAAAGAGAGAGAAAGGGAAGAAGATCAATAAGAACTTTACGGATAAAAAGTTTTCCTGTAGGGAAGTGAGTTCATGGGAAGGGGCTAAGTATATATATATATATATATATATATATATTATATATTACATATATATATATATATATATATATATATATATATATATATATATATATATAATCATATTTTTCCTGTAACTCCTTTTTTACTTTTTCTGTTATGTACTGCATTTTTCCTTTCCAGTTTCGTATTTCCCACGTTTTTAAGCAGATTTTTAATGATATCTTGACTTCTTTTTTTCACCTTAAAATGTCAACATTCCATTATGAAGAAGTCCGTTAAAAATTGCAAATATTCTTTTGTAACTCATATTCCATCTCCTCTTATTTACCGTTATTCACCTTTTTTTTATTTATTTCCTATTTTCTAAGTTTATCAGCAGATTTTAGTTTTCTGTAAAAGAAAACTATTGTGCGGCTTTGTCTGTCCGTCCGCACTTTTTATTTCCGCCCTCAGGTCTTAAAAACTACCGAGGCTAAAGGGCTGCAAATTGGTATGTTGATCGTCCACCCTTCAGTATTCAAGCATACCAAATTGCAGCCCTCTAGCCTCAGGAATTTTTATTTCATTTAAGGTTAAAGTTAGCCATAATCGTGCTTCTAGCAACGATATAGGATAGGCAACCACTAGGCCTTGGTTAAAGTTTCATGGGCTGCGCCTCATACAGCATTATACGGAGACCACCGGAAGATAGATCTATTTTGGGTGGCCTTGATCACACGCTGTAGCAGCTGTACAGAAAACTCGATTGCGCCGAAGAAACTTCGACGGACTTTTTTTTACTTGTTAATATTATTTAACCGATTTTGTTTTATGCCATTTGCGTTCTCTTTACTTCGACTTTCATTATCTTCATCGTCATTACCTTTTTTTTTTCTGGACATTCCATCTTCCGATTCACAAATAGTCATCCTGTTATCGTCATCTCCTATTAGCTATCGTGATTTCCCCTCCCATCATTCCTGTGACAGAGGAAATGAGGGGTAGATTCATTTCTCCTCCATTCGGAATATTTCCTTGGGACGCTTCATTACACCTTAATCTACCGATTTATTCCCTACTTTATCATCAACCTCATTTTTAGTTTTCTGTAAAAAGGAAACTATTGTGCCGGCTTTGTCTGTCTGTCCGCTCTTTTTTTGTCCGCAGTTTTTCTGTCCGCCCTTTTTTCTGTCCGCATTTTTTCTGTCCGTACTTTTTCTGTCCGCACTTTTTTCTGTCAGCACTTTTTTTGTCCGCATTTTTCTGTCCGCTGTTTTTCTGTCCGAACTTTTTCTGTCCGCATTTTTCTGTCCGTACTATTTCTATCGTCATTTTCTGTCCGCACTTTTTCTGTCCGCCCTCAGATCTTAAAAACTGCTGAGGCTAGAGGGCTGCAAATTGTTATGTTAATCATCTATCCTCCAATCATCAAACATGCTAAATTGCAGCCCCCTAGCCTCAGTAGTTTTCATTTTATTTAAGGTTAAATTTAGCCATAATCGTGCCTCTGGCAGTGATATAGGATAGGCCACCACCAGGCCGTGGTTGAAGATTCATGAGCCGCGGCTCATACAGCACATATATTTGTTATGAATTTGATGTATACTTCTCATACAAAGCAAATGGATTTCTAGGTTTCATACATCATAAATTTATTTAGCATCAGAGCGAGTTCAGAAACGTGAAAATGGCTGCTGCACACACACACACACACTTTTACACACGCACTCTCTCTCTCTCTCACTCGCGTACTCGCGCGCACAGAAGAACAAGCCAATAATCATAGCAAAGAAGCATCAGAATTTGAAAAAGGAAACAGAAAAAGAGTTTTTAAAAGGTTATCAATGACTCCACTCGAGAATCAGTACAAACACTGGAGGCAAAAATGTTGAATTAAGAGAAAGCTCCAAACAACGAAGGGCTTTTGTCTCGTCATAGGTCAACATTTTTGTAATTTGGAGAGTCCGTCCGCTCTTTTTCTGTCCGCCCACAGATCTTAAAAACGACTGAGGCTAGGGGGCTGCAAATTGGTATGTTGATCATCCACCCTCTAATCATCAAACATACCAACTTGCAGCCCTCTAGCCTCCTCAGTAGTTTTTATTTATTTAAGGTTAAAGTTTAGCCATAATCGTGCATCAGGCAACGATAAATGACAGGCCACCATAGGCCCGTTGTTAAAGTTTCATGGGTCGCGGCTCATACAGCATTATAACAAGATCACCGAGAGATAGATCTATTTTCGGTAGCCTTGATTATACGCTGTACAGAAAACTCGATTGCGCCGAAGAAACTTCGGCGCATTTTTACTTGTTTGGTTTTGCTATTCCTTTCATAGACGAAGCCAACTTTCTTAATTATGCTTTGTTAAACTGACCGATATTAACATTCCTCATAAACAAATAAATATTGCGCCCAAGTTTTTTTCGGGGCAATCGAGTTTTCTGTGCAGCCGCTACAGCGCATACTCAAGGCCACCGAAAATAGATCTATCTTTCGTTGGTCTCGGTATAATGTAGTATGAAAACTTAACCACGTGGTGGCCTGTGCCATATCGTTGTCAGGTGCACGATTATAGCTAACTTTAATTTTAAATAAAATAAAACATTACTGAGGAGGTTAGAGGGCTGTAATTTGGTATGTTTGATGATTGGAGGGTGGATGATCAGCATAGCAATTTGCAGACCTCTAGCCTCAGTACTTTTTTAAGATCTGAGGGCGGACAGAAACAGTGCCGATGAACAGACAAAGCTGGCACAATAGTTTTCTTTTACGGGAAGCTAAAAATTATTAATTTCAGATATTTTTGTCAAATTCTCTGTCGGTGAAAACAATTTTACCATCGTTGATTTTATCAACATGACGCAAAACTTTAGTAGGGAAATGTCGATATATAAAGTCCAATTTACCGAGATAAAAATATCATTTATAGATATTTTTATCAAAATCTTTGTCAGTGAAATTGATTTTACTATCTAAAACCATATTTTAACAAGAAAAAAATCCCATACATAGAAAACATACATAATGGCTTTAAATTTTCTTATAGAACTGTTGACAAAATCCTAAATAAAAAAATAAATAAATTTAATTTTCTCACAATAACCATCACTGATTTCATCGTAATGGCTTTAAATTTCCTTATACAATTGTTGACAACTGAAACCCTAATTTACTAAAAGAAAAATTATAAAATTAAATTTTATGCTTTTTTTCAGAAAATAAATTTTCTCTCAATATCCATCTTTGATTTCATCATAATAGCTCTAATTTCTTTACAGAACTGTTGACAGTTGGAACCCTAATTTTCTATATAAAAAAAAATTATTTTCCTCACAAATACCATCATTGATTTCATCATAATGGCTTTAAATTTCATTATAGAACTGTTGACAATTAAAACCTTAAATTTCTAAAAGAAAAAAAAAATTATTTCTCTCAACAACCATCTTTGATTTCACCGTAATGACTTTAAATTTCCTTATAGAATTGTTGATAATTGAAACCCTAATTTTCTAAAAAAAAATAAAAAAATAAAAAAAAATAATAATAATTTCCTCTCAATAATCATCTTTGATTTCACAATAATGACCCTAAATTTCTTTCTAGAACTGTTGAAAATTAAAACCAAACCATAATTTTCTTAAAAAAAAAATAATTTTCTCCCAATAATTATCTTTGATTTCATCATAATGAGTTTAAATTTCCTTATAGAACTGTTGGCGATTAAAACAGTAATTTTCTAAAAAAAAAAAAGCATAAAATTTAATTTCCTTTCAATAACCACGTTTGATTTCATCGTAATGGTTTTAAATTTCCTTATAGAGCTGTTGGCAATTAAAATCCTAAATTTCTTTAAAAAAAAAACTCTCAATAACCATTTTGATTTCACCATAATCGACTTCAAATTTCCTTATAGTATGAGTTTAAATTTCCTTATTGATCTGTTGACGATTAAAACCAAACCATAATATTTTAAAAAATTCATTTTCTCTCAATAAGCATCTTTGATTTCACAATAATGACTTTAAATTTCCCTATAGAACTGTTGACAATTAAAACAAAACCATAGTATTCTAAAAAAAATATTTTCCTTTCAGTAATCATCTTTGATTTCACTACAATGACATTAAATTTCATTATAGTATTAGTTTAAATTTCCTTATAGAACTGTTGACAATTGAAACCCTAATTTGGTAAAAAAAAAAATAAAGCATGAAATCAAATTTCTCTCAGTAACCATCTTTGATATCACAATAATGACCTTAAATTTCCTTATAGAACTGTCGACAATTAAAACCTAAATTTACTAAAAAAAAAAATAAAAATAAAATAAAGCATGAAATCAAATTTCTCTCAATAACCATTTTTGATATCACAATAATGACCTTAAATTTCTCTATAAAACTGTCGACAATTAAAACCCAAATTTACTAAATAAAAAAAAAAAAAAAAAAATCAAATTTCTCCAAACAAGACGCAGCCGACCACCAGCGAGCAAGGCCAGTCAAAAGCGTTAGGCGTCCCTCACTTGTCTCCAAGTAGCGCGTTCGATTTACGACCAATTTCTTGGGGCAGACAGACGGGGCACGCACGAATTCGCCTCTACACCTTTCGATCACGAGATGTAGGTGACGGTAATTACGACAGGTCGAAGGAATAACGTCTTGGAGTGGCCTGTTATTGAATTCCGTCGAACTGTCAAATGTAGAGAAGTCCCGGATCTATGAATGGCAGTTCACCTCGCCAGTCGGGCGTAATTAGCAATTACGGTCTTGCTGCGTGAATGGTATTTGGTAATTATTCTGGAAGAGGGCGTGTGTGTGTGTATATATATATATATATATATATATATATATATATATATATATATATATATATATATATATATATATATATATATATATAACCTATACATATATATATATATATGTGTATATGTGTGTATATATATATATATATATATATATATATATATATATATATATATATATATATATATACTCATATATATATATATATATATATATATATATATATATATATATATATATATATATATATATATATATATATATTACATATACATATATATATATATATATATATATATATATATATATACATATATATATATATATATATATATATATATATATATATATATATATATATGTTGACAGCTCCTATAGAATAAATATTATATAGTTATGGAGCGTTGAAATGTATGTCATACGGCCCTTGATGGATTATGCGACAGTGTTAGCTTGTTTAAGAAAGCTTGGGGCGAGATGAACACTTGTGTCAGCGTATACCAGGCTCTTTGTAAACTGTAGTTCTCGCGATGAGCAAAAGGAATTTGGGTCTTGGGGAAATCTAGGTGCCCACTTAGGCCCGAGCGTTGGCCCTATTGACCTGTACCGTGGCGGGAGAACGTTCTAGAATTATGAGCGTGTGCGTATGTCCGCTCGAAAGGGGTCATTGACGGGTAATACTGTATATTGGGATCTCGATTACCTAAGATGAGTGATTCGGGCAGTAACTTGAATTGGTGAACGTCCTGCCTGGTGAGGGCGCTAGACTTTTTCACCAGTAAAGGTGAAACATAATCTTTTCACTTTAAAATGCCCGATTGGACGTTGAGTTAATTGTGTACACTTGGTTTCATTGACATATTATTACTGAATATTTTTTTTCTCTTTATTGTCTTGCATATTTACCATGTATAACCTTTGGGATGTGTTGGGTGATTTTGGTAACGGGAATTCTCCCATTTATGCATTTATATGTCTTCGTGCTTTATTTTCAAGGTATGACCTTTTATTTCAGGTGGATTTGTCAGTGGTCATGACTTCCACCATGACAGACTTTGACATAATTTTTGGGACGTGTAATCGATTGGCGTCAAAATGTATTTACCTGTCCGAGAGTTTTTGATCTTTCATTTACTTTTTGCCAGAAACTTAGGAGAGTCTTTGCCCATCTCTTCTTTAATTTTGCTTTTGTTTTGTCACGTTAAGTTAGGGAATAAAAGCTGTATTTTGGTAGAACATGAGTTTCGTCTAGCCTTGATCTAATTTGAGTTGTGACGTGAGATAGAGAGGTAGGAGGTGAGAACTTACATTCCTAGGTTGACTTGGATGAGCAGGGATGGCGATGTTGGCTTTGAAGGTAGGATGTTTCTTGTGCTTTCAGATTTAGGATTTTGGTGCTGGAAGAAGTCGGGAGAAGGATAAAACATATACATATTGGTGACTTTTTTTGCCAGATATGTATGAAACTTCTTAATTTGTATCTAGGCTTAGCAGTGACAAGGTTTTCCGAAATGCGAAGAATTTGAGAAGTTAAGAGGACATTGTGGTTATTAGATTACAGACACACACATACATATATATATACATATATTTATATATATATATATATATATATATATATATATATATATATATACTTATATATGTACATATGCATATGTGTGTGTACATATATATAATTAGTACTTGCTATAAACTTCCACGCAGGGATAGCTATCTACGCCAAAGCAAACATAAAGAGGTCCATAGCTCCCTGACTATGGATTTCATCCAAGTTTAATCTAAGTTTGTATTAGAGTTTGCTCCCTCATTTGAATGGAGATCACGTAGGCCTTATTCCCCTCGAGTCTCAAGTTGATGATTTTGGTATGGGAGGGGGAGGGGTAGGTGAAGGGAAGGAGGAGGAGGGAAGAGGGGGGAGGTCGAAATGTGATGATAACACCAGCCTCTTTGTCAAATTTTTCGTAGCTTCGTTTTTTTTTTTTTTTTTGCTAAGCAATAAAAATTGAGAAGCTTTATATGCAAGTGAGTAGAGGGATCGTATGTATATGTGTGTATGTATGTATGTATATATATATATATATATATATATATATATATATATATATATACATATATATATATATATATATATATATATATATATATATATATATATATATAAATTTATATATTTATATATATATATATATAAATTTATACAAATTATACTGTATAGATATAAACTGTATATATATATATATATATATATATATATATATATATATGTATATACATTATATATACATATATATGTATACATATACATATATCTAGTACCGTCACTGAATCGGCACAATTTCAGGTCTCCTGATGTTTAGCTCACTTTAGCAAAAGACCCCATAAATTCCTTTTATGGTTTTGTATGTCTTTAATCACGGGATCAAAACATATTTAAAATATAATCTCAAAGTATATTTATTAATAAAATAATGTAATATAATCTTAAAAAAAATATTTTCAAAGTCTCATAATAATGTTTAGGGGAGTCTAGGCTTGGTTGTAATATAGAACATCCGGTTCAGGTTTTTAATAAAGTAATATATGAATATTGAATGAAAACGTCAATTCTCTCTGTACGTACATACACAGGCACACCTACACACACACACAGACTCACATGATGTGTATAAAGAAAACATGAGTCTCAGCAAATTCAAATTCCACCTTGGGAGAATTCTCGTTTTCGACACATACTGTTGGGTGGCTGATTGTGACACCGTATAAGCATCTCATTACAACGCCAAGATTATTTTGTTACTTATCAAGTGTGAAAAGATTCAACCACTTCAAGACATACCCTAGAGCAGTGGTTCTCAATCTTTTTTTAGTGATGGCACCCTAACTAATGTAATCATTACCGTGGCACCCATTCGTCATCATCCCACCATATCGCATGAATTATCTTCTTATGTAATGAATGAATTATTATCGATACTCAAACCAAAATCAGCACACCGTACATGCAGAAATACACTGTACAAACAAAGAGCATATCGGGAGAATTAGATAAACATAATTAGAGTAGACACACTAATGATAATTGTATGAAGACTTCTGCACACTTTTTTTTTTTTAAATGTTCATTGAGATGATCTAGCAAAGACAAAATTCATGACAATCTTGTGGCACCCCTTGGCACCCAGTTTGAGAATCACAGCATTAGACGATTACATAAATCCATAATAAATAATTAAATTAAAAAAGAAAGAACGTGAATATATTCAAAAAGGAAAATATTGATACTGGCGTCTTGAACTCGAGAATAGATTAGGTTAAGTTTTTTTAACCACTTTTGAATTGTCTGTCCTTTGGAAACTGGTCTATGTGAGATTGGAGGTGAAGTATATTGAAAAAAAAAGAATTGGACTAAGATGATATTCTAGAATTTTTAAATGATGGTGAGGGCCTTTGTGAGTGTCTAGCATGACAATGTATGGTGAATAGGAGAGTAAATGATGGTGCCTTGTTAGAAATCAAACTATATCCCTGAATTGCTTTCTTGTGCAATTCATTTTCATAATATAGTACTGCACAAACTTGAAACCTTTGTAGAATTTTAAATTCGGAATAAGATTCGTATACGGAATAAAACAAGCAGATGGGTTTATTTTACAATTTATTCACCCGTAGGTGGGTAGTGCCGTCAGTGCACCTCATGCGGTGCACTGTAGACATTACTTAAGGTTCTTTGCGGCGTACCTTCGGCCCTTAGCTGCACCCCCTTTCGTTCCTTTTACTATACCTCCTTTCATATTCTCTTTCCACCCTCTCCTAACAACTGATTCATATTGCAACTGCGAGGCTTTCCTCCTGTTACACCTTTCAAACTTTTACTGTCAATTTCCTTTTCGGCGCTGAATGACCTCATTGGTCCCATTCTTGGCCTTTGGCCTAAATTCTATATTCAATTCAGTTTATAATTTGTTAATTTTTTCTGCTCAATTTCAGGGCCAACAAATAAAATCATCATCACGGAAATAAGTGTACAAAAAAGCTCTTGACTCTGAAGTTACGTGACGAAGAAGACTGATTGATTGATTAATTGTGGGTTGTCTAGCGTCACAGCTACTAGGGGTGACGAAGAAGAACCATTCGCTTTGCATGATGCTGATTTCAGAAGGTAAGTACTTTATCTTTTACAACTCAGTACTTATTAAATGATATAAAAAAGCAAAAATTCCTAGAATATTACAGGTATCTATAACCCATGCCACACGAGTGTTCAAAGCAAATAGGTATAGGAGTCTTAGATGTAAGGATTATTTCATTTTAATTTAACATTTTTGTCGTTTTACAGTATATTCTCATTTATACCTATCATTATTATACAAATTAATAATTTTTTGTATCGTTTTACAAGAATTAAATCAGAATAACAATTGAGAAAACGCCAGGTAACTAATAAACATAAATATTCATACAATACATTAACATTGAAATAACTGGCTTCGATTCATACACATCCCATTAATTCATCTCCCTGGATATATTATCACATCACTATAAATAATTCAATTCAAGTGACGGTTTACCTCCCCCAAATTGGTCGTTAAATTCATGTTGACTACATTGTGGAATTCCTATCCAGTTGGGAGAGCCTTTGTGTATGGCGTCAACAGGCAGAGGGTTTTAATTCAGTTGTTCCATCTTTAAGCTCTACTGTGGCGTGTCTACTCTGAATATTTAAAGTTAGCACGTAGGAGTGGCTGTGTACAGTTGCGTTTAATGAGGTCCTTGCTTTTTGACTGCTTGCT
>NC_089744.1:23457500-23480000 GCF_040412425.1 Macrobrachium rosenbergii | reverse complement strand
CACTCCTTGCTCTCTCTCTCTCTCTCTCTCTCTCTCTCTCTCTCTCTCTCTCTCTCTCTCTCTCTCTCTCTCCGTCACCCACCTTCCTTAGTCTCATTATGAAAGAGGGGGGAATAACTCTTACGAAAACTTTGATATTAAAAGCATAACTCTGGTTAGAATGTTTACAAACTCTGTAAACATTAATAATTGGAATTTGTACGATATTATTAGTTCAGAGCTCTGTGGCGAACATTCTGTTATTAAATTGTAAAAGTAACACAGCATCTTCAATTAAGATGTGCCTGAGAAACTTGTCGTGAGGAATGTTAGGTGTCTGATCTATACACATTCACACGCATATATATATATATATATATATATATATATATATATATATATATATATATATATATATATATATATATATGTATATATATATATATATATATATATATATATATATATTTTATATATATATATTATAGGTCTTACTCTTCTATTAACTACTGACACCTCAGAATTATCCACTCCCCTCACCAAAACTATCGTTCTCTCATTCTCTCTACGTGTTCCTACCATCTGAAAGCGATTTGATTACTTACAAAAAATATTGATAAATAATAATAAATTATTATCTGTACCAAGGAATTTATTAAAATTCTTAGCCCATGTGTACCACATGAAGCTTGTTTTCCTTTTGGTTTCAAACGTCCTACCCAACTGTTCCATACAAAACAAAGAATATAGAATTCAGGCCAAAGGCCAAGAGCTGGGACCTATGAGGTCATTCAGCGCTGAAACGGAAATTGGCAATAAAAAAGTTTGAAAGTTGTAACAAGAGGAAAGCCTTTTGCAGTTTCACTATGAATCAATTGTAAGGAGAGGGTGAAAAGGATGATAAAAAAAAATGAGAATATGAATTGAGGTATAGTAAAAGGAATGGAAGGGGTTGCAGTTAAGCACCGAAGGGACGCTGCAAAGAACCTTAAGCAATGCCTACAATGCACAGCATGAGGTGGACTGACGGCACTACTTCCCTACGAAGACACAAAATAAGGAAAAAGATCTACCAAGCTCTTCCTTAACCAAACTCCCTCTAAAAGTATAAACTAACTCTCAAATAAGATTATGTGTTAAGGTAAAAGTTACTTAGTTTAGGCATTGCGTTAATGGATGACTCTTTTCCAGTAAGGAGAAAAAGTAAAGGAGTTAGAAGTTATAGTTTTTTTTCAGAGGTTATAGTTTTTTTCAGAGGTTAAAATTTTTACAGAGGTTATAGTTTTTTTCAGAGGTTATAGTTTTTTTCAGAGGTTATAGGTTTTCAGAGGTTATAGTTTTTTTCAGAGGTTATAGTTTTTTCAGAGGTTATAGTATTTTTCAGAGGTCATATTTTTTCAGAGGTTATAGTTTTTTCAGAGGTTATAGAGTTTTTTCAGAGGTTATAGTATTATTCAGAGGTTATAGTTTTTCAGAGGTTATAGTTTTTTCAGAGGTTATAGTTTTTTCAGAGGTTATATATTTTTTTTCAGAGGCTATAGTTTTTTTTTTCCTCGGGATGATAAACAGTAAAACCTAGAAATTCACTGAAATGAAAGCAGGATTGGTTACGAATTAATAGTGAAGTTTTTAATTTTTTAGTTTTCCATAAAAGAAATCTATTGTGCCGGCATTTTCTGTCCGTCCGCACTTTATTTTGTCCGCACTTTCTCTGTCCTCCCTCAGATCTTAAAAACTACTGAGGTTAGAGGGCTGTAAATTGGCATGTCGACCTTCCACCCTCAAATCATCAGACATACCAAATTGCAGCCCTCTCGCTTCAGTCGTTTTTATTTTATAGAAGGTTAAATTTAGCCATAATCGTGCTTCTGGCAACGCTGTAGGATAGGCCACCACCGTGCCGTGGTTAAAGTTTCATGGGTCGCGGCTTATATAGAATTATACCGAGACCACTGAAAGATAGATCTATTTTCGGTGGCCTTGAGTATACGCTATACAGAAAACTCGACTGCACTGAAGAAACTTCGGCGCCTTTTTTACTTGTTTATTTTTGGTTTCACTCACGTTAGGAAGGCAGCACGGCAAACGGCGGCCAATTCCACCATTTTATCCTCTGTACATCAAAGGATTTTTTTTTTTACCAGTCCGTAACTTTTTCGGAACTGTCACCAGTGTTTTTCCCTATTGACAAGTTCTTTGGGCGAGCAACCGATTGTAAACTACAGGCCGCAGTTTTAGAATAGTGGTCCGTATCATTTCTTTGTTTGAGTATGTTGAAAAAAAGAGGATAAAATGAAAGGTCATCGCAGTTTCCATCAGTCATTATTGTCTTTGTTTGAGTACAATGAAAAATGGAAAAAAATAACCTTCATTGTAGTTTCCATTCGTGATTACTGGAAAAAAATAACCTTCATTGTAGTTTCCATTAGTGATTACTGTTTTTGATTGGGTATAATGAAAACAAGGAAAAAATTAACCGTCATTGCAGTTTCCATTGGTCATTATTGTCTTTGTCTGAGTACTTTGAAAAAAAGGAAAAAATGACCGTCATTGTAGTTTCCCTTGGCCATTATTGTCTTCATTTGATTGCATTGAAAACAAGGAAAACATTAACTCTCATTGTAGCTTCCGTTAGCCATTGTTGTCTTTGTTTGAGTACATTTAAAAAAGGGAAAACATTGACTGTCATTGCAGTTTCAATTGACCATTATTGTCTTTGTTTGAGTATATTGACAACAAGGAAAAACCTGTTTCCATTGGCCATTATTGTCTTTGTTTGAAGTACATTTAAAAAAGGGAAAACATTGACTGTCATTGCAGTTTCCATTGGCCATTATTGTCTTTGTTTGAGTTCATTGAAAACAAGGAACAACCTAACCATTATTGCGGTTTCCATCAGCCATTATTGTCCTTGTTTGGGTATAATGAAGACAAGGAAAAAATTACCCTCATTGTAGTTTCCCTCGGCCATTATGGTCTTTGTTTGTTGCGGTTCCCATTGGCCATTATTATCTTTGTTTGAGTACAATGAAAACAATGTTACACATTTTTTTCAAAAGTTGATTATTTTTTCTTATTATGGTATTCATCATAGAACATATATCTAAGCTGGACTTTCAACTGCCTATATTATGTCAAGAAATATCTCTCTCTCTCTCTCTCTCTCTCTCTCTCTCTCTCTCTCTCTCTCTCTCTCTCTCTCTCTCTCTCTCTCTCAACAATTATTTCTTCTTTGATAACCTCAGAGAGAAAGACGCTCTCTCTCTCTCTCTCTCTCTCTCTCTCTCTCTCTCTCTCTCTCTCTCTCTCTCTCTCTCTCTTTTGCATGTTATTTATTAATATAGGAGATAGTTATTCGTCTCGACAATGATATATATCATGGTAAATATATCTGGTATATAATGGTCCCCTCAGCTGTTCATATGATATCAGGACATATTTCCCGAGTTTTGTTCGTTTCCCTTTCTTTTTTTTTATAATTTTTCTATTCTAGAATTCCATTTTCCTTTGCGTTTTGCTTCACTTTAGATTCAACAAACAGGATGCACAACATTTCCCTTTTACGTTTTAATTTTGAGGTTATAGAATCTTCCCCTTTTTAGTTTTCTGTCCGCCCTCATATCTTAAAAACTACCGAGGCTAGAGGACTGCAAATTGGTATGTTGACCATCCACCCTCCAATCATCAATCGTAACGAATTGCAGCCCTCTAGCCTCAGTAGTTTTGATTTTATTTAAAGGTTAACGTTAGCCATGATCGTGCTTCTGACAACGACATAGGACAGGCCACCACCGGTCCGCGGTTAAAGCTTCGTGGGCCGCGACTCTTACAGCATTATACCGAGACCACCAAAAGATAGATCTATTTTCGGTGGCCTCGATTATACGCTGTAGCGGCTGTACAGGAAACTCGATTGCCCCGAGGAAACTTCGACGCATTTTTTACTTTTTTTATTTTAGCTTCTAGAAGTTTTTTTTTTTATTTTAGCTTCTAGAAGTTTTTTTTTTATTTTAGCTTCTAGAAGTTTTTTTTTAAGCTTCTAGAAATAGCCTGCACCAACCCACCCCACAACCGATTACGAAAAACTTTCCACCATCCAGGACGCCATCGAGAGCTTTCTCCCCTTTTCCATTTACGGCCGAAAGCCAGGGATATAATCGCTCATGATATCACGTAACAAGCCATATCTATATATAGAGGAAGGGTTGGAATAGTCCCATTATACTCCCGAAGGAGATTACGATGGTCCCGAAGGAGATTACTATGAAGGTCTTCGGAGAAATGAGTAATCCCTCAAACGTCAGTTTGAATCCTCGTGTCCTTCATTGTAGATTACAATGTCTTCCGTAAGGGGGAGAGAAATGAGCCTTTGCATTGTTTTGATAATGATAGCAACGAGGGGTTAATTTCCTGAGTTGTATTTTAGAGTTTTCGTCGAGTTGTTGTGTGTTTGTGATGTATAGTATGATAAGTAGACCAATACATACACGGATATGATAGAAATAATCAACACACAATCACGTGCGGAACAGAAATAAATTTCTGACCCACATCAAGATCGAACCCAGGTCTTTCAATTGAAAGGCAAGGGCGCTGCCCGCTAGGCCATACAAGTCATAAAAGAAGTTGGAACCTGAGTAACACACAATCACGTGTGGAACAGAAATGAATTTCTGACTCACATCAAGATCGAACCCAGGTCTTTCAATTGAAAGGCAAGGGCGCTGCTCACTAGGCCATACAAGTCATAAAAGAAGTTGGAACCTGATTGCCACTGCACACAAGGAATTACCTGGGCAAGCTAACAGCTTGCAGATGATATATATATATATTTTTTCTATCAGTCATCTTATTCGACTGGGTGGTTTTTATAGTATGGGGTCCCGGGTTGCATCCTGCCTCCTTATTATTATTATTATTATTATTATTATTATTATTATTATTATTATTATTATTATTATTATTATTAATATTATTATTATTATTATTATTATTATTATTATTATTGACCCTTTCCGCGCCCTGTGCTTCCAAATTTATAGACTCTGTGTAGTTCAGTTCTCCTCCGTAGGAGCATACACCAGGTATTCACTGCCAAAACGCTTGTATGCCTATTCTGTCCTAAAATGGAAAACTGCAGTATCTGCAAAATTTTCGAAATTGAGATATGCCACCTACTGGGCTCGTGAAACACTAATACACAAGTTACTGCAGTTTCAGAACGATTCTTCAATGCTTTATTGAGGGGGGTGTGTCAAATTTGCATTATCAACAAAATTTTCGAAATTGAGACATGCCACCTATTGGGCTCGTGAAACACTAATACGCAAGTTACTGCAGTTTCAGAATGATTCTTCAATGCTTTCCACGAGTATTTAGGGGGTCCCATTTGCAGTATCTGCAAAATCAGTAGTAAGGCAAGGGGGTATCTACCATTTTTCTCAGTTCTGTATTTTTAAAGTTACTGCAGTCTTCCATTTCACGGCAGTACAGTGGTGGGCCTGTAACTCTGAGGCAATTATGCATTTTATAAGCTCTAGAGGACATAAACAAATTAATCAACCATTCAGAAGATGGTGATAATAAATATGGAAGGAATGGAGCAAAAAAAAAAAACTTAAACCTCCTGCCTTATTTTCTAAGTCAATAACGCCTGAGGGAAATGAATCACATTATTAACACGCAGGTAATAATATAACCTAAAGACTAATAGCGCCATGAGAAGCATCGAACAATTTCGTCAATATCTCCTGAAAATTCGCTGCGGTCCAAGACGAACTTTTTCTCCGACGCCAAAACGGAATTTATATGAAATTCTTTCGGCCATGTTCGCTGAAATATGACATTCTGGTTCCTGTCGATACTTTTTTGGCCGAGGGAACACCGACAAATACTTTAAAGCAGGAATTAGTAAAGGATATTCATTTATGTTTAAGCGAACATGATACTCGAGTTTTCCTTTTGACTGTTGAATGCGGGAAACGATTCATTTTTTAGTTTTCTGCAAATGAAAACTACTGTGCCGGCTTTGTCTGTCCGTCCGCACTGTGTTCTGTCCGCACTTTTTTCTGTCCGCACCTTTTCTGTCCGCCCTCAGATCTTAAAAACTACTGAGGCTGGAGGGCTGCAAACTGGTATGTTGATCATCCACCCTCCAATCATCAAACATACCAAATTGCAACCCTCTAGCCTCAGTGGTTTGTATTTTATTTAAGGTTAAATTTAGCCATAATCGTGCTTCTGTTACGATATAGGACAGGCCACTACCGGACCTAGGTTAAAAGTTTCATGGGCCGCGGCTCATACAGCGTTATACCGACACCACCGAAAGGTACATCTATTTTCGGTGGCTTTGGTTATACGCTGTAGCGGCTGTACAGAAAACTAGATTGCACCGAAGAAACTTCAGCGCATTTTTTGTTTATTTCTCTAACCTATTTATATTTTCATTTATCTATTTGTTAATTCATTATATTAGC
The DNA here is from genome assembly GCF_040412425.1 of Macrobrachium rosenbergii. Taxonomy (NCBI): domain Eukaryota; kingdom Metazoa; phylum Arthropoda; class Malacostraca; order Decapoda; family Palaemonidae; genus Macrobrachium; species Macrobrachium rosenbergii. Next base: position 23,473,542 of record NC_089744.1, on the reverse strand, counting down.
TTTTTTTTCTTTTCTAATAGCTGATCTCTTCTTTCTGTATTTTCTGTTATCTTCTGTTTTCTTTCTATATTTCCTGTTACTTTCTGTTGCTTCTTTCAAATGAATACCATAATATTCTTTGGAAGCTTGAATTTCAAGTCAATGGCCCCTTTGGTGGGCTTGTTCCGTACGAACAGGGGTTTAGCTCCTGAATAATAATAATAATAATAATAATAATAATAATAATAATAATAATAATAATAATAGTAATAATAATAATAATAATAATAATAATAATAATAATACGAAGAAGATAAAAAAAAAATTTATTTATCACATACAACATGCAAGACCATTTGAAAGTTCTCACTTTCGCAAAAAAATAAAGGATTCTATTTTAGTCTACAGAATCGTTTCGTACCCATCTCTCTCTCTCTCTCTCTCTCTCTCTCTCTCTCTCTCTCTCTCTCTCTCTCTCTCTCTTCAGTCCACGTCATTCAACATATGTTACCTCCTTCCTGCAGATATTGTTTTCCAGAGCGATTAATGGGAAACCTTTTTGCGCGAGCACCGTGAAATATTATCAGGAGCACTCCTTGTTATTTCGCCGCCATTCTTCAAGCGTTTTCGACGTTATATTCGGCCCCTAGCTGCAGCCGCTTTCATTCCTTTTTATGGTACCTCCGTTCATATTCTCTTCCTTCCATCATACTGTCCGCCATCTCCTAACAATTGGTTCATAATGCAACTGCTTTGAGGTTTTCCTCCTGTTAAAACTTTCAGACCATTTAGCTGTCAATTTCCGTTTCAGCGCTGAATGGCCTTGTTACCCCCAGCGCTTGGCATATATGCCTAAAATCTATAAATCAATCAGTCAGTATTCTTCAAGAGAAATCGTTTTTAGGTTTTAGTTCATTATATGAATTGAATTGAATTGAACATAGAATTTAGGCCAAAGGCCAAGCACTGGACCTTTGAGGTCATTCGGGGCTGAAATGGAAATTGACTGTAAAAGGTTTGAAAGGTGTAACGGGAGGAAAACCTCAAGACAGTTGCACTGTGAATCAACTGTTAGGAGAAGGACAAGAGTAAGGTGGAAGAAATAGAATATGAAAGGAGGTACAGTAAAAGGAACGCAATGGGTTGCAGCTAGGGGCTGACGGCACACTGCAAAGAACCTTAGGTAATGCCTACAGTGCACCGCATATGGTGAACTGACGGCACAACCTGATGATGTCGTGCAATTGAAACTTCTCTAGAAGTTCAAGCAAAGAGCAATGCATTGCTATACTAATACAGTTCTACTTTAATCATTTACTTACGTTTGCTTCTGTTTATTTATTAACTTCTTAATTTATTTTTTCTTTTCAGTCAGTATTCCCTTCTTTCTGTGTTTCCCATTACCTTCTGTTACTTCTTTCTAATTAACACCATAATATTATTGAATTTCAATTCAGTGGCCCCTGTGGTGGGCTTGTTCCATGTGAATAGGGTTCATCTTCTGAATAGTAATAATAATAATAATAATTATATGAAGATTTTGATTATACAAATATATATTAACTTTTGAAAATGGAAATAATAATAAAAATAAAAATAATATGAAGATTTTGACTGTACAGACATAATATATAAACATTTGAAAATAGAAATAATGTGAATTGAAATAAATTGTGATTATTGAAATTAATAATTGTGAATTGCGTGTACATTTGGGAAGAGATTCCTCGTTGTAGTTCGTTCATTCATTTCATAAGGTATCTACAGTGCTGTTGTACTAAATATACTTTTATATTTTCATGTTTACCAAATAGAATTTTATCTTTTCATATACTCTCAGAAATGTCCTCTGGGGGAAAACAGATACATTGTGGGAAGTATATTTCGTAGTGAATAATTTGCATGCATGTTAATGAAGTATTTCTTAATTATCTGGGAATATGGGGACCTTGTTAACCAAATACAAATTGATTATTAAATTACATACCGCTTAATATAGCCATTTAGAAATTTAGCGAAGACAGTTATTTTGCTCTTAATAATTCTCTCTCTCTCTCTCTCTCTCTCTCTCTCTCTCTCTCTCTCTCTCTCTCTCTCTCTCTAATTATTTCTTCCTTGATAATCTCCTCAGAGAGAACGCCTCTCTCTCTCTCTCTCTCTCTCTCTCTCTCTCTCTCTCTCTCTCTCTCAACAATTATTTCTTCCTTGATAATCTTCTCAGAGGAACGCCTCTCTCTCTCTCTCTCTCTCTCTCTCTCTCTCTCTCTCTCTCTCTCTCTCTCTCTCTCTCTCTCTCTCTCTACAATTATTTCTTCCCTGATAATCTCGGAGGAAAAGCCTCTCTCTCTCTCTCTCTCTCTCTCTCTCTCTCTCTCTCTCTCTCTCTCTCTCTCTCTCTCTCTCTCTCTCTCAACAATTATTTCTTCCTTGATAATCTTCTCAGAGAGAACGCCTCTCTCTCTCTCTCTCTCTCTCTCTCTCTCTCTCTCTCTCTCTCTCTCTCTCTCTCTCTCTCTCAACAATTATTTCTTCCTAGACAGTCTCAAAGGAAAGCCTCTCTCTCTCTCTCTCTCTCTCTCTCTCTCTCTCTCTCTCTCTCTCTCTCTCTCTCTCTCTCTCTCTCAACAATTATTTCTTCCTTGATTATCTCAGAGAAAGCCTCCCCCTCTCTCTCTCTCTCTCTCTCTCTCTCTCTCTCTCTCTCTCTCTCTCTCTCACAATTATTTGTTCCTTGATAATCTTCTCATGGAGAAAGCCTCCCCCTCTCTCTCTCTCTCTCTCTCTCTCTCTCTCTCTCTCTCTCTCTCTCTCTCCCTCCCCATGTTTATTACCTCGTAATAAATCCAGATTAAATGTTTGCATGCTTTCATCTCGGCGTTATTGAATGGCTTCCTTGCTTATAACCACGGAGACGAAAGAGCGCCAGAGCTTCATCTCCCAGAATTTCTTAACTCGTTTCTTCTTCTTCTTCTTCTTCTTCTTCTTCTTCTTCTTCTTCTTCTTCTTCTTCTTCTTCTTCTTCTTCTTCTTCTTCTTCTTTTCTAGGACATTGCACCTTTCTCCTCCACCTCTCCTCCCACCCCTTTCTTCCACTCCATCAGTTTCATCCTCCACCAAAAGAAATGTTAAAGATTTCTGTATTTGTTTCCTCTATTCATTTTCGTCCAGCATTAAATCCTTGCGATTGTAATCACTTATTTATATTTTTTTAACTATTTATTGATTCATTTGTAAATTTATCTTTGTTTTTTGATAAATTGTCTCTCCATTCTGTTTTTCCTATTATTGTAATTTCTTTCAAATGGACGCAATATTCTTTGGAAGCTTAAATCTCAGATCAGTGGCCCCAGTGGTGGGCTTGTTCCATATGAATTGGGTTCATCTGATAATAATAATAATAATAATAATAATAATAATAATAATAATAATAATAATAATAATAATAATAATAATAATAATCATACCTTGGTAGGGAAAAATACACCAGCAACGTGTGTATAACTGGCCTTTATTAAATGTAGAATAATAATAATAATAATAATAATAATAATAATAATAATAATAATAATAATAATAATATCCTCCTGTTTGTATTTATTATATTCAATACAACAAAATATGTATCCATAAACTGTTAGTATCTATATATGTATATATATATATATATATATATATATATATATATATATATATATATATATATATATATATATATATATATAAAGATATATATATCTTATGCTAACATCAAAACAACAATATATTGTTCCTTCATTACCCTGTGGGTAATCCATTTAAGGGACAACCAACGTCTCTCAACAGTGAAGTATGGTGGATGGAATTGTCTCTGTCCATCAGTAAGGTCGAGATGGTATTTCCACGGATCATAAACACTGTATGTAGAAAAACTTTTGACCAGAATTGATACGGTCTGTATATGTATGCATGTGTATATGCATATACAATGGCAATGTACCACCATCTCTCATATTCGACCATGATGAAAGCCAATATATATTATGCAAAATACTGTGGCTTGTTAAAATTTATTTCAATGTTATTTTGTTATATATATATATATATATATATATATATATATATATATATATATATATATATGTGTGTGTGTGTGTGTGTGTGTGTGTGTGTGTGTGTGTGTATGTGTAGAATATATATGTATATACACTATATATTTATAACATATATTATATATATATATATGTATATATATATATATATATATATATATATATATATATATATATATATATATATATATATACTCATATATGTATATATAAAAATATATGAGACTCCCAAAATTCGTGACATCACACCGGGCCGGACCGAAATGATAATAAAATTTCTATTCCTCTCTAAATAATTAAAACTTTGAAGACAAAGTTCCCTAACGAGACAAGTTTATGGATAAAGTTAAGATCAAATGGATTATTCAGCGGATTGCGTACGGAATGAAAGCAGAAAATATCGAGTAAAGAATTTGCTCTATTTTAGACAATTAAAAAGCCAGGGTATTGAATATTAATATCATTAAATAGGTATGCTGAAAAAGCTTTTGTTTTTAATATGAGGGACTGATGAATTGATGAGGTAATTTTGAAATAACTAAGTATATATATGTGTGTATGTGTATGTATACATATATATATGTATGTGTATATATATATTTATAATATATATATTAAATATTATATATACATACACATATATATGTATGTATATATATATATATATATATTTATATATATATATATATATATATATATATATATATATATATATATATATACTGTACATATTCATACATATATATGTATGTTTGTATGTATGTATCTGTGTATGTATGTATGTACGTATGTGTTTATGAGCCATCGCAATCACCTCCCACATCCTACGATACAAAGGACAAAAGACGCCAGTGATATTCTGACTCGAAATCACCCGGACAAAATTCTTCACCTCAAAATCAAGTAAACTTCACCAATCACATTTTGTCTCTCTTTGCCTAAAGGACGCCTCCTTCAGAAGCGTAGAACAAAGCAAAGTCAGAGACACAGAAGGCATTTGCTCTCGAAAGCACTAAATCATTGCTTGAGAATATCAGCTCATGTTGCGGATGATAAACGGGAGAGTCACTCGGCATCAGACAGGCAACTTCCCATTATCCGGAAAGCGAATAATACAACAAAGAGAACGTAATGTTGTTTAGGAATTATCATTGTCATCATTCAGAGGATAAGTCTCGTAATTTCCACAATGGTCCCGTGGATGAAGTATGTAATAAGTCCTCGCGTGAAAATAAAAGGAAATGGTACCGAGACTTTCAACTTATTATTCCAAAGTTATCTTCAGGTTACCCTGAAGATGACTTTGGAATAAAAGTTGAAAGTCTTGGCACCATATCCTTTTATTTTCACGTGAGGACTTATTGTATTCAGAGGATAAATCTTATTCATATGGAACAAGTCACGCCCCCCCTTCCCCACGGGGGCATTCGCTCGAAATTCGGGCTTACAAAACTACGGCGTTTATTCATAAGAAGTAACAGAAGGTAATGGGAAGTACGGAAAGAAGAGATCACTTATTAAGAAAAAATGAAAACAAATCAGTAAATTAACAAATAAATAAATAAACAAACAAAATTCAAAGGGAAATAATACACTTCCTAAGGGATAAATAGCAAGATAGATCCCCCTGAGGAAATCATTATTTCGTATGAAATGATATTTAGCCATTACAACATCACATTTAAATTTACTGCCTGTATGTTGCTGCAGTTCATTTCTTGGTATGAGCGCAGTTTCCTCTCTGATGATTGAGCGATTCCCTCTTCTGTCACACGGGATTTGAGCTGATAGTCTCACATGATGATTTAGTGCTTTCGAGGGCTAATACCTCGACTTCGTCAATTCCTCTTGTTAAGAAGACATATAATGTATTGTTAAGTTTATTTTATTTTATGGTGAAAAATGTTTTTTGTTTGTTTCGTGTTGTAATTCCACCGACACCCAGTAATGATGACAATGATATGTATAATATGTATATATATACAGTATATATATATATATATATATATATATATATATATATATATATATATATATATATATATATATATATATATATATATATATATATATATATATATATATATTATTTGTTTATAATATATATATATATATATATATATATATATATATATATATATATATATATATATACAGTATATATATATATATATATATATAAATATATATGTATATATGTAATATAAGTATAAATATATATATTTATATATATATATATATATATATATATATATATATATATATATATATATATATATATATATTATATTAAAGGTGTTTTTATTTTTCTTTTTACGTTCTTCGTTTTATGTTTGCATAGATTTTAGTCTTTCTCTTCTTACCTTGGTTTCTTTCGAGGTGTCCTTCAGATCTTCATTCGGATGATGTGCTATCTTTGTATATTTATTCCTTTTAAATATTGATATCTCTCAGAAAGGCGTATAGAGACGAGATCGGTAATTCCTTCACTTTAATTAGTACTTAATATTATAAAGATCAGTACAAAATTAACAAGTTACAACGATAGAAACGAATCACTCTTGAATCAGTCTATATGGGGAACACAGAAGCGATTGGGAGAAGTACTCTCCCTTGAAGGACACAGTTCTGACTCTCTTCTCCTCGTCGGTCTCTCACTCGTTGAACCCTCAGGAAACTTGTTATCTGTAAATCTCCACCTCCTTCTAGCCTTATTGGAAGGATTAATCAGCAAGGCCTCCCCTTCAAGTAGCTGATTGGAAGGACTGTAGTGGGTGTGATTCAAATCTCTCCTTAGAGGACTTGATAGGAGGTGATCTTAGGAGGGTGTGGGAAAGACCCTCCCACACATAATTGATTGGAGGTTGAAGAAGTATATCACTTGGGTCAACCCCAAATTCCTGGAACTTCCACGAAAACACCTTCCGGAGAAGGCGGGGCTATAGAATCAGCTGTTGTAAGCATTTAGACTGTGCTGACTCATGTTTTGCTTTAGCTTCAATCGCGAGGCCATTATTTCCCATTTTACGACTGTTTTTATGGCTTAAACACGATATACTGCAATGTAAACATCTCGCGTATTGATAACACGACACAACAGCATTTGGCCGTTATCACTGTGTTCTTTGCCTCTCTCTTTACTCTTATTTCTCTCTCCTTCTCTCTCCTAACTTTTTCTCTTTCTATCTCTCTCTCTCTCTCTCTCTCTTTTCTATTTAATTTCCCTATCTATTCTACACCACAACATCACTCGGTCACGCTACCTCACACTGCCCTCAGTGTGACAAAAAGAATATATTTCAATGGATGATTGCAAAATCACAAATAAAATAAAGCATTTATATGATTGCCCATCAAGTCAATTCTCAAAAAAAATTTAAATTGCACAAACTGTGTCAATGCACTAATGCAAAAAAATCAATTAAGAATATATGGTAGAAAATTCACATATATTCTATCATGAATCAAAAGAGATACATATACATACATATATATACATATAATGAATTGTTATACTGTAAAATGGTTAATTGTTTTAACACACAATGCAAACAATAATACATAAAGAATTCAGCAGCAAATTATGTGTATAAGATCATTTTACTCTTCATTGGTCCTCTTTATTTCTGTTATAATCTGCTCAACATTTGAAATTACCACACGTTTGACCAAAATTGCAAACACTATTATTACAATAATGATTATGACCAAATTGAACAGAGACAGAATTGGTGAAACATTTTCTTTGTAATAGAAAAATTCATCTACTAAAGCCAACTCATTTATTTGTTTTAACTCTAACTGAGACAGTTTAAATTCTTTAACTTCACTAGAGTAGTTCATGTAGGGCTTATTTTTATGGATTGTGATTTCTGTGAAGACATGAGGTTCATAATATAATTTATTAGGAATAACTAACTTGCAAGTCTTATCAAAAGCATGGACATTATTGAAATTAATTTCCGTACTTACATTATGGCAATTAATAGTTGCTGTTACTGAACTTAGTGAAAACACAAAAACTGACTGTTCTACTATAATGGAAACAAAATCATGTTTGGATAATTGTGTACACAGTACTGTCTCTTGATTCTTGTTTTCAATTATTTCTTGAACACAAGGATAGGCATTAGTAGTTTCATACAGGTTGTCAAGGTTGCAAATATACTCTTTATCTTTCAAAAGTATACAATCTCTTAATTGAGCATCAGTAATAAATGACATCATTAGTCCATGTTCTTCTAATGCAAAATTGATATGGTTGACATTTGAGATAATTACGTTTTCCTTTATCAACATGGGAAAAGGATGTATGGACATCAGTACATCTGCCTCTTTTTGATTAAAAGGTAGAATTAGAAGGATCTTATTCTTAACTACCTTGGTGGTTATCAAATTATAATAGACCATTATATCCTTTACCATAGGGGTATAATGTCCTTCTACCAAAAATCACTAATTATGCCCTCTAATTCTCTTGGGTTTATTAATGTTGGACTTAATATCCCTTTATAGGCTAACAAAATGGCATTTAATAGATCTTTATGGTCTTGCAATACAATCCTAACATTGTTCATAAATGTACTTAAATGTTGTTCATCTGTTATTATCTTAATCTCTTTGGTAATGTTTGTGTTCACTTGATTAATAAATTCCTTTATTTTTTTCAATTCCTTACTGTTTAAGTTTTGAGAGCTTATAATCTTATTTAACACAATGCCTCTTGTTGCTGCCCATTTCTCCAGTTTGTCTATACGGGCACTTTCTTTTTCTACATTAGAGTCTGTCGCGACTCCAAATAATTGATTAAGTGCTGTTCCTATAAAAGGTAAGAGGGATCGTTTGGATCTTGTATTTAACACACTTCCTATGTCATTATCTAGTTTTTCCAACAATGGTAAAACACTGTTATTTTCACTTTTCCTAATTAATGATTTCAATTCCCTTTGGACATCTTTCAATGTCATTTCGTTGTGTAAGCACTGCTGATGATAATAAAGTACAGTTAATACTAAACAGACAGGTAATTTTGCATCCAAAGTGTTTAACAAAAATACATCTAAGGGGAAAAGAAGAAGAAGCATTTTTCTCTGTAACTGGTCAAACATCTGAATTAAGCAAAGAAGTGAATAAAACAGATTTTCCAGAAAACAAAGATAGATTAATTCAAGTATTAGAAAAATACAGAGATGTAATAGCAATAGAAGGAGATAAATTAGGTAGAACAAATGTCCTAAGGCATAAAATTGTATTAGATGATGGAACAAAACCATTCTTTATTCCTAATTACAGATTACCAATAAGCCAAAGACCCATAGTTGATAATTTGATAGAAGAAATGAAGAAAGATGGGGTAGTCATTCCTTCTAAATCTCCATATAATTCTCCATTACTACTTGTTCCAAAGAAAGATGGAAATTGGAGACTTGTGATAGACTATAGAAAGTTAAATTCCAACACCATCCCCGATAGAATGCCAATGCCAGTGATTCAAGATATGTTAGCTCAATTAGGAGGTGCAAGGATATTTTCATCTTTAGATTTACTTAGTGGATACTGGCAAGTACCTTTAGACGAAGAGTCGAAACCATTCACAGCCTTCAGCACACACAAGGAACACTTGCAATTTGAAGTCATGCCATTTGGACTCACTTCGGCTCCTTTAACGTTTGTTAGATTAATGCTTCAAATATTAGGGATATAGAAAATGTTGCGGTTTACTTAGATGATGTTATCATTTTTAGCAAAGATTTAGAAAGTCACCTCAAAACATTAGAAATAGTCTTGGAAAGATTAAGAAGAGCAGGATTAAAAATCAAATTAAAGAAATGTCAATTCTTAATGAAATCTTTGGAATACTTAGGACATGTAATTAGTGAAGATGGTCTGCGAATGCAAGCAGGCAAGATAAAAGCAATAGTTGAATATCCAGCTCCTACCAATTTGAAAGCATTGAGAAGATTCCTAGGAATGGTAGGCTACTATAGACCCTTTCATTAAAGGCTTTGCTACAATAGCCAAACCATTAACAGAATTAACAAAGAAAGATGTCAAATATGAATGGAATAAAGAACAAGAGACAGCTTTCCAAACACTAAAGAGTAAAATGACCAGGAATCCTGTACTAGTCTACCCAGATTTCTCAAGGACTTTTACTTAGCCTGTGATGCATCAAGTACCGGGCTAGGGGCTGTATTATTACAAAGGACAAAACAAGAATGAGAGCAGTATATTATGCCAGTAGAGTTTTGAATGCTGCAGAGAAAAATTATAGCACAATAGAAAGAGAATGTTTAGCATTATACTGGGGTCTAAGGAAATTTAGACACATAATTTTAGGACATAAAGTCAATGTACTTACTGATCACAAACCAATTTGTGATTTGTTTAAGAAGAGAACTTTTACAAATAACATGAAGTTCAATAGATGGTTCATTAGTGTACTAGAATTTGCACCAGAATTCAGATATATCCCAGGAAAATTTAATACATTAGCAGATGCATTATCCAGAGCCCAAGAAGAAACAGAGAAATGTATTACCACTAATACTTTTTGTTTTAGCTGTCAAGTGGTAGATTTAGATTTGGAAAGAGTACAAATACAGCAAGGAATGGATACAGAAATCAGGCATATAATAGGACAACTAATGACAGATGAATCTTTAAAACCTGATTTTGTTTTAATCAATGGATTATTGTATAAAAGACCAACAGAGAAGAATGGTTATTCTCGACTATACATCCTGAAAACACTAATCAGAGAAGTTTTAGAACTAACACACTCATACAAGTTAGCAGGACATCCAGGAATCAAAAAGACAACTAGAATCCTAACCAGAAACTATTTTTGGCCCCATTGTAGTGAGGATGCCAAGAACTTTGTACAAAATTGTGTAGTTTGTAATCGACATAAAGGTAACGTAAATCCAAAAGCTCCTCTTGAAAAATACCCATCGGAGTTGAATCCATTTCAGGTCGTATCTATGGACTTTTTAGGTCCATTTCCAACAACTGTTAGGGGAATAAACAAATATTAGTCTTTTTAGACTATCTAACAAGATATGTAGAGATCGTACCAGTAAGAAATAGAGATGCAATTACAGTAGCAGAAGCTCTTAAATCTAGAATTATTACATTTAGAGACATTCATGTCCCCAAGTTCTTCTTTCTGATAACGCAGCAGAATTTACTAGTGAACTTTTAAGAAAATTATGTGAATTTTATGAGATAAATAAATGTCAAATCACAGCATATAAACCAAGTTCAAATGGAGCAGTAGAAAGAACGAATCGTAAGATAAAGGATATCCTGAAAACTTTAGTTAAACCTAATACAGAAGACTGGGATTTAGCTTTGGAAGACGTACAGTTTACTATAAACAATACTGTAAATGAGACAGTAGGAGAATCACCACACTACTTGTTATACGGATACGAGAAGAGACTACCAAATACGTTACTAGATGATGCAACACCACCCCGACATACTTTATAACTACGATGACTATATTGCCTGAAAACTAGACGTACATATGAAACGATCAAACAGACGAGGACTAGACTTAAGGAAGCTCAGAGTGTCCAAGCAAAGTACTATGACAAAAATACAGCTAAACCAAAAATTGTAGTAGGTGCTCAGGTATATGTTCAGAATCATGTTCCAGAAGGTCCTAATGTAAAAGTATCCGCAAAGTTCCAAGGTCCTTACAGGGTATTAGAAGTGTTGAAGTTAAATAAGCTAAAGATCATAAGTGAGAGTGATCTAAAGGAAAGAATTGTTCATACCAATCATGTAAAAGGTAATAAAAACAGACTCTTGGTCAATAAGAGAATAGTTGAATTATTGAAAGACGTTGAACAGGAACCAATAAATAACAAATACAATTTAAGAAAAAGATAAATTTATGTAAAGTGTTGAACTATTAGATATAAACAATGTGTAGGCATTAAAATATCTGATAAGGCTTATTCTCACAGATACAAACATGCGGTTCTTCTTGGTTATCATAACACTGCTTTATGTGTCATCTGAGGTGGTGATCCGGAAGGGTGCACTACTAGAGAAAAAGGGATCTGTGAAATTAATAAAGGACTTAGGCATAGTGAGTATTGACATTACATCAGTGCTTATCAATGAAATGACATTGAAAGATGTCCAAAGGGAATTGAAATCATTAATTAGGAAAAGTGAAAATAACAGTGTTTTACCATTGTTGGAAAAACTAGATAATGACATAGGAAGTGTGTTAAATACAAGATCCAAACGATCCCTCTTACCTTTTATAGGAACAGCACTTAATCAATTATTTGGAGTCGCGACAGACTCTAATGTAGAAAAGAAAGTGCCCGTATAGACAAACTGGAGAAATGGGCAGCAACAAGAGGCATTGTGTTAAATAAGATTATAAGCTCTCAAAACTTAAACAGTAAGGAATTGAAAAAATAAAGGAATTTATTAATCAAGTGAACACAAACATTACCAAAGAGATTAAGATAATAACAGATGAACAACATTTAAGTACATTTATGAACAATGTTAGGATTGTATTGCAAGACCATAAAGATCTATTAAATGCCATTTTGTTAGCCTATAAAGGGATATTAAGTCCAACATTAATAAACCCAAGAGAATTAGAGGGCATAATTAGTGATTTTTGGTAGAAGGACATTATACCCCTATGGTAAAGGATATAATGGTCTATTATAATTTGATAACCACCAAGGTAGTTAAGAATAAGATCCTTCTAATTCTACCTTTTAATCAAAAAAAAGGCAGATGTACTGATGTCCATACATCCTTTTCCCATGTTGATAAAGGAAAACGTAATTATCTCAAATGTCAACCATATCAATTTTGCATTAGAAGAACATGGACTAATGATGTGGGAATTTAGTCTTGAAATTCGACTTCGTCTAATTGTCGACGGTCTTAAATCGTAATGTGAATGTCTAACAGTGTTCAGTAATTCATCAAATACTCGTTGCATGTCCACACACAAAAAAATTTCACTCAGAGTACATCAATCAAAAATATTTTCGTTATATTGTACCAAGATTAAAAACAATTTGTCAAATTGTCACACAAAAAAATTAAATTCTCTATTGAGTTCAAGTGCACAATTAAAACCTTTTTCAATACTCAAAATAAATTCTTATATGAAATTGGGCATCATATCATTAAAATTCATTATAATAAGTACTCAAAATTACATATATAACTTCTCAAATAATCATCACCAACCGAGTAAAAATAGCTAATTCCCTATCTAAATTATTTACTAAATAATTAATTTATCATAGAGAGAGTAATGCTGGTATTTATGCAAAAAGAATTTTATTCACTAGAGAGAGTTTTCTTAATTTTCAATCTTATAGCAAGATGCTAAAAAAATTTATCTTCACTTATTTATTAAGAGAGAGTGGATAGTAAATTCCTTACTGTGTTGTGTTGTTGATATCGTGATATCGCTAAATGTTGTTCATTCGGCGGTGAATGTTTCGCTGTCGGATCACTATGTCTGCGTTGTTTTTCCGCTGTGGTTTTCCGCTTTCGGAATCTTGTTGAAAGTTTGTACGTTGTTTTTCTTCAATCACTCGATGCAATGTCGCTAACACTGGGCTTATTATCGCTGTCGGCGTCTTGCTCAATTTGTTGACGGTAACAGTTCAAAATGTTTTTGCTTCCGGGACGCAATAAACTGTTTTATTCACACTCGACGTTCTTGTTGTAAGCTGCTATTCGCTGGAGTATTTTTATTTCTTCTGATATATTTTGTTCGTCGTCGTAAAAAAATCTAAGTTCGTTTTGTAGAATTTCGTTTCACTGTAACTTAAATAATTGCACTGATAATTTCATTAATGTTCGTTTGTTTCGTCTCGCCTTCTGGATCCCACCGCTGCCACCAATTGTAAGGTGTTTTTATTTTTTTCTTTTTTACGTTCTTCGTTTTATGTTTGCATAGATTTTAGTCTTTCTCTTCTTACCTTGGTTTCTTTCGAGGTGTCCTTCAGATCGCTTCGCGGATGATGTGCTATCTTTGTATATTTATTCCTTTTAAATATTGATATCTCTCAGAAAGGCGTATAGAGACGAGATCGGTAATTCCTTCACTTTAATTAGTACTTAATATTATAAAGATCAGTACAAAATTAACAAGTTACAACGATAGAAACGAATCACTCTTGAATCTGTCTATATGGGGAACACGGAAGCGATTGGGAGAAGTACTCTCCCTTGAAGGACACAGTTCTGACTCTCTTCTCCTCGTCGGTCTCTCACTCGTTGAACCCTCAGGAAACTTGTTATCTGTAAATCTCCACCTCCTTCTAGCCTTATTGGAAGGATTAATCAGCAAGGCCTCCCTTCAAGTAGCTGATTGGAAGGACTGTAGTGGGTGTGATTCAAATCTCTCCTTAGAGGACTTGATAGGAGGTGATCTTAGGAGGGTGTGGAAAGACCCTCCACACATAATTGATTGGAGGTTGAAGAAGTATATCACTTGGGTCAACCCCAAATTCCTGGAACTTCCACGAAAACACCTTCCGGAGAAGGCGGGGCTATAGAATCAGCTGTTGTAAGCATTTAGACTGTGCTGACTCATGTTTTGCTTGGCTTCAATCATGAGGCCATTATTTCCCATTTTACGACTGTTTTTATGGCTTAAACACGATATACTGCAATGTAAACATCTCGCGTATTGATAACACGACACAACAGCATTTGGCCGTTATCACTGTGTTCTTTGCCTCTCTCTTTACTCTTATTTCTCTCTCCTTCTCTCTCCTAACTTTTTCTCTTTCTATCTCTCTCTCTCTCTCTCTCTCTTTTCTATTTAATTTCCCTATCTATTCTACACCACAACATCATATATACAGAGAGAGAGAGAGAGAGAGAGAGAGAGAGAGAGAGATAGTTAGTTAGTTAGTTAGTTAAAGATATTACCGACTATTCTGATCAAACTAAAATTCTAAGCACATCATTTGAGACCAAAGCAGTCATTCCTTTCAAGTCATATCTGGATGACATTCTGGCAAAACAATAATAAGGTATAAGAATATGTGAAAAAAGATGAGTACAATAAGTGTGGAACAGAAGTATAATAAGCTAGTTATGACAATATAACGTATACTAAGAAATTCACAATCTCGTGAAAAAACAATCTGTGTAATAACTATATAGTAAACTATATTACTGTGTAAAATAAACAAGCTTGTTTATTTTATATAGTAAAATAGTTTACTATATAATTGTGGATTTTCATTACACAATCTAACATACGTCACAACACACCCAACCATGTAATCCCATCTCTGAATCCATCCACTATGGCGGTCATAAATCACATGGCACCATCGATCTTGCTGTGAATTCAAGATTCGACAAGAAAAATGAGGATTACGGAGGATGAGGAAGTAAATACTTAAGAGGATGATAAATTGTTCTGCGTAGGATTCCTCGAATAATTGCCTGGTATTTCTCGTTGGCGAAATGAAGAGGAATATTGATATACTGTCATTAGTCCCAGAAATTTATGACTGCTCATTTTCGTACCATCATTCATGTACTGCAGTAATATAGGATGAATATGTTTCATTTGTGATCTGTTTATTTGCCGGGAGGAAATGTAGCGTGATTATCTTGATACAAATTCTCATAAATAGGTGATATTAAAACAGGTAATTGACCGTTGCTTTTCCCATATTTGACAGAGATTATGCAGGAAAATTCAGATAATGAAATGTGTAAGTCAAGAAAAAAATTATATTTTTATCGAAGTTAGTTTATCTTGTAATTTTCCAAAACCATGTATATGTATAATTTTAAAAGGCATATATATATATATATATATATATATATATATATATATATATATATATATATATATATATATATATATATATATATATATATATATATATATATATATGCATATATATATACATATGTAGTGTGCTTCATGAAAATTTAAAGATATT
>NC_089744.1:23440000-23452500 GCF_040412425.1 Macrobrachium rosenbergii | reverse complement strand
GGAAGGGAAAAATGGAGTTGGGTGGTGTTCTGTTCGCTCGCTTGGCCACGAGAAGGTCTGTGATTTGCTGAACTGAAAAAGTTCCTGTTTTCTCACAGAAGAAATGGCAAGAGCTTGTTTGGTTCTAGGTTACTTTCTGTTGTCAGCTGTGAGGCATTGTGTTATTTCACACACAAAAGTTTTCAGCCTTTGGGAAACTAGTATGTATATATATATATATATATATATATATATATATATATATATATATATATATATATATATATATATATATATATATATATATATATATATATATATATATACTTGGAGATTTTTAGGGTGTGATAGATGCTTTTGAGACTGGGGATTGTTACCAGAGATTTCTAGGACTTAGGAAATGTTTTTCAAGATGTGGTAATTATTACCTAGAGATTTCTAGGATGTGAGAAATCTTTTTGGAGATGTGGTAATTATTGCCTAGAGAATTCTAGGACGTAAGAAATCTTTTTGGAGATGTCGTAATTATTACCTAGAGATTTTTAGGAAGTGAGAAATGTTTTTGGAGATGTGGTATTGGTTACCTAGAGATTTTTAGGGGGTGAGAAATTTTTTTAGAGATGTCGTAATTATTACCTAGAGATTTCTAGGACGTGAGAAATCTTTTTGGAGATAGGGTAATTATTACCAGAGATTTCTAGGACGTGAGAAATCTTTTTGGAGATGTGATAATTATTACCTAGAGATTTCTAGGACGTGAGAAATCTTTTTGTTAAATGAATGGCAAAGATGTAGGAGTAATGAAGGTGGGAGGGGGATGGAATTATTGGCGTAGTCTTTTGGGGGGAGGGGGTTGATAGGAAATGGATATATGGAGCGATTGACAATAAAACCACATAATAATCACATAGTATAAATACACCTGAATATCTCTAGATATCTCCTTGTATTTTATCATTTACGTACATTTTCATCTATTTATTTATTAATTTGTTCATTTATATTTTTCTTTACTAATAACTGTTCTATGCTTTCTGTATTTCCTGTTATTTCCTATTACCTTCTCTTTCAAATGAACACCAAAATATTCTTTGGAAGTTTGAATTCCAAGTCAGTGGGCCCTGTGGTGGGCTTGTTCCATATGAACGTGGTTCATCTTTTGAATAATAATAATAATAATAATAATAATAATAATAATAATAATAATAATAATAATAATAATAATAATAATAATAATAATAATAATAATGGTCAGTCAGAGTAACATAAAATCAAAAGACATCCTTTGAGAGATAAATTGAAAGTAAAGGACTATTCAGAATTACATGTGCCTTCAGTTGCCAAAAAAATTGTTTTCATTCGTACTGTAATATCAACATATAAAAAATTAGCCGAATTTTCTTCGGCGCAATCGAGTTTTCTGTACAGCCGCTACAGCGTCTAATCGAGGCCACCGAAAATAGATCTATCTTTCGGTGGTCCCAGAATAATGCTGTATGAGCTGCGGCCCATGAACTTTAACCACGGCCCGGTGATGGCTTTTCCTATATAGTTACCAGAAGCACGATTATGGCTAACTTTAACCTTAAATAAGATAAAAACTACTGAGGCTAGAGGACTGCAGTTTGGTATGATCAACATACCAATTTGCAGCCCTCTAGCCTCAGCAGTTTTTAAGATCCGAGGGCGGACAGGAAAAAGAGCGGACGGACAAATTCGGCACAATAGTTTTCTTTTCAGAAAACTAAAATTGCTTTATGGTATGTTATCGAAAGTATATACGCCAGGAATTTGGAAGTGTACCATTTTTCGGTCTTTGGTCAACTGATCTTTATCTTCTGTGACTTCAGTATTCTTGTCTTCCAAAATTCTGAAACATTGCCGGCTTAGAAATAGACCATTCTACTTAGATTTTAACAAGATTTATTTATTGATAGTTACAACATTATATTCAGACATATGTAAGACATCAAACCCCTTTTCGTGCAGCATATACCCTAAAATCATTATGTTTTTTGTTTATTTATATACCTTTTTTCGGTTCTGTTGCAATAGGTTAATCTTACCTTCTCAGCTTCCAGCTATAAAAATAGGTAACTCATCCCCGTCTCCACCTTCTGCAGCTAATTCTGCTCTTTCTTTTCATTGCAACATGCTGCAAGACATCTTCTCTGGCCAACCATTTCACTGTCTCCTTCCTTTGTCTCTCTCCGTCACCTTTCAGTCGACCAGTTGCAATTCTAATTCCGTTCGAGAGCGCTTGAAAACATTCGCGCCACAAAGAGCCATTCCCAAAAATCTCTTAATTACCAGCTTTCATGACGGGAAAAACAAAAACGAAAACTGGGCGACAAAAGGAGCCCCGGTAATTGGTTCAAAACAGGGTGCCCTGCAGAGAAGGAGGAAGAGGAGGAGGAGGAGGAGGAGCGAATTACGGCTTTGAAAGGGTGCTCTGGGCTGTCTTCTTACAAGGACAGAGTGAATCGAATGAGGGATTGATCAATTTCAACTTGCATTTTTAACTTTCAGTCCCCATGTAGAGTATTAGGGAATGTTAGGACTAAACAGATATTGTATGTTTTAAATTTCAAGAGATATGCAGGGTATGGGAGAAATATTAGAACTAAACAGATATTGTATGTTTTAACTTTCAGTCCCTGTGCAGAGTATCAGAGGAATGTTAGAACTAAACAGATATTGTATGTTTTAACTTTCAAGAGATATGTAGAGCATTGGAGGAATATTACAACTAAACAGATATGGTATGTTTTAACTTTCAAGAGACATGCAGAGCATTAGAGAAATATTAGAACTAACCAGATATTGTATGTTTTAACTTTGAAGAGATATGCAGAGTATCAGAGGAATATTAGAACTAAACAGATATTGTATGTTTTAACTTGCAAGAGATACGCAGAGCATTGGAGGAATATTACAACTAAACAGATATGGTATGTTTTAACTTTCTAGAGATATGCAGAGTATTAGAGAAATATTAGAACTGCACAGGCATTTTAGGGGGGCGACTGGTAATAAAGTCACAGGAAAAAAAAAGTCACAAATTTGGCCAGGAGAAAGTCACGGAAAAAACAGGTCACATTAATTTATGGTGGCCGGTAATAAAGTCACAGGGGAAAAATTCACAATATTTCTTGGGGGTCATTATCTTTTTGGTATATACAGTCTTTTGTTTATGGTTATACGGAAATCCCCAAGGGGCTTGTATTAAACACGCCGCAAAGGTGGATACATACTGGGTTAAAACCCTTGGGGGTCACTCTCTAGGAAAGATTAATGTGACTTTTTTCCGTGACTTTTTTCCTGTAACTTTTTTTCCTGTAACTTATTTTCCTGTGACTTTTTTTTCTGTGACTTTTTCCTGAGACTTTTTTACCTGTGACTTTTTTCCTGTGACTTTTTATCTTGAGACTTTTTTTACCTGGATTCATTTCAGAGAGAAATCAAAGGTAGGAGGAGAGTATTCTGCTGGACAAAGGAGATTAGTAAGGAAAATAAGTTATTCTCTCAGTGTTAATGGAGAACAGTAAGGATAATAAGATATTCTCCTGTGTTAATATATCATCTTCCATGAAAGCAAATCCGTGAGTTTATGGCAACAAATAAAAAGATGTTTTTTACCCTAAATGGACTTTTTGGGGTTCTTGAACAGTGGGAGGCAGAAGTTCAATCCAGTTTGTCAAATGGGAAGGACCATTCGACTTGAACCAAAACAACGAGGACAAATTCATATTCAGTTACTCCAACTATGTACTCAGCAGCAGAGAAAAGTTCCAGACTAAAGTAACAACCCATCTACAAAAGAGAATTCGGGGAATGCGTGAATAATGTAAAAAGCATTATCACTAAAATCCCTAAGTTTTTTCGTTATTCGTTTTAACACCATTTCCACTAAGGATGTGGATGTACTTAAGAAATTGGAAATTAATACAAATTAATACAAATATTGTATTATCTAAGCCAGATAAGGGTTTTTAAACAGAAATGATTACGTTGAAAAGATGGAAGATGTAATCTCTGACAATTAAAAATTTTTGAAGTGTCCTCAAGAAGATTTATATAAAACAAACTCGAATACAGAAGACAAGATCAATTACCAATTAAGAAAGCTCAGAAAGAATGGTTTGATTAGTGAAGGATTATATAACAAGTTGTTTGCAAGTTGGTCTCCACTATCAATATTGCACTGACCACCAAAAGTTCATAGAAATGGAATATCATTAAGACCTATTCTGTCTGCCTTTTAAGCACCATCTTTTAAACTAGCGAAATTTCTAATCAGTTTCCTGCAGCCATTGACAGAAAATCAGTTTACATTAAAAAATGCTTATGAGTTCAAGAACATCATCAATTCTTATGAAATGCCCGAAGGTACAGTGCTAGCAAACTTTGACGTTACCTCCCTATCCACAAACGTTCCTATCAAAGAAACAGTTGATATAGTTTTGAACTCTATTTACATTAACATTGAACAAGTGAGAAATATCTCAAAGAATGCTTTTAAAATGCTCCTTAACTAAACGATAACCCCTTTTTATTCAGTAATTTGCACGACAAACAATTTGAGAGTTTCGCTATGGGATCTCCCCTCTCTGCCCCAATGGCCAACATATTTCTGTTTTCATGGAAAAAGATGGCTCGATGATTGTCCCCTAGAGTTCAAGCCAATCATTTATCAAATTTTTGACGACACATTTTTGGTTTTCAGGCATCTAAGTCACGTACAGCAATTCCATGATTCCTTAAATAGTAAGCCCCCTTGTATTCAGTTTTACCGTGGAACGTGAAGAAAATTATATTCTTAACTTTTTAGATGTAAGCATTACCAAAACTACCGTAAACAGTGAGTCACTATTAAGTTTTAGCATTTTCAGAAAGTCCACTTTTACTGGAATGAATTTCCAAAGTGTTACATTCTTTAATTTTAAAATATGTATACATATACATATACATTAACTTTATCACATACACAATTGTTCTGTGCATTAGTAGCATTACTAAAAGGACCTCATTCAAACTGGATGGTATCTAATGGAGTATTTATTCAGAAAAAGTTACAAGCTTTCTTGGACAAACAGTCCACGTTATCAAGTACCCGTACAATTTTTGTACGGGTAATATTTATTCAGAAAAAGTTACAAGCTTTCTTGGACAAACAGTCCACATTATCAAGTATCCGTACAATGTTTGTACGGATACTTGATAATGTGGACTGTTTGTCCAAGAAAGCTTGTAACTTTTTCTGAATAAATCAATAAATACTCCATTACATACCATACAGTTTGAATGAGGTCCTTTTAGTAATATACATATACATATATAGATATGCATATATATAATATATATATATATACATATATATATAACATATATGAATATCTTGTACGAAAGAAGCCCAACACCAGGAAAAATTAAATACCCCAGGAACAAAAAAAATCAAGAAGAATATAATGACGAGTTTCCAGAGCAGGAAAGGTCGTAGCAGCACTTACAAAATACACAGACAAAAAAATATATTATGTCTCCTGAGAGAAGCCTGAGGAAAGAAGGCCGGCAAATAGGAAAAGGGCTTTAATAAGGAGAAACCACACTTGCACACATTTTCCATTTTGTGCTACAAAAAAAAAGAAAAGAAAGAGATATTGTGTTCTCACTTTGTAGGCTCAGGTGGGATTTCCTACGGTTTCCCAATTTGGAAGGTGGTCTAATTAACAAATATTTTCTGGGCTAGGTTTGAGGATTAATGGTTTTTTTTTTTACTTTTAATTGGATAAAGACTCTTTTTAGTTTTCTGTAAAAGGAAACTATTGTGCCGGCTTTGTCTGTCCGTCCGCACTTTTTCTGTCCGCACTTTTTCTGTCCACCCTCAAATCTTAAAAACTACTGAGGCTAGAGGGCTGCAAATTGGTACGTTGATCATCCACCCTCAAATCATCAAACATACCAAATTGCAGCCCTCTAGCCTCAGTAGTTTTTATTTTGTTTAAAGTTAAAGTTAGCCATATTCGTGCTTCTGGCAACGATATACAATAGGCCACCACCGGCCCGTGATTAAAGTTTCATAGGCCGCGGCTCATACAGCATTATACCGAGACAACCGAAAGATAAATCTATTTTCGGTGGCCTTGGTTATACGCTGTAGCGGCTGTACAGAAAACTCGATTACGCCGAAGAAACTTCGGCGCATTTTTTACTTGTTTTTATCTCTTACGTAAGGATAGTTAAGCCAAAATTGGAGTTCTTCGCTTGTAAAATAGATGGATAAAGATATTAATTCGTTACGTCTCAAAAACTTAATAATTTCCGCCTTTTAATTATTTATTGATAGCGTTCTGTATCCACCTATTACCAGAAAAGTCCATACGTACGTAATGCCGTCAGTGCACCTCGCGTGATGCACTGTAGGCATTACTACCGGTTGTTTGCAAGGTCCCTTCCTCCGGCGCCTAGTTGCTCTCACCTTTTAGCCTTTTATTCTATCTTTGTTCGCCCTTCCTTTCTTCCATTGTACTGTCCAACGGCTCTAACTCCATCTTTCTATATTATATATATATATATATATATATATATATATATATATATATATATATATATATATATATATATATATATATATATAATATATATATATATATATATATATATATATATATATATATATGTATACAGTGTATATATATATATATATATATATATATATATATATATATATCACAAATATATATATATATATATATATATATATATATATATATATATATATATATATATATATATATATATATTTCTAATTGAGGGCGATATGGGAAGGAAATGGTTAAGTATAAAAACAAGCGAATTGGAATTTTATTATTCATGAATATAATTCCCATGGCTTATGAAAGCACTAAGTAAGAGAAATGCTGCAATGGATATTTATGATTAACAAAAGGATTTTCAAGATGTGAATTTCAATTCAACACCTGGACATCAATATCATTCTGACATCAGATGTCTAACGTTGAGTTCAGACTTCTCATAAACAAGAATTATTACACTTGAAATGTTCTCAGGAGCGAGTTTACCCAACGTAAACCATTCATTTACACATAGGACAGTTCTACTGGCCTCTCTTTAGTTTTCTGTAAAAGAAAACTGTTGTGCCGGTTTTGTCTGCCCGTCCGCACTTTATTCTGTCCGCACTTTTTCTGTCCGCCCTCAGATCTTGAAAACTACTGAGGCTAGAGGGCTGCAAATTGGTATGTTGATCATCCACCCTCCAATCATCAAACATACCAAAGTGCAGCCCTCTAGCGTTAGTAGTTTTTATTTTACTTAAGGTTAAAGTTACCCATAATCGTGCATCTGGCAACGATATAGGCCAGGCCACCATCGGACCGTGGTTAAGTTTTATGGACCGCGGCTCATACAGCATTATACCCAGACCATTGAAAGATAGACGTGATTGACTTTTGATAATAAAGAAAGTGAAATTGTCCTGCATGATTGCAAACTTATTTTGTATTATTCGTATGAAAAGCCTTAACTGCAACTTTTGGTTCCGTCACCATTATTCCAATAACGTCCCAAGATACTACAGTATATAAGGATTTGAAACTCAATTATTATTATTATTATTATTATTATTATTATTATTATTATTATTATTATTATTATTATTATTCAGTACTTGAAAATTATTCATATGGAACAAGCCCACCACGGGGGCCATTGACTAGAAATTCAAGCTTTCAAAGAGTATTACGATGTTCATTAGGAAGAAGTGAGAGGAAGTAAAGAGAAATACAGAAAGGAGAGATACCACTTATTAAAAAAAATAAGAAAAAATCTATAAAATAACTATAAAATATCTGTAAAAAATGGTAGATTAAGACAAGACTCGGCATTAATCAGCTCCATCAATATTCATGCGGTGTTCGAAGAAGAAAGAGCTTAAAAGAAAGAGAGAGAGAAAAAGAAAAGCAATACAACACACCCGTTTGACCAGAGGTCACCAGGTATTCCCTTTGAGGGAAGGAACGGAATATTGGGAATTAGGAATCACATAAGATTAATCTGGTATCCCCACGGGGTACTTTGTCGCCATATTTTGCTTGACAGAGACGGAAAAGTTTGACGAAGAATCATTTCAACTTCCAAAGAAGACTATGATTATGTCAGCAGTCGACCTTTTCAAATGAATAGGAATACCATCAAAAGATAGTATGTATATTTTTGACTTCACTATAAACTAAATTGAAGATATATAGAGGTAGAATAGTTGAGCTGAAAAAGATGTTATAGGAAGGGAGGTCTCACGAAAAATCATATCTATAAATCTACTTACCAGGTACTTGGGAAAGTAGCTTAAACGAGAGAAAGAGAGAGAGAGCAGTACTTGTTCGGTATTATAAGGATAAAGTAAGCTCGCGTAATAACCTGTCAGTTCATCGAAACATTATCGTCTTATGGAGAGAGAGAGAGAGAGAGAGAGAGAGAGAGAGAGAGAGAGAGAGAGAGAGAGCTAATCTCAGACAAATATTAGATAAAAATCCTTGCTCCCGCCTACATATCACATAGTTTTGAAAACATATTTCATCGTATTGCTTCAAAAGATATTCATTTCGATTTTGATAAATAGATACTTACCCCCATAGGGGTTAGTGCCGTCATTGCACCTCACGTGGTGCACTGTAGGCATTCCTAAAGTTCTTTGCAGCGTCACTTCGGCCTCTAGCTGCAACCCCTTTCATTCCTTTTGCTGTACCTCCATTCATATTATCTTTCTTCCATCTTGCTATCCACCCTCTCCTAACAATTATTTCATAGTGCAACCGCGAGGTTTTCCCCTTGTTACATCTTTCAGACCTACCAACTCTCAATTTCATTTCCAGCGCTGAATGACCACATAGGTCCCAGTACTTAGCCTTTGGTCTAAAATCCACATTCCATTCCATTCCAGTAGATACTGATAAGATTATTTGAAAAGTACATCAAACCTTTCTTCACTTTCCCTCTATAAAATCGAAAGTTTTTTTTGTTTTTTTAGTGGATTTTAAGGACGAATAATAGGCATCAACTCCTTTAGGAAACGAGATCTATCGTTCAGGAAGGCCTTAGGCCTATTTCACTGGCCCCCCCTCATAACTTATCTTTTGGACACGATGGAACATAATTTATGCTAAAGGCGGAAATATACCAGACTTCGAAGTCCTGCTGTTGGAATGAGGGAGGCGGACAGGAAAGTGGAGTCTTTATGCTCGAATAAAGATCATGAAAGTCGAAGTATCACGATCACGAAGGTCGAAATATAAAGATTATGAAGGTCAAATGTAAAGATTATGAAGGTCAAATATAAAGATTATGAAGGTAGAAATATAAAGATTATGGAGGTCGAATATGAAGATTATGAAGGTCGAATATAAAGATCATGGAGGTCGAAATATAATGATCATGGAGATCGAAATATAAAGATTTTGAAGGTCGAATATAAAGATTATGAAGGTCAAATATAAAGGCTATGAAGGTCGAAGTATAAAGATTTATGAGGGTCCAATATAAAGATTATGAAGGTCGAATATAAAGATCATGAAGGTCGAAATATAAAGATTATGAAGGCCAAACATAAAGATTATGAAGATCAAAATATATACATCATGAAAATTACAATATAAAGATCATGAAAGTTAAAATATAAAGATTATGAAGGCCAATATGCAAAGATTATGAAGGCCAAAATATCAAGATTATGAAGGACGAAATGTAAAGACTGTGGACCTCAGAATATAAAGATTATGAAGGCCGAAATATAAAGACTATGATGGCCAAATATAAAGATTATGAAGGGTAAAATATAAAGATTATGAAGGTCAGAATATAAAGATTATGAAGGTGGAAACTATAAAGATTATGAAGGAAAATTTTTGACCCTTGAAAGTTTACCGAATTTACCTAAAAAAATTACTATTTTGCGAATATCTTTTTCCAAATACTTTGTATATATATATATATATATATATATATATATATATATATATATATATATATATATATATATATATATATATATATATATATATATATATATATGTGTGTGTTTGCCTGTTTGTGTGTGGGATGAATAATAGTTCCTATTACAATGATTGAATTACTAATATTTCCAGTTATATATCGATGGTAAACAATGCTAGAACACTAAGACACTCTCTCTCTCTCTCTCTCTCTCTCTCTCTCTCTCTCTCTCTCTCTCTCTCTCTCTCTCTCTCTCTCTCTCTCCCCTCGTTTCCCGGGACGGGGAACTAATCTCCTGTTAGCCGCCTAGGGGCTCCCGCGCAGAGAGAGAGAGAGAGAGAGAGAGAGAGAGAGAGAGAGAGAGAGAGAGAGAGAGAGAGAGGGAGGGAGAGGAAATCTCCTCAATGACTCCTCGAGAATAAAAGGAGCATAAGACAAATCACACAGTTGTAGCCTTATATAGTCTTTGGGACCCTAGCCTTACCGCCTCGGGCCCATTATACGTTACACGGCGACCTTACGAAGTGACAAATTGCTTCTCTCTCTCTCTCTCTCTCTCTCTCTCTCTCTCTCTCTCTCTCTCTCTCTCTCTCTCTCTCTCCATGGTTGACATATAAAATCTCCCTTATTCACCAAAGTAAATAAATGTTGTTGAATTAGATCATTTTGATAAATAAAAGACACTCTCTCTCTCTCTCTCTCTCTCTCTCTCTCTCTCTCTCTCTCTCTCTCTCTCTCTCTCTCTCCATGGTTGATATATAAAATCTCCCTTATTCTCCAAAGTAAATAAATGTTGTTGAATTAGATCATTTTGATAAATAAAAGACTCTCTCTCTCTCTCTCTCTCTCTCTCTCTCTCTCTCTCTCTCTCTCTCTCTCTCTCTCTCTCTCTCTCTCTCTCTCCCCCATGGTTGATATATAAAATCTCCCTTATTCTCCAAAGTAAGTAAATGTTGTTGAATTAGATCATTTTGATAAATGAAAGACTCTCTCTCTCTCTCTCTCTCTCTCTCTCTCTCTCTCTCTCTCTCTCTCTCTCTCTCCATGGTTGATATATAAAATCTCCCCTAATCTCCAGAGTAAATAAATGTTGTTGAATTAGATCATTTTGATAAATAAAAGACTCTCTCTCTCTCTCTCTCTCTCTCTCTCTCTCTCTCTCTCTCTCTCTCTCTCTCTCTCCCCGGTGGTTGATAAATATAAACCCTGCATAGTATGTGAATGTTCTTGAATTAACATCGTCTTTAGAAATGAACGAATCTCTCTCTCTCTCTCTCTCTCTCTCTCTCTCTCTCTCTCTCTCTCTTCTCTCTCTCTCTCTCTCTCTTTGGGGTTAAGTAGTACGACTGTCCTGGGTCTTTGATGTTCTTGTATTAGATGATTTTGAGAATGAACGATCTCTCTCTCTCTCTCTCTCTCTCTCTCTCTCTCTCTCTCTCTCTCTCTCTCTCTGTGTGTGTGTGTGTGTGTGTGTGTGATCAAGTAACACCACTCTCCTGGGTATTTGATGTTCTTTTATTAGATGGTTTTGAGAATGAACGATTCTCTCTCTCTCTCTCTCTCTCTCTCTCTCTCTCTCTCTCTCTCTCTCTCTCTCTCTCTCTCTCTGTGGTCAAGTAATACCACTCTCCTGAGTATATGATGTTCTTGAATTAGATGAGTTTGAGAATGAACAATTCTCTCTCTCTCTCTCTCTCTCTCTCTCTCTCTCTCTCTCTCTCTCTCTCTCTCTCTCTCTCTAAAAGAGACAAGTCTGTGTATCTACCTGTCAGTGTTAGAAAGTATGATGATTTAATTTTGTATATTCTTTATGTGACTGGACTAATTAGGAGATTTCTAAAGGTAACAAAATAATATCTTTATTCCACGCTTGAAGGAAACAGGTTGCTGGGCTTTACGAATCAAAGAATGTGAGGGAGGGCGAGGAGAATAAGATACTTTATCGAAAACACATTCAAAGATGTATTCACTGATCAAAGAATGTGATAAACAACCAGAGGGTAGGATATTTTTTTTTCAACAGCACATTCCTTGAAATGTTTACAAAAACACTTTCCTTGAAAATGGAATATTCTGTTACCTTTTTCAGTCAGGTGTGTGGTGTCTTCGAAAATAAACTCGAAACCCACAAACAGAAAATTAAAGACAGTAAACAGAACGTAAATAGAAATTGGTCTCTCGAGGAAAAGAGCAGAACATTTCACTCATGATATCTTTGAACTGTTGAATAATCGTGCCCAAATAAGCTTCAGATGGAGGGGAAACATTGCTTGTGTGTGTATGTGTGTGTGTGTGTGGTTGGCTGGTGGATGCGGGTGGGGGCGGGTTGGGGGGGCGGTAACCTCTCTCCGAATATAAACCGCTATTTTAAGCGGTTTTGCCAATGGCATGCAAATATGAGGAACTTTCTGGTTTAGCATTTGACCTACATTGGAGAGAGTGGGAACGTTTCAGGGAGAAATGTATTCACTCTTGAAAATGCTGGATTTTTTTTATCGGAGTTCAAACAAGAA
>NC_089744.1:23417500-23435000 GCF_040412425.1 Macrobrachium rosenbergii | reverse complement strand
TACCAGACATGCCCATCAAGTCACTGCATGTGCATTGTATATCCTGCTGAAGAAGGCATATGATGTGTATGTCACAGACAGTGAGGATCCTGAGACCTTCAACAGTTGGTGCACCAAACGGAAATCAGAAAGCCCACAGTTTCAGTATTGGTACACAACACTCGAACTGGAGCTGCTTGTGTTGGCATTCGTACGTTCACTACGTGTGGGTGACTT
Source organism: Macrobrachium rosenbergii (assembly GCF_040412425.1). NCBI lineage: Eukaryota > Metazoa > Arthropoda > Malacostraca > Decapoda > Palaemonidae > Macrobrachium > Macrobrachium rosenbergii. The sequence goes on along the minus strand of NC_089744.1, from coordinate 23,434,784 downwards.
TAGCTTGTACATAGATACACTGACCAAGTTGGTCCCTTGGTTCTTCAGTCTCAACCACACCCATTATGCCCGTTGGGTGCCAGTACATGTGAGAGATATGTGTAGTTTGGAAAACACTCATCCTGATGTTGCTCGAGAATTCCGACAGGGCAAGTTTGCGATGGCTAAATCCAGGCGAAAATTCTCTCTCATGAGCATTGACCAGGGCCATGAACAAAACAATGGCTTGATGAAGGAAGAAGGAGGGATCATTGGCTTGACACAGGATCCAGATGCCCTTTTACGCTGGGCAGTAGCAGGGCCAGAACTCATCCGCATCATTTCTGAATTTGAGTCTTCCATGGTTGGGAAAACAGAATGTGCTGGCCAGAGAAACCACCATGAGCAAACAGATGCCACACAAAAGCACTTCGCTAGAGAGGTGAACGCACTAGCAAGTGCAATTGATGGCATGGGCAGCCCTTTGAGGAAGAAAGCCAGGATCTTCTGCGACTGCATTCAAAGGACATCATGGACCAGCAGTCAGTTGAGTGCCTCTATAGTATACAGCTGAAAGGCCAAGAGCAGTATAAAATGTTTGTAGACGAGCGCCTTAGGACAAACACCAAGCCAATAACAGCCACCATCACCAGGAACAAGGTAGAATTGTTTAATGAACAAACACAAAGGTTTAAGAAAGGTGATGCAAAGTCCAGTCTGTTGAGAAATGAATCCTCTCTGTTCGCAAGGCTGTATGTTGCATGCCAGACAAGAGATGGTGATTTAGACAATTTCTTCAGCCATGAAAACCATCCGTTTCACCATCTCTCTTCCTATGGGCAATTACGACTGGGGAAAAATCGGATCTCATGGGTTGCCTAGAACAGCATGCAGCATCTACATGTGGTACAAGGCCAGACACAGAAGTGACGATCATGGATGGTGCTGTTCTTGTCAACATTCTTAGACCTGGTGGATGCAGAACATTTGGTGACTATGCTGCAAACGTGTTTGTTCCGCATATCAAGAGGGAGCAAAACCAGACTCAACGTGTAGATATTGTCTGGGATCAGTATGTGGATAACAGTCAGTCTGAAGGCACAGACCAGAGAAACACGTGTAAGGGGCCCTAGTCAACGGAGACGTGTGCAGGTATCCAGCCCCATACCAAAGAACTGGCAGCAATTCCTTCGTGTTAACAACAACAAAATCGAGCTGTTCAAACTACTAAATGAAGAACTGTTGACACGTACTTCGGCAGAGCAGCCTCTTATTCTTACTGATGGTGCTGATGTACTTTGTGTACCGATTCGAGACATCACTAACATTGCTCCATGTAATCATGAGGAAGCGGATTCCAGAATGATGGTCCATGTGGCTGATGCTTGTAAGCAGGGCTTCCGCAAGATTCTTGTTCGAACTGTTGATACTGATGTTGTTGTGTTAGCAGTAGCAACTGTGCAGCATGTAGGTGCTATTGAACTCTGGATTGCCTTCGGCTGTGGCAAGGAATTCCGCCACATTCCAGTTCATGAGATATCTGCTTCACTTGGGCCCCAAAAGTCATTAGCACTCCCTGTGTTCCATGCCTTCACTGGCTGTGATACAGTGTCACAGTTTGCCCAAGTCGGAAAGAAGACCGCCTGGAAGGTATGGGAAACACATGATGAATTCACTGGTGCCTTCTATGAGGTGCATGATGCACCAGAACAAATAACTGAAGAGACATACACTTCACTAGAGTACTTCACCATTCTTCTATATGACAGAACAGCGACATGTACTTCGGTCAATGAAGCCAGAAAGCTTCTGTTCACACGTAAAGGGCGTGAGATGTCAGTCCTTCCTCCTTCTAAAGCTGCTCTACAACAACATATCAGGAGGGCAGTATTGCAGGGTGGACACCATTGGGGCATGCTACAATTCCCCATCGCCAGTTGCCTTCCCTGCTGAATGGGGTGGACCTGTCCAGAGCATTGGAGACCGCTGTGGACAAATCTACCTGAAGCAAGTGCATCGTGTCCAGAGCTAATCCAATGTAGATGTAGGAGCAGATGCACAGACTGCAAGTGTGTAAGGGCACACCTTAAGTGTACAGTTTACTGCACATGCCACACAGATTGTGACAATGTATGAAATGTGTGAGTAGCTAGTTGATACTGTGTTTGTGTTGCCTAGTAACATACGTGTTTGAATATATATCTCCATTCTATTCTTCGTTTAATTCTGATCACTGTACGAATCACAGTAATTTCAAGCACATACTTATTGTTTAGCTATTATAGTGTAATAAATACTTCTAATAGTCTACATAGATTATCAAGCCAATAGACTGCTAGATAGATTAATCATATTCCCTTCCTGTATAATTTTAACCTGCTGCAAGTAGGAATGTCTTTTTGAATGTTGGATAAAGATGTAAGCGGACTGCTACTATGGTCGGTGAGTTGCCTAGCAACAAAATAAATGTTGTTGTTACTTACTGCTGATGCCTGTAACATTTTACTACTGATATAAATATTATAAATATGTCTAACAAAAGGTGTTGGTGGTTTATATAAAAATTTTCTTCCTGAATCGGCTTATGCTGCCCATTGGTAGGGTGGTTCGTGTTCCCAGCAACCGTTGCTAAGAAACATGTGATATACAAGGGCTCCACCCTGTAAATATTGAGTATGGACTGAAGTATCATTATGCCAAATTTCATGCTTGTATCACTAACTGAGCAATTCTAGCTCTATTTTGCACCAGTCGCCTGGACTATGACGTCAGTTACTTTGGAAAAACTGAGTGCAAGTTTTCATTAATCTTAAAACTCCTCTTTTGCTTCCTTGCTAAAATAGATGGGAGGTTAGGGCTTATAATGGTATCCAGTATATACAGAGTATATATATATATATATATATATATATATATATATATATATATATATATATATATATATATATATATATATATATATATATATATATATATATTATAAAAAGTATCTGTTTAGATGCTTCTAATTTACATGTACATGATTAAAAATGTAGAATATTTAATTATTATTATTATTATTATTATTATTATTATTATTATTATTATTATTATTATTATTATTAAAAAATCGTCATAGTATCATGAGTCTTCAAATGCAGAAACATTTCCATAGTTTTCAGATTGAAAAGAGGAATCGCACAGATTCCCGAAGGCTATCTGTACAGATTTATCTTTAAATGTCTGTACATATACTTAACTGTGGATGAACCCTATTCATATGGGAAAAGCCGACAGTGTTCACTGACGTGAAATTCAAGCTCCCAAAGAATAGAAGGAAAAAAGGAACAAATAAATAAACGAACTAAGAAGTAAATAGATAAAAAATATAAGTAAACTATTAAAATGAATTATTAAATTGTCATATTACAGAATTAAAAGTACGGATATAAAACACACCCGTAACATTGTTTCAAACTAGAAAAAGTCCGATGCTTTCTTACTTGTATTCATTATCACGTATCTATGAAATTAACATGGCAGAATATGACGATATATTCTCCAGTCATAAAGCGACCGAATTTTAAAAAGGGGGGTCTCTCACCCCCCCCCTCTCCCTCTCGTACCTGCGTTGACGGACGCGAAACTTAATAATAAGTTTTTGAAAAATTTTTCCTTTTAGGACGAAGTGACGGGTTTGTAAACCATTTTTATACTTGACGCGGGAGGCTGGGTACCCGGGTAGCTGGGTGGGTGGGTGACCGCGAGCTTTCGTCACTTGGTGAAAGATGGGGTTTTCGGGGGGCGGATCACAAGTTACCCCCGCCCTCCCCCATCTTTTATCGCTCTCGTTGAAAAATTACCACAAGTTTATAACTTCCCTAAGTCCTAAGAAAGTTGTTCGGTCTTGGAGGAAATCTTTGGGTAAAAAATTTTGCCAAGATCAAAAGTAGCGGAGTTCGGTGGGAGCCTTTTTTCGATTATTATTATTATTATTATTATTATTATTATTATTATTATTATTATTATTATTATTATTATTATTTGATTTTCTTGTTGCTCTAGAAATAACGTTGTTGCTCTATCAACATTTATATGTGTGTGTTTGTGCGGGTATTGATACGTAAACGTATCTATGTATATATGCACAAGTAAGCATGCATACATACATACGAACGCATACACGAATACGCAAAGCCACACACACACATATACAGTATACTGTATATATATATATATATATATATATATATATATATATATATATATATATATATATAATTTGTGTGTACGTGTGTGTGTATATATATGGTATATATATATATATGTGTATATATATATAAATATATATATATATATATATATATATATATATATATATATATATATATATATATATATATATATATATATAATGTTTTGATATGAAGTGCTTTAATGAATATGCATATCACACTATTATTACGATTATATTATACTCTCCTAAACAAATTACAAGAGAGAGAGAGAGAGAGAGAGAGAGAGAGAGAGAGAGAGAGAGAGAGAGAGAGAGAGAGAGAGAGAGAGAGAGAGAGAGAGAGGAAAAGTTGACAGAATAAAAGTATTTTCATTTCCTTATATTTTTTTTTTCCTTAGGAGCGAAGCATTTCTCAATCTTTGCAGTTACACCAATTTATTTTCTTCTTTATGACGTTTAGTTTTTTTCAGCTTAGCTAAAGAACGTTTCAGTGTTTTTCTTCTTTTGGATGTTATGAATAAAGGTGCTCGCTGCCGGGGAAAAATATTCCTCTTAAGCAAAAAAAAAAAAAAAAAAAAAAACTGGCAGAAAGAAAAAGCAAGTTTGAAAGGGCTCAGTATCGCATGAATAAATATAAATTTTAATTTTGGTTATTTTTGAGATGGCAGTAAAAAAAAATCACAACTTTTAATGTCGATGATCCGTTCCTTTGAATTTATAGTATTTTTAAATTCATTGACAGTTTTATTTTACTACATTTTCTTGACTGTGGAACAGTTTCCCTGAGGATGTGCAATTGGAACTTCAAAAGTTCAACGTTCTCCTCGCATTTTAATACATTTTTATCTGTTTATTAATTTATTTTGTCTTTTTAATAAGTGAAATGTTAATGATCTACTGGGCTTGATCTATTTGGGATGAAATATTTTCTGGAGCATCATGCAACGTTTCCAAATGTTTATCTGAGGCAAGAATGAAATTTATTCTCTCTTCAACACAAATTCTTTCTGTGTTTCCCTTTACCTTCTCTGACTTGCTAATGAGCACCATATTCTTTGGTAGCTTGAATTTCAAGTCAGTGGCCCCCGTGGTGGGCGTATTCCATATGAATAGGGTTCAATAGAATAATATTAATGAGGTATTTGATTTGTCACTTCGGCCCCTAGTTACATCCACTATTTAGCCCAGTGGTTCTCAGTCTTTTTTTTTTTTTTAGTGATGGCACCCTAACTAATGTAATCATGGCCGTGGCACCCTTCTTCACCATCCCACCATATCGCATGAATTAACTTCTTATTTAATGAATAAAATTATTATCAGTATTCAAACCAAAATCAGCACACCGTACATGCAGAAATATACTGTCCAAACAAAGAGTTTATAAGAAGAATTTTAGATAATATTAGGCGTCATGAATGCAGAGTTACATAAAAAAACATGATAATCACCTTTAAGCATATATACAGCATATATATATATATATATATATATATATATATATATATATATATATGTATATATATATATATATATATATATATATGTGTGTGTGTGTGTGTGTACATATATATATATATATATATATATATATATATATATATATATATATATATATATATATATATATATATATATGTGTGTGTGTGTGTACATATATATATATATATATATATATATATATATATATATATATATATATATATATATATATATATATATATATATACAGTATATATATATATATATATATATATATATATATATATATATATTAGAGTACACACACTGATAATATTTGTATGAAGATACTTCAGAAAACTTTTTTTTTTCATATGTTCATTGAGATGATCTAGCAAAGACAAAATTCATGACAGTCTTGTGGCACCCCTAGGCACTGTCTGTGGCACCTCAGAGTGCCACGGTACCCAGTTAGAGAATCACTGGTCTAGCCTGTTACTTTAATGCCAAATCCTCCTGCTTTTTTCATTCTTGCTGTCCAACCTCTCCAACTAACACCTCTTAGCGCAGCTGTGGCGATATTGCCAAAATAAAGAAATTGTGTGATAATGTGATATACGTATGTCTATAATATTCCAATTTTTCAGAATCAAAATAATGGCTTCAATTTGTGTTTCATAAAGAAGTAGCTAATGCCAATTTTTGTAGACGTAGATTACATCTGCATATATATACATATGTATATATATATATATATATATATATATATATATATATATATACATACATATATATACACATATTTATAGATACACACACACACATATATATATATATATATATATATATATATATATATATATATATATATATATATATATATATATATATATATATATATATATATATATATATATATACATATACAGACCTTTGGTTTATGATCCTCATCCAGAGAGAGAGAGAGAGAGAGAGAGAGAGAGAGAGAGAGAGAGAGAGAGAGAGAGAGAGAGAGAGATAAGAAATCGTCTCACCAGCGTCCACACTCGAGTTATTTGTTCGGGTGAATCTTTGTTTACCTTTGAAAATGGCTGAGAGAGAAAGTCTCACACGACCCCATTAAAGATGTAAACAAGAAGCTTTTCACCGTGATGGTCGGAGGAATACTAACACGAGAATGACTCAGGAATTGGACAGAGACAGACAGACAGACAGACAAGCAAACGGTCGAAGATTGATAGATAGACAGGTAGAAGATAGGCAGATAGAAGAGAGAGAGAGAAAGACAGATAGAGACAAAACGGTCGAAGATTGACAGATAAGACAGATAGAAGACAGGCAGATAGAAGAGAGATAGACAGGCAAAACGGTCGAAGATTGACAGACAGATAGAAGATAGGCAGATAGTAGAGAGAGACAGACAGACAGACAAAACGGTGGAGGATTGACGGATCGACAGATAGACAGGTAGAAGATAGAAGAGAGACTGACAGAGACAGACGAGAAACAGAGACAGACTATAGACAGATAGATAGAAGATAGGAAGATAGAAGAGATACAGAGACAGACTATAGACAGATTGAAGATAGAAGAGAGACATACATCGACAGACAGAGTTATAGAAGATAGAAGAGAGACAGACTATAGACAGAATATAGAAGATAGGCAAATAGAGGAAAGACAGACAGAGATAGACTATAGACAGATAAGCAGATAGATGATAGAAGAGAGACAGAGAGAGAGAGATAGACTAGAGACAGAGTTATAGAAGATAGAAGAGAGACAGACAGAGAAGGACTATAGACAGATAGGCAGATAGAAGAGAGAGAGAGACAGAGACAGACTATAGACACATAGATAGAACATAGACAGCTAGAGTAGAGACAGACACAGACTATAGACAAATAGACACTTAGAAGATAGAAGAGAGACTGACTCTAGACAGAAGATAGAAGAGAGACAGACTATAGACCAACAGATGGAAGATAGACAGATAGACACAAAATGCAGACAGACAGTAGAAGATATATAGTGAGACAAATAGAAAATTGACAGGCAGATACAGGATACAGACAGCTAGACAAATAGATGATAGACGGAGATACAGAACATAGACAGACAGAAAGCAGAAAGAAGAAAGACAGATAGACAGATAGAACATAAACAGACAGACAGACAGACAAACAGACAGAACATAAACAGAATTATGTCTGAGAATACATACTTCTGTTTATGCTCTATCTGTTTGCCTATCTTTTTTCTTTCTGTCTGCTCAGACATAATTCTGTTTGTCTGTCTGTTTGCCTGGCTTTCTTCTTTCTGTCTGCTCAGACATAATTCTGTTTGTCTGTCTGTTTGCCTGTCTTTCCTCTTTCTGTCTGCTCAGACATAATTCTGTTTGTCTGTTTGTTTGCCTGTCTTCCCTCTTTCTGTCTGCTCAGACGACATAATTCTGTTTGTCTGTCTGTTTGCCTGTCTTTCTTCTTTCTGTCTGCTCAGACATAATTCTGTTTGTCTGTCTGTTTGTCTTTCTTCTTTCTGTCTGCTCAGACATAATTCTGTTTGTCTGTCTGTTTGCCTGTCTTTCTGCATTCTGTCTGCTCAGACATAATTCTGTTTGTCTGTCTGTTTGCCTGTCTTTCTTCTTTCTGTCTGATCAGGCATAATTCTGTTTGTCTGTCTGTTTGTCTTTCTTCTTTCTGTCTGCTCAGACATAATTCTGTTTGTCTGTCTGTTTGCCTGTCTTTCTGCATTCTGTCTGCTCAGACATAATTCTGTTTGTCTGTCTGTTTGCCTGTCTTTCTTCTTTCTGTCTGATCAGGCATAATTCTGTTTGTCTGTCTGTTTGTCTTTCTTCTTTCTGTCTGCTCAGACATAATTCTGTTTGTCTGTCTGTTTGCCTGTCTTTCTGCATTCTGTCTGCTCAGACATAATTCTGTTTGTCTGTCTGTTTGCCTGTCTTTCTTCATTCTGTCTGCTCAGACATAATTCTGTTTGTCTGTCTGTTTGCCCGTCTTTCCTCTTTCTGTCTGCTGAGACACAATTCTCTTTGTCTGTCTGTTTGCCTGTCTTTCTTCTTTCTGTCTGATCAGACATAATTCTGTTTGTCTGTCTGTTTGCCTGTCTTTCCTCTTTCTGTCTGCTCAGACATAATTCTGTTTGTCTGTCTGTTTGCCTGTCTTTCTGCTTTCTGTCTGCTCAGACATAATTCTGTTTGTCTGTCTGTTTGCCCGTCTTTCTTCATTCTGTCTGCTCAGGCATAATTCTGTTTGTCTGTCTGTTTACCTGTCTTTCTTCATTCTGTCTGGTCAGATATAATTCTGTTTGTGTGTCTGTTTGCCTGTCTTTCTTCATTCTGTCTGATCAGACATAATTCTGTTTGTCTGTCTGTTTGCCTGTCTTTCCTCTTTCTGTCTGCTCAGACATAATTCTGTTTGTCTGTCTGTTTGCCTGTCTTTCTGCATTCTGTCTGCTCAGACATAATTCTGTTTGTCTGTCTGTTTGCCTGTCTTTCTTCATTCTGTCTGCTCAGACATAATTCTGTTTGTCTGTCTGTTTGCCCGTCTTTCCTCTTTCTGTCTGCTCAGACACAATTCTCTTTGTCTGTCTGTTTGCCTGTCTTTCTTCTTTCTGTCTGATCAGACATAATTCTGTTTGTCTGTCTGTTTGCCTGTCTTTCTTCATTCTGTCTGATCAGACATAATTCTGTTTGTCTGTCTGTTTGCCTGTCTTTCTTCATTCTGTCTGATCAGACATAATTCTGTTTGTCTGTCTGTTTGCCTGTCTTTCCTCTTTCTTTCTGCTCAGACATAATTCTGTTTGTCTGTCTGTTTGCCTGTCTTTTTTTCTTCTGGCTGATCAGACATCATTCTGTTTGTCTGTCTGTTTGCCCGTCTTTCTTCTTTCTGTCTGCTCAGACATAATTCTGTTTGTCTGTCTGTTTGCCCGTTTTTCTTCTTTCTGTCTGATCAGACATAATTTTGTTTGTCTGTCTGTTTGCCCGTCTTTCTTCTTTCTGTCTGCTCAGACATAATTCTGTTTTCTGTCTGTTTGCCTGTCTTTCTTCATTCTGTCTGCTCAGACATAATTCTGTTTGTGTGTCTGTTTGCCTGTCTTTCTTCTTTCTGTCTGTATGTCTGTTTATCTTCTATCTATCTATCTGTCTTTCTTCTTTCTGCTTTCTATCTGTCTGAATGGCTACCTGGGTAAGGGAATTAAAAACTGAAAATTGACAAGAAAAAGTTACAAAAAATTCACTGAAATGACATCAACAGTTTTGTTACAGTCGAAAATTTAGCACAATTTACTCGATGTTCCATCTGGCACCGTGGACCCTAACCGTAGCAGCAGGAAGTGGCTTAATTATTGGGAGATCTGACATTATGGCTGACAGGCAGTTTTGTCTGATCCCATTTTTGGATTTTGCCACCCTTCCCACCTCTCTCTCTCTCTCTCTCTCTCTCTCTCTCTCTCTCTCTCTCTCTCTCTCTCTCTCTCTCTCTCCCTCTGTGTGTTATCAAGAAGTACGTATGACATGGAAATTGAAACAAAATTTCTCTCTCTCTCTCTCTCTCTCTCTCTCTCTCTCTCTCTCTCTCTCTCTCTCTCTCTCTCTTATCAAGAACTATGTATAACATTGAAGATGAAACAAAATTTGTGTGTGTGGTATCAAGAATTACGTTTAAGATTTAAATTTAAACAAAATTCTCTCTCTCTCTCTCTCTCTCTCTCTCTCTCTCTCTCTCTCTCTCTCTCTCTCTCTCTCTCTCTCTCTCTCTCTCTTATCAAAAACTATGTATAACATTGAAGCTGAAACAAAATTTCTGTGTGTGTGTGTATGTGGTATCAAGGATTACGTTCAAGATTTAAATTGAAACAAAATTTCTCTCTCTCTCTCTCTCTCTCTCTCTCTCTCTCTCTCTCTCTCTCTCTCTCTCTCTCTCTCTCTCTCTCTCTCTCTCTGTGGTATCAAGAACTATGTATAAAACTGTACATGTAACAAAAAGGTCGTTTAAAAAATTTAAAACATATTTTTGTTATTTACTAATTAACAGAAAATCTTTTTTATAGAAAGCAAAAATTATAATTAGGGGATTTCTTAGTTAAACCCCATAAAACAATCTGAAGGAGAATAATAATAAGGATATGTGCTATCCACAGTTATTGATAACAGAGAGAGAGAGAGAGAGATAAATTTTGTTGCAACTTCAATCTTATACGCAGTTCTTGATAACACACACACATACACACACACAGGGAGAGAGAGAGAGAGAGAGAGAGAGAGAGAGAGAGAGAGAGAGAGAGAGAGAGAGAGAGAGAGACTGACTGACTTCTTTTCGCCTCTCAAAAGTTTTCGACCTGATTCCTCTCAAGCTCGAGTCAATTAGAGGAAAGAGTGAAATGTCAGATATGAAGAAAACTTCATCTTCTTCTTCTCCTTCCCAGAATTCTTTCTCCTAACTCCGTGGCAACCTTGCACTTAACTATTACGCCGAGAAAGCCAAATTTCACGACACGCCAACCACTCGTGTTTCCCAGATCTGAAAATTTTTCTCTAATTTAATTTTATTTTTTTGTGGTTTTAGCACTTGAAAGAAGAGGGTATAAAATACGAACTGGAAAGGGGATCACGGTTCTTTCCAGGAAAAAGAGAGAAAGTTTTTGGTGCGTTACTTGAATTTTTATATTTCTTTCAATTTTCTTAAAGTGTTCTTTTCAGTTTTTAGTTTTCTGTAAAAGGAAACTGTTGTGCCGGCTTTGTCTGTCCGTCTGCACTTTGTCTGTCCGCCCTTAGATCTTAAAAACTACTGAGGCTAGAGGGCTGCAAATTGCTATGTTGATCACCCACCCTCCAATCATCAAACATACCAAATTGCAGCCCTCTAGCCTCAGTAGTTTTAATTTTATTTAAGGTTTTAAAGTTAGCAATGATCGTGCTTCTGGCAACGGTATAGGATATGCCACCACCAGGCCGTGGTTAAAGTTTCATGGGCCTTGGCTCATACAGAATTATACCGAGATCACCGAAAGATAGGTCTATTTTATGTGGCCTTGATTATACGCTGTAGCGGCTGTACAGAAAACTCGGTTTTTCGGCGCATTTTTTACGTTTGTATACTTTCAAATTTTCTGTAAACAATTATTTTCTCTCTCTCTCTCTCTCTCTCTCTCTCTCTCTCTCTCTCTCTCTCTCTCTCTCTCTCTTTGTATATTTCTTTCAAATTTTCCAGTAGAACTATTTTTTAACTCTCTTTGTATATTTCTATGCAACTTTGTTATACCAATTATTTTTTATCACTCTCTTAGTACCTGAAATTCATAAAATATTAAACTGAAAGTAATTTGTGTATGTAGATTACATTAAAAAAAAAAACGTAATCACAGGCTAAATTTTGGCACTATGGAATAGCTAATTTTGAATTCTATTCCTCGTCAAAATGATTCATGCTCTTTCAGTGTTCAGACAAAAGTACTTGTTAAACTTGTTATTGGCTTACTAAAGTTCCTATCTTGTTTCTACATTTTCATTATTTTTTTTACTTACTAAAGTTCCCATTTTGTTGTTTCTGCAGTCTCATTATTTTTGTTACTGACTTGCTAAAGTTCCCATCGTGTTTCTACAGTTTCGTTATATTTGTTACTGGCTTACTAAAGTTCCCATCGTGTTGTTTCTACAATTTCATTATTTTTGTTACTGACTTGCTAAAGTTCCCATCGTGTTGTTTCTACAGTTTCATTATATTTGTTACTGGCTTACTAAAGTTCCCATCTTGTTGTTTCTATTCTATAGTTTCATTATATTTGTTACTGGCTTACTAAAGTTCCCATCGTTTTGTTTCTATTCTACAGTTTCATTGTATTTGTTACTGGCTTACTAAAGTTCCCACCGTGTTGTTTCTACAATTTCATTATTTTTGTTACTGACTTGCTAAAGTTCCTATCTTGCTTTTTCTGCAGTTTCATCATTTTTCAAAGTTTTCTTCCTTCCAGATCTTATGATAAAAGATAATAGGAAACATTCAGTGAGGAATGTCATTCATAAGGCAGTTAATATACCTTTTGAAAGCTCAAAGCAGTTCTTTTCTTTCTTATGAGTGGTCTTCAACATCGGGAAATCTGTAGTCAAACGAAGTAGAATAGGTGTGCTTGACTATCTCCTTGAAGCAAATAACTACAACATCCTTTTACGATGCCAAAACATTTAACCTTAAATGATCAACATCAAACATACGAGAATGTCATTCAGATGCAGAGCAGATAAACAATTACTGATAAGTGGCTACTTCAATAACAACAACAATTCTTCAACATTAATTAAAACTTAGACAATGATGTGCAACGAACAAAAATCCATTTAACCACTCGTTCAAATGACCTGTGCCATTCATTATCAAAATATCATAAATAACAATGCAACTCGCACAGTGGATAATTTCAGTCAATTATTACTCCGAGACCTTTGAACAACACGTCTGAATGAAGCAGTAATCTAACCGGAAACAATAGACAAAAATAAGTAAACAATTAAAATTTCTATCGTCGACAACAAATTAGAGCGATGACACAACCTACGAAAATTGTTGTCATTAACGCGTGAACGGCATAAACAACTCACTGGAATATCACTACTGGAAAGGAGGGGGAGCCAAGATATAAGAAGAATGTGTGGTATATGTAATGTGAAGGAGAAGGCTAGGGAAGCTCGCCTGAGATACTATGGCCATGTAATAAGAAGAGAGGAGGTGGAACCAATCAAGAGAGTTAAGAACATGCCAGTGCTTGGGAGGAAGAGTGTGGGGCGTCAGCTGATCAGATGGATGGATGTGGTGAGGAGAGATATGGGTGAGGTGGGACTTGGGGAAGAAGAAGCAAGGAATAGAAATAGATGGAGAAAGTTGACTCAAGCAGCTGACCCTGCTATACAGTGGGACTTACAAGGTCGAAAGAAGAAGAACAACAACAACATAAACAATTCACTGGCGAGAAAAACGATAGACTTCAGAATTCCAAGGTAGTGTTGCAACCGTGACTTCATAATGATTCAGTGTGTTTAGTGAACCAATCTAAAACAAAAGCTATGAAGTTTAAAAGAGGTAAAATACATACACTTTTCTCCACGTGTGTATGATTAGCTATTAGTAATCATGGTCATTCGTGGACTGAACAGAGGAAGGAGTCTACAAAATAGAAAATAATTGAATGTGCAGTAAATGTAAACATTGAAAAATTGAATTGATGGCCATGCAACAAACCAGCAAATGTTCCAAGAAGTCCAGATGTTGAGCAACACATTGTTAATGTTGTATTTTATACTGCTTTTGACTTGTTTATGCATTGTTTTCTTGCTTATTTACATAACTGATCTCTTGTAGCTACAAAGAAAACAAGAGTGAAACAATTTAATCACATATGCTGAGTGAAAGTCTACAGTACTTGACTGTAGGCTTTATTCAGTGAACACTTACTGATAGTGGACTTAGCCTGTTCACCACAACTGACCAAGTGATACAGTGTAATCTGATATATCAATTTAACATCAATTTCCTGAAGAAACTCGGAGGAGAGCAATACTAGGTGTAGCTAGAGTTCCGTAGGTCTAAGTAAGCAGTTACAGGAATGGATAATTATAATTATGATAATTGACATTCCATCAAAATGTATCTTTTGATAAATTCCAATCTTGCATTCTACTTATCGCAGCTGCGTGAGACTAAAAACCTAAGTAAATCTGATCTACCATGAAAAGCATATCACCCATTATCTGATACTTCTTAAGCAGGAAGTTATAAAGAAATAGCTTCATTTCATAGTCCACGTTAACAGTATAGACAACAGGTAAATAACCTCTTAATAGAAAATGAAATTTAGACCAGATTATCACTGTATCTACAGTTTTAATTGTCATGTTTTGGCAAGTTCCAAAGCCGAGAAGCTAAACCAACAAAACCGAAAGTAAAACACGAAGTGTGAAATTCAAACGACCTCATGAAAATGCAATCCCCATGAAATTCAAAGTAGGACAGAAACTGAATGGACAAAAACGCAAAAAGGAAAAAAACCCTCGCTGAAAGTAAAATAAATGCAGTAGCAGAGGAGGAGGTGATGGCGTAGGGACAATGCATTTGCATAAGATGTTCCCAGAAGCCAGGCAATTTCAGGTAAATGGCAAAATATGCGGAGAGGCAGTAAGAGGAACGAAGCAAGAAGCTAAAAAAAGAGAAAGTCAGGGAAGGGGGTGGGGCGGGGGGAGGTGGAGGAGGATGCTTTTATCGGTTGGGGAGGGGGCGGTGAGGAACCTGAGGGCCTCATTCTTGGTAGGAAATGCCAATAAAGGCTGCACATGGAGATATGAGGAAGATAGAAGGTCGAACATCATGGAGAAAATCAATCATGTCAGTCTGCGGAACTGCCTTGATGCTCCCTGGTAACGTGGTTGATGGAAGGATGAAGATCGTGGCTTGAAGACTGATGAGAGCTTGCGAATGATGACGATGTATATGAAGACGGATAAGAGCTTGTGGATAATGACGATGTATATGAAGACGGATAAGAGCTTCCAGATGATGACGATGTATAAGAAGACGGTAAGAACTTGCTGATAATGACAATGTATATAAAGATGGATAAGAATTTGCGGATAATGACAATGTATATGAAGATGGATAAGATCATTTGGATAATGATGATGTATATAAAGACGTATAAGAACTTGCAGATAATGACGATTTATATGAAGACGGATAAGAATTTGCGGGTAATGACGATGTATGTGAAGACGGATAAGAACTTGCGGATAATGAGGATGTGTATGAAGACGGATAAGAACTTGCAGATAATGACGATGTATATGAAGACGGATAAGAACTTGCAGATGATGACGATGTATATAAAGATGGATAAGAACTTGCGGATAACAGCGATGTATGTAAAGACGGATAAGAACTTGTGGTTAATGACGATGTATATAAGGACGGATTAGAACTTGCGAATGATAACAATGTATATAAAGACAGAAAAGAACTTGCGGATGATGACGATGTATATAAAGATGGATAAGAACTTACGGATAATGACAATGTATATAAAGACGAATAAGAACTTTCGGATAATGACGATGTATATAAAGACGAATAAGAACTTGCGGATAATGGCGATGTATATAAAGACAGATGAAAACTTTCAGGTGATGACGATGTGGATAAGGACGGATGAGAACTTGCGGATGATGATGTGGAAAAAGACAGATTAGAACCTCCGGTCAGTGACGATATAGATAAAGCCGGATAAAAAATTGTGGATGATAACAGTGTGTATAAAGACGTACGAGAACCTCCGGATGATGACGATGTCTATGAAGACATGTTAGAACATGCAAATAATGATGATGTTATAAAGGCGGATGAGAATTTGTGGATGATAATAATGTGTATAAAGACGGACATGAACATACGGATGATGACGATGTGGATAAAGACAGCTGAGAACTTGTGGATGATAAAACTTTGTAGAAAGACGGATGAGAACTTGCGGATGATAAAATTGTGTATGAAGAAGGATGAGAACTTGCGGATGATGACGATGTATACAGTGCACAGCTTAAAGGTGGGATGTATTCACAGATTTCTTTTTCCTTTCGACTTTCATTTACAAAAGGTTTTTTGGGATGCAGTAGTTAGCTAGTCTCCGGTTATACCTCACCGTCAGTTGTCCACCATTCAATTAAGCTCTTCCTTGGGCGAGTCGGTAGAGTTGTGGCCTTGCACTCGTTAGGCCCGAGTTCGACTCTCCGGCCGGCTAATGAAGACTTAGACGAATTTATTTCTGGTGATAGAAATTAATTTCTCGCTATAATGTGGTTCGGATTCCACAGTAAGCTGTAGGTCCCGTTGCTAAGTAACCAATTGGTTCTTAGCCACGTTAAATAAGTCTAATCCTTCGGGCCAACCTTAGGAGAGCTGTTAATCAGCTCAGTGGTCTGGTAAAACTAAGGTATACTTAGGTACTTAATTCTTCACTTAGCTCGCGAGAGACCCAGTGGCCTTTGAAGAAGTTAGCTTAAATAAGTGATTCTCAAACTGGGTGTTGTGGCACCCCAGGGTGCCACAGACAGTGCCTAGGGGTGCCGCAAGATTGTCATGAATTTTGTCTTGGCTAGATCATCTCAATGAACATATGTAAAGAAAAAAATTGGCAGAAGTCTTCATATAATTATTATCAGTGTGTTTACTCTAATACATTAACACGCACATACAAATATATATATATATATATATATATATATATATATATATATATATATATATATATATATATATATATATATATATATATATATATACATACATACATATACACACATACATACATATATACATTTCTTTTATTTTGTCAACGGTATTTGCATTATAACTCCATTGTATAAAAAATGCAGGAAGTGTATGCAGCCTCATAATATATTAGGAATCTTTTGTTCTGCCAAGGGTACCACCTATGTTTGATGGAATGAAAACTCATCTATATAGATATCTATTTATTAGGATTATCTTGAAAAACATCCAAATAGAAAAGAGATGAAGATTCTGTCTTGTGTAGGACAGAAAGAGGGGGCATGTAAAAAAATGGAAGGAAAAG
>NC_089744.1:23405000-23412500 GCF_040412425.1 Macrobrachium rosenbergii | reverse complement strand
AGTGTGGACGGACAGACAAAGCCGGCACAATAGTTTTCTTTTAAGGAAAACTAAAAATTTCATTATCATATAGATTTGATACGTTTTGTCTCAAGTAATTTATACATATCGCTTCTATTTGAAGTATGTTTTAAATATATCTTCACTGGGTATCATACATCTTTCTGATGAGGGATACAAGAATAGGTCTTTGTTCTTAATTTTTTTTCCTCATTTGTGAAATAAAATGCGATTTTCAGAGAAATTTGAAATTGGTAATTTTCACAGCATTTAAGTCTTAATTTTATCATCTTAAAGTCTGATCTTCGTTTGAATAAAAAAAAATGATCATGTTGTAATAACCATATGAACAAAAATTACATTCACCGTAATTTTACAAACGTGTTATGGAAATCAAAATTTTTGTCTTTATGGGTTATTAATGCTAAGTAAGGCTTTTATTATTAAATAATTATGTGTAATTATGTGTTTACACTCCCATAACCATTGTGATTGCATTATAAGAAATTCATAATAATTTTATTAAAAAATATGTGTAAGAATGTGATATTTCTGTCTCAGTTCGTATCATTATTGTGTATTAGTCCTAAGTAAGGCTTTTATCATAAAATAAGTTGGAGTTTGCACCCCATAATTATTGTGGTTGCATAAGAAATTCATAAAAATTTTATTAGAAAATATGTATAAGAATTTTATATTTCTGTCTGAATACATATTATTGTATATTAGTGCTATACTTATTGTTTGCAAGTCCAGTACCTTTGAAATCTGTTTACAGATCTTTGCCATTAAGAAGCCATACTTTATCACATTAAGTTGGACGCCTTTGAAGTTCAGCTTCAAACGAACTGCTAATTTCATAATGACAGAGAGATTATGATCCCGTTAAAATATGAAATTAATATGATACATTAGATCTCCTTGTATGTTGGATAAATCCCAGGCAGATTTTGAAAGAAATTTCGATTTTATTGCAGCTTTCATTTTGCTTGGACGTGTAGGTGTCTTGCAACTATTTTCATGAAAAGAATAATATCACTCTTATGTAAATCCATTTATAAGTGCTTAGAATGCATATCTTAAATTTGTTACATGAATCGGTTTTGATGAATCAAAGATATTGCTTCTGAATCAATGCTTCAAGAATACAAGAGCCTTCTGGTATTATTATTATTATTATTATTATTATTATTATTATTATTATTATTATTATTATTATTATTATTATTATTCATTTACTTAAACGGTGTTTATGCATCAACAATATTTCTTCTGAATAAGTGTTTGAAGGACACATGAGCCATCAAAGAATATTATTATTATTATTATTATTATTATTATTATTATTATTATTATTATTATTATTATTATTTGGCAGCAGACCCTCTTTTAAACAGGTTCTATTGAATATTATTGCTGCTTCAGCTGCATTTATTTTGTAGAAGACTTTTTCTATTTTCCTTATTGCGGACTTCTCTTCAGTGGAGGTGCGTGCTAACAGCTCGCCTATATTTGTCATTTCATGGGGGAAAAATCAAAATCTGGATTCTGCTTCTTTATAAATTCTATACAGTTAGTTCTATACAATTGTTGCCGCGACGTTTCGACAGACTCTTCTGTCATTCTCCAGCGGGAGCTAGTAGAGGACTGGCAGATTGCATAGGTCCTTCTGAACTTATACACGGGCTTCAGTGGGGGTCATGGACGGCGAATTCTGATTGGTTGCAGTCGGCGAACTTCAAGCCAAATTTCTGCGGCGAAGCTCGATCCTGACAGGTCTTCGCAACCTGGGAATAGCATTCATTCCGCTGTCATTCATCCTCAGCCCAATAGCAGCCAAACTACCGATGATGTCAGCCGGCATGACATCACGCAACGGCAGGCCAATGGGAACGCTGGAATGAATGATATTCCCAGGTTGCGAAGATCTGTCAGGATCGAGCTTCGCCGCAGAAATTTGGCTTGAAGTTCGCCGACTGCAACCAATCAGAATTCGCCGTCCATGACCCCTCAACTGAAGCCCGTGTATGAGTTCAGAAGGACCTATGCAATCTGCCAGTCCTCTACTAGCTCCCGCTGGAGAATGACAGAAGAGTCTGTCGAAACGTCGCGGCAACAATTGTATAGAACTAACTGTATAGAATATATAAAGAAGCAGAATCCAGATTTTGACTTTTCCCCCATGAAATGACAAATATAGGCGAGCTGTTAGCATGCACCTCCACTGAAGAGAAGTCCGCAACAAGGAAAATAGAAGAAGTCTTCTACAAAATAAATGCAGCTGAAGCAGCAATAATATTCAATATTATTATTATTATTATTATTATTATTATTATTATTATTATTATTATTATTGAGTCTTCTCGTAAAAAAATATTGGGAAACACTTAGCATAAGGTTAATTCCTTCCTATTATTATTATTATTATTATTATTATTATTATTATTATTATTATTATTATTATTATTATTGATTTACTTGATTATTGCAAACATTTTTTTTAAAGTACAGTTTATCCAGTGTTATCAATAACAGCACATACGCGTTGCTCCCAATTCGTACATGAATTTCCCATCAAGTTAAATTAATTGATAGCCGTTCCTTCAATAAACAAGTAAAAAGTTAAGTATATCGTAGTTTAACCAGACCACTGAGCTGATTAACAGGTCTCCTAGGGCTGGCCCGAAGGATTAGACTTATTTTACGTGGCTAAGAACCAGTTGGTTACCTAGCAACGGGACCTACAGCTTACTGAGGAATCCGAACCACATTATGACGAGAAATGAATTTCTATCACCAGAAATAAATTCCTTTAATTCTTCATTGGCCGGACGGAGACTCGAACGCTGGGCCAACAGCGTGCTAGCTGAGAGCTCTAGCCACCCCTCCAAAGAAGAACTTAATAAACAAGTGAAAAATGCGCCGAAGTTTCTTAGGCGCAGTCAGGTTTTCTGTACAGCGTATAATCAAGGACACCGAAAATAGATCTATCTTTTGGTGGTCTCGGTATAATGCTGTAGGAGTCGCGGCCCATGAAACTTTACCCACGGCCTGGTGGTGGCCTGGCCCATATCATTGCCATAAGCACGATTATGGCTAACTGTAACCTTAAATGAAATAAAAACTACAGAGGGTAGAGGGCTGCATTTTGGTATGTTTGATGACTGGAGGGTGGATGATCAACATACCAATTTGCAGCCCTCTAGCCTGAGTAGTTTTTAAAATCTGAGGGCAGACAGAAAAAAGTGCGGACAGACAAAGCCGGCACAATAGTTTTCTTTTACGGAAAACTGAAAATAGATTTTGAAACGCTTGTCGTTTCTTTAACGAGATCAATGGTACCCTGCAACGAGAAAATATTATTCATATGCCACACATATCCAGATTTCTAGTACTTTCCAGGTTTCATTTTCCCCCAAAATAAAAGAAAAATATATCGTTTCCCTCTCTCGTCATCTGCCAGTGAATATCATATCACATACATACAACGGAGAAGGATTTAAGAAAGACCCACTTGAAACTAAGACTCACTTAAAGTAAAGACTCACTTAAAATAAAGAATCATTTGAAACAAAGACTGGCTGAAGATAAAAACTTACTCAAAGCAAAGACGCCCTTAAAAACAAAGACTCAAAGTAAAGACCCACTTAAAATACTGACATAAAACAAAGACTCACTTCAAATAAGGACTCGCAGCAAAGACTTCCTTAAAACAAAGACTCACTTAAAATACTCACTTATAACAAAGTCTCACTCTAAGACTCACTTACAAGAAAGGCTAAATTAAAGACTCACTTAAGACAAGCACTCACTTTAAACAAAGACTCACTTAAAACTAACTCTAACTTAAAACAAAGACTCACTTAAAACGAAGATCTAACTTAAAGGCTCGCTTAAAACAAAGACTCCCTTAAACTAACTCTAACTTAAAACAAAGAACTAACTTAAAGACTCACTTAAAACTAACTCTAAATTGAAACGAAAGACTCACTTAAAACAAAGACTCACTTAAAACGATGTCTTACTTTAAAGAAGAACTAACTGAAAGACTAACAAAGACTCACTTATAGAATACTCACTTAAAACAACGACTCACTTAAAATACTCACTTAAAACAAAGTCTCGCTTAAAACTAACTCTAACTTAAAACAGAGACCCGCTTAAAATTCTCACTTAAAATAAAGACTCAATTAAATACGCACTTAAAACAAAGACTCACTTAAAACTAACTCCAAAACAAAGACTCACTTAAAACTAACTCTAACTTAAAACAAAGACTCGCTTAAAACAAAAACTCACTTAAAACAAAGACTCACTTAAAATACTCACTTAAAACAAAAGACTCACTCAAAATACTCACTTAAAACAAAAGACTCTCCTAAAATACTCACTTCAAACAAAAGACTCACTTAAAATACTCACTTAAAACAAAGACCTTAACTTCAAATTGTTATCTGAAAGTCGCCTCCCCTCGACGCTTGTTTGGTTTATTTTTTTTTTTCCCAGATGGATCTCTCACATTTACTCAATATTTCTACCCTCCCTGATTCTCAGCTTTCATGTCTACTAACGTTTTCACGAGGCTCCCAGGAACGAACGTTTTCTCTTTCCTTTCATGTAGTATTATACTACAACGCTTCCCGTTTGTTGAGTCTCTGTGAAAAAAATATTGTGTAAAAATACGTCGTTTTTATTTTTCGCGACTAGAATTATTTGTCTGAATGTTTTTATGTTTTGTCACGGAGAATGTGGAAAATATTATATAATGATGATTTAGGAAGCATGTCATTTTACAAGGGTATTCTTGTATAATATTTCTGGGAAATATCCTAATTGGTTGGTAAGTGTCTATTCTAATCCTTTTAATGAAGTCAAAATATATCTAGAGGTTCATTGGACCTGAGGGCTTTATAAACCTCTAATTATCCAATAATTTTAACAGCCGTTTGTGAAGGTGAATGTGCTTAGTTATATTTAAACATTTTTTCCCCAGCCTAAGCTTGGCAGTTTCAGGCTCATCAAAGAAAATTTATAAGCCATTCAAATACGTATATTCCCCGTATGGGGTTAGTGCCGTCAGTGCACCTCATGCGGTGGACTGTAGGCATTACTTAAGCTGCAACCCCTTTCATTCCTTTTACTGTACCTCCTTTCATATTCTCTTACTTCCATCTTACTTTCCACCCTCTCCGAACAATTGTTTCATAGTACAACTGCTTTGAGGTTTTCCTCCTGTTACACCTTTCAAACCTTCTTACTGTCAATTTCTGTTTCAGCGCTGAATGACCTCGTGGGTCCCGGTGCTTGGCCTTGGGCCAAAATTCTATATTCCGTTCCATTCCATTCTATTCCAATAACCTCTTGTATTCTTAAACCGGGAATACTTTGCCAATTGAAGGCTTTGTCTTACTAGCTTAGTAAATCAGTCACGTACCCTCCGATGACATTATACGTATCAACGTAATTAGTATACATTTGCATATGACAATGGGAATTGGGTTCACAAGAGACGGTGAATTTCTCACATTATTTCCGTAAGTTTCTTAATTTTTTTTATTCCATATTTTACACAAGAACTTAATATTTATTCCATATTTTGTATAAGAACTTAATTTCCTGTTCCATGTTTTGTATAAGAACCTATTATTTATTCCATATTTTGTGTAAGTTTATCATTAATTCCATGTTTTGTGTAAGTTCTTATTATATATTCCATATTTTGTATAAGAATTTATCATTAATTCCATATTTTGTGTAAGTTTTTATTATTTATTCCATATTTTGTATAAGAATTTATCATTAATTCAATATTTTGTGTAAGTTCTTATTATTTATTCCATATTTTGTATAAGAAACATATTATTTATGTATGTTATTCAGCCTATACTGTATTGCTCAGACATAAAATTTCATTTATAAAATGTGGAATAAATAATAAGTTTTTATGCAAAATATGAAATGAATAATAAGTTCTTATGTAAAATATGGAATAGATAATAATAGCTCACACAAAATATGGAATAAATAATAAGTTCTTATACAAAATATGAAGAAAATAATTAGGTTTTTTCAACATATGGAATAAACAACAAGTTCTTAAACAAAATATTCAGTAAATAAATTTTTATACGAAACATTGAATTAATAATAATTTCATATACAAAATATGGAATAAATAATAAGTTCTTCAACAAAAGATAGAATAGATAATAAGTTCTTATACAAAATATGGATTAGATAATGTTCTTATACAAAACATGTTATTAATAAAAGAACGCGTCGAAAGTATGACTCGGACACTAGTTATCATCCATAAACAATAGAGGCTGAAAATCTCAGATGTAGAATTCTGGGATGGAAATTCATCAGAAGTAGCAAGAATACAGACCTCATTTTTCTTGTAATGAAAAATTACTTTCTGTCTACCTGAACTTTCCCTCCAACCTACTAACTCATTACAATCCTCTTCGCATTTTAATAATTTACTTACTTTTTTATATATTTATTTATCAGTTCATTAATTTATTGTTTTCTCTTTTATAAGTGATCTAGTCTTTCTGTATTTCCCATTGCCTTCTGTTACTTCTTTCTAATGAAAACCATATTCTCTGGAAGCTTGAATTTCAAGTCAGTGGCCCCTGTGGCGGGCTTGTTTCGTATGAATAGGGTTCATCTTCTGAATAATAATAATAATAATAATAATAATAATAATAATAATAATAATAATAATAATAATAATAATAATAATAACATGGAACACCAGAGTAGATGAGAAAGAAAGAAAAAAAATTTATAAATATCAAGACCTGAAAATCGAAATAAGAAGGATATGGAATATGCCAGTGGAAATTGTACCCATAATCATAGGAATCCTAGGCACGATCCCAAAATCCCTGAGAAGGAATCTGGAAAAACTAGAAGCCGAAGTAGCTCCAGGACTCATGCAGAAAAGTGTGCTACTAGAAGCAGCGCACATAGTGAGAAAAGTGATGGACTCCTAAGGAGGCAGGATGCAACCCGGAACCCCACACTATAGAAACCACCCAGTCGAATAGGATGGCTGTGATAGACCAAAAAAAATTAATAAAATAATAATAATAATAATAATAATAATAATAATAATAATAATAATAATAATAATCCTGAATAAATAGCAGTTTCTAATACCAAACTATATGTTAATTCAGATGCTTGCTCTCAACTCAGACGTTTCAAACTATAGTCAAGACCCACTCTAACCAACTCCTGTCTCACTGATCAGCCCGTGATACTTGCTTCGCGAGCAGGCCTCATTGGAGAGGTGCCAGTTCTCCCTGCCAGAATGATCCCCATTTCGGAGCTAATCTCGGCTCCCTTTATGGCCCCCGTGTATTCGGCCCATCAAAACCACAACATGAAACTCATCAGAAGCGTTTCCTCTTTATCTGGGCTGTAAAAAGGTTGGTTCTTAATCTTGGCTTGTGTCTTGAATCATTTCGTTCGGACGATTAATTAAGATTC
>NC_089744.1:23370000-23400000 GCF_040412425.1 Macrobrachium rosenbergii | reverse complement strand
TCATTTAAAGTATCAGCTAATTCCTCTAGAACGCTAAATTCAATGTAATAATAATAATAATAATAATAATAATAATAATAATAATAATAATAATAATAATAATAATAATAATAATAATAATAATAATATCGCAAAAACTTTTATTTTAATTTCCCCCAGAAAGCTAATTTCAAGAAATGGGTTTTAGAAATTAGGGGTTTTCAAAGAATCACATTCAAAATATTGTACAGTTGCAGTTTCAAGTGATAATAATTTTGTTGACAAATAAATGCATGTTAGAAAGAGACTTTTATAAAATGAATTATCATTGTTGATCACAGACAGCAGAAGGAGTATCAATTCATAATACGTATTTATAATCAGAAACAGGAATTGATATAAACAGATAATAGATATTTGATATTCTCATCCAGATTCTCACTCAGACACTAATTAATCAATCGTGAATTGTAATCAGTTGAATAGAAAACATTGCATCAATAAAACAGCAGGAATAACAGGGGATAATGTAAAGTCAAAGAAATACCCAAATTACATAAAAAATCGCATAATTTCCTTTTAAATCATGATAAATTAACATCACGTCCAGTGACCTAGCTGGGCATTCCATCAGTTGGGGGTGCCTAGGTGGGCCAAGATATTTTTTTGGGGTGCCAAAGAAAATTACACAAAACTAATGTACCAGTTCTGCAATTAGTAAAGTATGCTGTTCTCGAATGTATTTATCAATTTAAATGATGGAAAATAATAGTATTAGTAATTAGTAAACCTGTATTTGAAAATATAGAGCTCAATTTTCAATTATTTTTTTTTAAATCTAGCTATATGCAAATGTATCAAATATTTTAAGGGTTAAGGTTTAGCTACAAGGAAATTTCAACTGGGGGGCCAAGCATCTGACTTGGGGGGCGACCCCTCCTTGCTCCCACCCCCGTAGCGACGCCACTGATCACGTCTAAGCAGTAAGAAATAAAAATATTACAAAATGTTACAAAGAATTCCTTCCTTCGCACGAGATACGACAAGTGAACAGGCAAAAAAAAAAAAAAAGCGATAAGTCTGGCGCATTTCTTATCTGCCAAGTTTCTGAGGCTGCCCCTAAACTGCTGTCATATAATTTCCACTCTTGCTTGCATCCCCCTAAACATTTATTTTTTGAAATTCAGTCTGCTTCTGCATAATATTATTGTTGTTGGTTGGATCATCTCATATGATTCGTTGTCCTTTCAAGTTTTTTTTAGGTCATTTAATAATAACTTCGTCATAACAACCTTGGTTATGAATGCCAAAAAGAAGTCGGTTGTAAGTTTCTTCTTCCTCTGCATAGTAATATTGTTGGTTGGGTAATCTTATAAGATTAGTGGTTCTTTCAAGTTTTTTTGTTTTTGTTTTTTTAGGTCATTTAATCATAAGTTCGCCATAACAACCTTGGTTATGAATGCCAAAAAGAAGTGAGTTGTAAGTTTCTTCTTCCTCTCATATCAATCATTTTCCACTAATCTTATAAGATTCGTGGTTCGTTCCATTTTTTTTTCTTTGTATTTTAGGTCATTCAATAATAACTTCTTCATAACAACCTTGGTTATGAATGACAAAAAGAAATAAGTTGTAAGTCTCTTCTTCCTCTCATATCAATCATTTTTCACTAATCGTATATGATTAGTGGTTCTTTCAAGTTTTTGTTTTTTGGTCATTTAATAATAATTTGTTCATAACAACTTTGGTTATGAGTGCCAAAATGAAATGAGTTGTAAGCTTCTTCTTCCTGTCTTATCTATCATTTTTCACTAATCTTGTAAGATTAGTGATTCTTTTAGTTTTTTTTTTGTTTTTTTTTTTTAGGTCACTCAATAATAATATTACTTCGTCATAACAACCATCGTTATGAATAACAAAAAGAAATGAGTTGTAAGTTTCTCCTTCTTCTTCTTCTCATGTCAATGAATTATCACTGACGAATTTGGGGATTTTAAATTTCTGCTCGTGATATCTGTAAGCCAGTGGTTCTCAAATTTTTGGGCATCGTTACCTACCCCGGCAGTGGTGTGACAGATCACCATTACCCCTACCCCATTCCTCTTCAGGTATATGAAGTTATAATATAAAGGAAAGAAGAATATTAGAATGCTTAATTTCTAATGCACTTTGTATGTAAGAAATTAATTCCACTTTTACTCAAGTCGTAAGACATAAAGAATTTAGGTTTTAGATATTATTCCTTTGACAAAAAATTAAATTTAAATCATCGTTCCTTTTATTACAAATTGGAATTTAGTGCCTCGCCCCCCCCCCCAGAAACGGCTTCATTAGCCCCACGGGGATAATTACCCCCAGTTTGAGAAACACTGCTCTAAGCCCCCGGGGAAAGAATTGAATATGGTCATTATATGCAAATTTCTTGTTTATTTTGTCACATTTTTTCTTTGTAGACTTTTTTCACTTTTTTATCTGACCAATATGATTCTTTTACAGCTGGTTGGGCTCCATCTCTGTGCTCATATAATCTTATTCTATTTTGCAGATGACTTCAGAAGGTCGTTCTCATCGGTGCTAAATCTTGTGAGTTTTTACGAGAATCTCTTTAGCTGCTTAGACACGCAGACACACACAAATACACTTACACAGACGTATATATATATATATATATATATATATATATATATATATATATATATATATATATATATATATATATGTGTGTGTGTGTGTATGTATGTGTGTGTTTGTATGTATGTATGTATTTATGTATGTAATATATATGCAGTATATATATGTATATATGTATACATATAATATATATATATATATATATATATATATATATATATATATATATATATATATATATATATATATATATATATATTATATATATATATATATGTTATTTATGATATTAATGCGTGTTTCTTTTGAAATACCAGTGAGCCTTTGTATTTATTTTTCTTGAATGAAAACTGTGCTACCATTTCTATGCTGAATAGTTGTATACTATTGGATAAACCCCCTCCCCCCAAAAAAAAAAAGGAAAGCAACGTCTATAAGAATTCCAGATAAATAGCCCTGATGAGCTATTTATAGAATATATTCACCAAAATTCGATGTAAAAAATTATACATAAAATATTTTGACAGGAAAAACAAGATAAATTAACCGCCTTTCAAATGATGGGTTATTTTTTTTTTTTTTACTAAATTTACGTAAACTGTGATGGAGTGAAGATGAAAAACATACACGAAAAATTATATATATTTTTTTTTTTTGCCTACGCTGGATGGTCAGTGTAAAGTCATTTTTCATTTTAGGAAAACATTATAAACATTACTCTTTTAATTACGAAGGTGAATATATTTGCTTTATCACGGCGTCCTCGAAACAGGAGGCAATAAAAAAAAATGAAGGGCCGAGCTGATGAACTGTTGAAGTTAGCTGATGATAAAATTGTTTGTGGTTTGTCAGAAAGAAAATAAATTTATCGAGACATATTATATATTTTTTTCTCTTTGCATAATGTTGTGCTACGTAAATCTATCTATCTGGGTGTCTATATTATATATATATATATATATATATATATATATATATATATATATATATATATATATATATGTGTGTGTGTGTGTGTGTGTGTGTGTGTGTGTGTGTGTATTATATTATATATATATATCTATATATATATATGTATATATATACACTGTATATGTATGTATAAATATGTGTATATATATATGTATATATATATATATATATATATATATATATATATATATATATATATAGAGAGAGAGAGAGAGAGAGAGAGAGAGAGAGAGAGAGAGAGAGAGAGAGAGAGAGAGAGAGAATATTAAAAATGTACCATAAAAGGTGTCTGGAGAAGAAAATGCGCATTATTTTAAAATGTCGGAAATATACGCGAATCAGAGAGAACTTCATAGCTTTTGGTAGACAAGAAGAGCGAATGGGAAACAGAAAGGAAGTTTAAGGAAGAAGAGAAAGTGTGGAAGAGGAGAGAGATGATTGGGGATGCAAATCCGGTGATGTATGAGAGGATTGGTTTGGAAGTACCCTTCTGTATGGAGCTGAAACGGGTTTGTGAATTTGACGCTGATTTATGGGCCGAGGCTGTTAAATTAGAATTGTCTGCATCAGAAATTTGGGGAAAAATAGAAATACAACAATAAAAATTTTAAAATTCGCCGAAGTTTCTGTGGCACAATCCAGTTATCTGTACAGCCGCTACAGCGTATAATCACGGCCACAGAAAATAGATCTATTGTTCGGTGGTCTCAGTATAAAGCTGTATGAGCCGCGGCTCATAAAACTTTAACCACGGCCCGGTGGTGGCCTATCCTATATCGTTGTCAGAAGCACGATTATGGCTAACTTTAATCTTAAATATAATAAAAACTACTGAGGCTAGAGGGCTGCATTTTGGTATATTTGATTATTGGAGGGTGGATGATCAACATACCAATTTGCTGCCCTCTAGCCTCAGTAGTTTGTAAGATCTGAGGGCGGACAGAAAAAGTGCGGACGGACAGACAAAGTCGACACAATAGTTTTCTTTTACAGAAAACTAAAAATGAAATAGATTGAATAACAGAATATGTATCTAAATGATTTACTCACAAAGATAGAATGAAAAAGGATAGAATGTGGGAAAAAAGGAACTACAATTAAATAAAAACAGATAAAGTGAAAGAATAAGTCTCTAAATGATTTAATCACCAAGACAGAATGAAAGATGAGAGAATTTGTGAAAAAGGAAATTCCCGAAGGCGTCTCAGGGATGAGAAAGATGGACATTTAAAAAGTCGATGGTTCACAGGACACCAGAAATATTAACCCGGAGGAACCGCACTATTAAGAAAGTGTGATAACCAGGTGTATCTTGGGCTGTGTGTACGAGTGTATGTGTGTGTGTAAGGGGAAGGGTGTGTAGGGATATGAAATAACATGCTGAGGAATATTGTTACAAAATGTGAACTAATTACTGATAGATTCAGAAGCTAAATAATTTGACCCCGCCCTCAGATCTTAAAACTACTGAGGCTAGAGGGCTGCAAATTGGTATGTTGATCATCCACCCTCCAATCATCAAACATACCAGATTGCAGCCCTCTAGCCTCAGCAGTTTTTTTATTTTAGTTAAGGTTAAAGTAAGCCATAATCGTGCTTCTGGCAACGATATAGGCCAGGCCACCACCACCGGGCCGTGGTTAAAGTTTCGTGTGTGTGTGTGTGTGTAGTATATATATATATATATATATATATATATATATATATATATATATATATATATATATATATATATATATTTATTTATTTATTTATTTATATATATATATATATATATATATATATATATTTATTTATTTATTTATTTATTTATATATATATATGTATACACACACATATATGCAGTATGTATATATATATATATATATATATATATATATATATATATATATATATATATATATATATATATATATATATATATATATATTATATATATATATATATATATATATATATATATATATATATATATATATATATATATATATATATTTACATACTGACTCTAAAAGCAGCACTCACCCTTCTGTCCTCCCTCTTAACACCGCCGTGACTATTGTCAGGGCTCAGCCATTCCCTGTTCCCCCAGGGCCTCTTTTGGGGAAGAAAAATAACTCTTTAGGCCTCCTGCGTAAACCCCTTATTAAGATAACGTGGCGAGGTCTTCTCCACATACACCGGGGGCTCTGCTGCACTGTGAATGCCCCCGGGGGATCTGTTGCGAGTCATTGGGAAGGGGGGATATTGCCCCACTTTTCATAAGAATGTTTTTCTGGGTCTCGGAAAGGCAGTTTGTGGGTCAGTGGAACCTTAAGAGAATGGAATGTGGGAAACGTACAAAGATCTTTCCGTTAAAGGGAAATTCAATTGTAAAATTGTTCTCTTAGAATATATATATATGATTAGCTTACTTCGATGGTAATAACAGTTGAGTGTTTTCTTATTCTTCTTGTTGTCGTTCTTCTTCTTCTTCTTCTTATTATTATTATTATTATTATTATTATTATTATTATTATTATTATTATTATTATTATTATTATTATTATTATTATTATTGCGAAGAACTCCACAGTGGTGTAAATGTAAATTTATATTAGAAATATGTATACAGTACAAACGTTTGTGTATATATATATACACACACATATACCTAATATGTATTTACATTTACACCACTGTAGATTCCTTCACCATTTTAGTGACTCATTCTATTATTATTATTATTATTATTATTATTATTATTATTATTATTATTATTATTATTATTATTATTGAGACTTTCTTTTAGAACAATATTGTGAATATGTGATAGCTGTTTCTAATTCTCTTACAAAATAGGTCATGTTGAGGATATTATTATTATTATTATTATTATTATTATTATTATTATTATTATTATTATTATTATTATTATTATTATTATTATTATTATTATTCAGAAGATGAACTCTATTCATATGGGACAAGCTCACCACCACAGGGGCCATTGACTTGAAATTCGAGCTTCCAAAGAACATTGTGGTGTTCATTTGAATGATACTCTAAGGAATTAAATAACTGTAGGGAAATGTGTTACTTGAAGTAAATGGTTCCTATTATAGGCTACCTGTGGTTACGAATATAAGTTTAAATAAAACCCTCTCTGGTAAACCGGTGAATATTCCTTAAAATTAGATACATAATAGCTGTAATCTAGTTGTATTTCACAAAGGAAAATGAAAGATGTATTGGTTAGAATATGCCCAGCAGTTTCGTCCTCCAATGGACCACTTTTTGGAGCGTTTCCTTACTAAACAGCCCAAGAAGAGGTCCATTGGTGGGCAAAACTTTTGAGCATATTCTGACCCATGCATCTTTCATTTTCCAATGTGGAATACAACTTGGTAACATATATCTTCGTGTCTAAGAAGATTACCAGTATTATAAGAGCCTTAATATCATTCGTCAGAGTATTTCCGTCAATTTTTATGGTGAGATCAAGTGGTTATAAATATTTTGAGCGAGTTAAAAGCTTTTCAAGACTTATTGTCAAATGCAAGGGTAGTTTAGTGACCAAGATCATACTGATGGGTTCTGTAGCAATTCTTGGGTATTTTTTTGATTCACTCATTATCATTATAAGCTAATCATTTTTGCAGTAATTTAACAAATTTAAAGGTTAAAAATACATACTTCTCATTCAGTATATATTACATAATTGATGAAAGCGTGCTAGTGATGGATATGATGTGTATTTTAGAAAAAAAATAAAATGATAATTAAAATAAACCCTTCATTGTAGTTTTTTTTAGTCTCTGAAAAGAAAACTATTGCCCCGGTTTTGTCTGTCCGCCCGCACTTTATTCTGTCCGCACTTTTTCTGTCCGCCCTCAGATCTTCAGAACTAGTGAGGCTAGAGGGCTGCAAATTGGTATGTTAATTATCCACCCTCCAGTCATCACACATGCCAAATTGCAGCCCACTAGCCTCAGTAGTTTTTATTTTATTTAAGATTAATATTAGCCATAATCATCCTTTTGGCAACGATATAGGATAGGGCACCACCGGGCTGTGGTTAAAGTTTCATGGGCCGCGCCTCATACAGCATTATACCGAGACCACCTAAAGATAGCTCTGTTTTCGGTGGCCTTGGTTATACGCTGTACAGAAAACTCGATTGTGCAGAAGAAACTTCGGCGCATTTGTTATTTATTTATTTTTTTAGGGGGTCTATCACCAAATACCTAAATTCTATTTTAAACAACTTGCATAATTAATATTCGCACAATTTTTTATTTTTTGCCAGACGTCTAAGAGGACCTCACGTTTATTGGTGATAGATAGATTGTTATAATGCCGAACGCGTTCTTAATAAATAGCTGTTCATTAATTTCTCCCTTGCCATTGTCAGGGTAACGTTTCCTGCCTAGGGATATATCATATGAGGTGAAATATTAGCTAGGTCCCCTAAGTGGATTTCATTATTCACAGGCAGGAGGGGAACTATACTAAATATTCTTAGATATTGCTTTCCTGTGAGGTGGGAATGAGAGAGAGAGAGAGAGAGAGAGAGAGAGAGAGAGAGAGAGAGAGAGAGAGAGAGAGAGAGAGAGAGAGAGAGAGAGAGAACTAGCTTACCTGATGAAAATGATAGAGGCCATATTGGATATGGTAGGAACTGATGAATGGTTGACATGAAATTGAATTATCATATAACGGTGCAAGCTATGAAGGACTGATTTATGTATGTATGTATGTATATATATACATATAAATATGTATATATATATATATATATATATATATATATATATGTTTATATATACATTATATATATATATATATATATATATATATATATATATATATATATATATATATATTGACTGATAAGACTGAGAATATATTACCATATTAATTGATAACAGGAAAATTCCTTAAAAACGTAAATGAAATACGGTTTTAAAATTTCATATGAATTAGGAGAAAATATGCAATGTCACTGAAAGGTTCATGATCTCAAAAACCATGTTGCAGAAATCATTTTCTAATTTATAAAAACATTTTTGCATTATCCTTTTAACTGACGTCTCAACCTTATAATCAGTGAAGGGAGTACAGCATTTTTTTTAATTCATTATGAAAAAGGTTGTCAATCATTACAGCGAAGAGAAGAATCATTATCGCATTTCATTTCTCGTTGCTCAGATCTCTTGGGTATATTTTACTAGCAATCCAAAAGCCATGAGATGTGTTTGATATAAATTACATTTTCTGTAAAGATTTAATTTTAGCGATTTTTCTGATAAGTGTTTCTCTGATTGTTTTTATATTCGGAGAGTAAATTAATATGTAGTGATGACTAGGTGAAAATAAAAGTCAGGGTTAGATATTTCATCAGTTTCCCACCCAGAGTTCGTGACTGGCAGCAGAATTGCTGCACCAAACCATATCAAATTGAAATGTGTAACATTGTCGACAGGGGTCAGAAAACGGAATGATTGAGATTATATTTTAATTCCTATGAATTGGGAATAAGTGATAAGAAAACACGGGTAGATCAAGATGGTTAAGTAAAAGGTTAAAATGTTGGTGCATTTAGGGGTCGAAAAATCGCTCCATGCACCCTTTTGTAATGCCTACAGTCTACCACGTGAGGTGCAGTGACGGCACTAACCTTACGGGCTGCTGCTGCGGAGCAAGAGCCCGTGCCATCACAAGGTTAGCTTAATCGATATATATATATATATATATATATATATATATATATATATATATATATATATATATATATATATATATATATATATATATATATATAGGACAGGGTGACAAGGAGATAGCCGGTCATCAAAAGGTGATACATTTATTGCCGACGCGTTTCGTAACAACATAGTTACATCATCAAGGCTAAAAGAGAAAACAACACAAATTAAAAACACATGGAATATAACTTTGACTTTAAGAGTCTCAACAAATTATACCAAACAAGATTTAAAAAGCACCTGCTAGACTAAAGGCTGAAGGCTTTATGATTCGGAAAGGAGGGAGAAGCAGCGAAGAAAAACGGCTCAAGCCAGAAACAACTGTATAGAGGTGGTGTGATTGTTCAACTTGGGCACTAACTGCTTAATAAATAATGACTCTAAGATAAGCAGTTCGTGTAAACGGCTTGTTTGGCCCAAGACAGAGAAGTCAGAATAGTTAATGCTGGTGTCACAAATTTTTGTGTGATTTCTGATATTAGAAAATTCGGGATTGGACAATCTGCAGCCAGTACGATGGCTGACACCATTATGTGAATCAGCTCTGACCTTGAGCAATCGCTTAGTCGAACCTACGTAAGTCCCCAAATTACATCTGCTGATTCACATAATGGTGTCAGCCATCTTTTCTTACTTTCAGAATGTATAATTTTTTTGTACGTGAAGCTTAATAACAATATTGATGGGCCGTCACAGCAGTCTCCCTTTCAGAAAACTAAGCGTGATAGAGGCAGACCCCTGTAGGAGAGAGAACGGATCAAGCCAAGGGTTTTTCGGAGGATCACAGAAGAAGAAAAGAAGAAGAAGAAGAAGAAGAAGAAGAAGAAGAAGAAGAAGAAGAAGAAGAAGAAGAACGGCCATTTGACAGGAGAAACAATCGTTGTCTCCTTTGTAAAAGAGGATTAAAAGAGGGCGTCTAGTTCCACCTCCGGATGACCAAATTCAACTGGACGCTTCGGTGACCTTCGGCCGCGTTCAGAAAGCGGTTTTAACTAGCGGGATTACGACCGGAGAGCGAGAGAGAGGGGGCTTTAGCGTTCCAATTTCATCTTCCACCGGGCTTAGATAAATGGGTTTCTCGGAAGCCCCCCGGGCAGAATATAGATAGCGGGCCACTTCAAAGGAAAAATTATATGGAGGGAATTTTTTTTTTTTTTTTTTTTTTTTTGTCAGGCCGGACGTACAATTGGAATTTGAATGTTTTCGAATTTGTAGAGACTGGTGTTGTTGTTGTGTGTGTGTGTGTGTGTGTGTGTGTGTGTGTGTGTGTGTGTGTTTGTTGAGATAGGGGGAGAGGGCCTTGCGTTTGGACAATTTCGTGGGTGTCCTTTCTGACTAAATGTGGGCAGGATAGCTTTGACCTATATTGGTACACGATTGATTGCATGCATAAAGCTGAGATAAGCTTAATACCAGTTATAGAGAGAAAAGGATTCCCCCTTAATAACCAGTGAACCTGTTTTACACAAATTTCTGTTACAGAAAAACTGAAAAAAAAATTTTATAAAATAACAAAGATAAAGCAGAATGAGTGAACCCCGTGTATGAACAACTTACTATTTCATTTTACTATATAAGAGTATTGTTGTCATTCACAAACAAGTAAAAAATGCGCCGTTGTTTCTTCGGCGCAATCAAGTTTTCTGTACAGCCGCTACAGCTTATAATCAAGGCTACCGAAATAGATCTATCTTTCGGTGGTCTCGGTATAATGCTGTGTGAGCCGCGGCCCATGAAACTTTAACCACGGCTCGGTGGTGGCCTATCCTATATCGTTGCCGGAAGCACGATCATGGCTAACTTTAACCTTAAATGAAATCAAAACTACTGAGACTAGAGGGCTGCAATTTGGTATTCTTGATGGTTGGGGGGTGGATGATCAACATACCATTTTGCAGCCCTCTAGCCTCAGTAATTTTTAAGATCTGAGGGCGGACAGAAAAAGTGCGGACAGAATAAAGTGCGGCCGGACAGACAAAGCAGGCGCAATAGTTTTCTTTTCTTAAAACTAAAATCTTGTGAATTGTCAATGAATTGTTACTTGTGTAAAATCAAATTTATAAAGAATCCCCACAATGCCTCTCTAATCCTTAATTATTGTTTTTCTTTGTGACCACAATCATTTATCATAATTGTTCTTAAATAATGTTTATCATAAAGAAAAACTAAATATCCCAGAATTGTGATTCGTTTTATCAAATTCGTAATACAGACAGATGTTACCTAGTGCAGTGGTTTTCAACCTGTGGGGCATGGTCAGTTCTGAGATGGGCCATGCCACGGACTTCTTAAAAATAGTATTTAACAAATGAAAAATCATTTACAGTAAATGCAGGCCAATGCTTTCTTTCATAAATGAAAATGTATAACTAATAGTTTTCTGAAAAATAATTCCATAAATAAAAATGTAAAACTAATAAAGTTTTCTGGAAGTGTTTTACCATAATTATATTATCATTATTACACAATTCTGAAGGGCAGGGAGCCACGGGTATTTACGGGTGCCAAAAATGGGCCATGGGCACAAAAAAAGTTGAAAACCACTGACCTAGTGGCTTTCAGTGACTATATTGCATATTGAATACCCGCTCATTTTGTACGACCATATATGTATGCTGTCGTTTCTTAAAATTATTCTCTATAAATACCTTATTTTCGTGGTTCATATTTTTCCCCTGGTTTTGCAACATAAAATGAAAGGTATAAAGGCTGCCATGGACTAATATCCCCCTCGGAGAGACAAGTTTAAAGATTCAGCCACCAGAATGACAACAGACACGCAACAACGGAGTTGCCTGCGTGCATAAACAGCGATGCAAGTCGGAAAGACTAAATCATTTCTTAAACTTTCAAGACTCAGCATCCAAGAACCAGAATACCCGAGTGCTCAGCAGTTTTATAGTGGAGGAACCAGGAAGAGAAAGACCCGGAAAGGAAGAACTGAGACACAACGGGGAAACTCAGCAGAATTTGAAAGATACTTTGCAAAGCAGAAGCAGTGAGCACGCTTTGGTGCAGTTCTAGAGACGTGGGTGATAAAGTTGGAGGAATCTTCCCACTCCCATCCCCCAAAGCCCCATTAAAAAGGGGGATTATTCGCTGATATGAACACGTCTCTAGGGGTGAAATTGCTTACCCTACGCCCTTTCTCTAGTGCCTAACAGATCGTAGGCGATCTTAGCACCCTCAGTCTTATAGACGTGCTGAGAACGATAAGACTGTACCCTCCTGTCTTCACAGAGAGAGAGAGAGAGAGAGAGAGAGAGAGGAGAGAGAGAGAGAGAGAGAGAGAGAGAGAGAGTAGAGTTACAAGGATTAGGATGTCTCGAGGACTTGTAAGTCCATCCGAGGAGACATCATGTGCTCACTTATCTCTAGAAGCAGGTTTTAATGTTCATTTACAGTGTTCTAATGGTTTTGTCTAGCTTACTTTAAACTCTTCCACACAGAGAGAGAGAGAGAGAGAGAGAGAGAGAGAGAGAGAGAGAGAGAGAGAGAGAGAGAGAGAGAGAGAGAAGGGGTGAAGACTTTCAGTTAGTGGAAATACGATAAACCACTTTCAGCATTTCCTCATATATTCTCAAGAGCGAGTGACAACAGAATTTGCAGGGAAGTGAAAATGGGAAGTGTATATATATATATATATATATATATATATATATATATATATACACGGTTAAAAAATATAAAAAATACGTATCTCAAGAAATAACCCAACGCAATGCACATTCTATATAACTCGCCGAGAAAAGTTTGGTGGGGAAAAAGAGCCGAGGAATTCTACAAGAGTAAGTGCATTTACCTGTTCCCCGGGACGTGGCGTCTTCCCTGGCATTGTTAATTCAAAGCCCGAGGTCAATTTCTGTCGCCCAAGCCTTCATTTGCAATTCGTTCTGTATTTTTGTTGCGCATAAATGTTCCCGAGTTGGATGTGTGTATATTCTCGCCGGGTTCGTGCTCGCTTAGAATTGAATGTGCGTTAAAATTATATATCGACTTGCTCTTGTTTCTAGGAAGGAAGGGTTTGAAATGTCCCTAAAAATATATCCAAGCTGGGTCAAATATCCTAAATATTTAGCCATAGGATTCCAAAGTACGTTTAACCAAGAAATATTTAAATAAAAGTTATGACATTTAGACGAAGTATGAACTGACCTCTTCCCTCTATTCCTGCATTCACAAAAAAAAAATAGATAAATAAAATAAAAATGCGCCTAAGTTTCTTCGGCGCAATCGAGTTTTCTGTACATTGTATAATCAAGGCTACCGAAAATAGGTCTATCTGTCGGTGGTCTCGGTATTATGTTGTATGAGCCGCGGCCCATGAAACTTTAACCACGGGCCAGTGGTGGCTTGTCCTATATCGTTGCCAGAAGCACGATTATGGCTAACTTAACCTTAAATATAATAAAAACTACTGAGGCTAGAGGGCTGCAATTTGATATGTTTGATGACTGGAGGGTGGATGACCAACATACCAATTTGCAGCCCTCTAGCCTCAGTTGTTTTTTAAAGGTCTGAGGGCGGACAGAAAAAGTGCGGACGGACAGACAAAGCCGGCACAATAGTTTTCTTTTAAAGAAAACTAAAAATGGACGACTTTGCAGCAATTATGCAAAAATAAGCCCTGGATCCTTTAAGGTCTCGGCAAACCAAGAAATATGGGAGACCATCACATCTTCACGACCCAGATATACATCCCACCTGTCACTCACTATATTCACTGACTTATTAAAGATGATGATTCACCGAGATAGGTGGAATGCCATCTGTAGACGCAGAGATCCTCCTTGCTGAAGTAAGCTCTTGAATAAATTGATATGGTTGTATATTATGTAAGAATATCAGATGGAGTCTATTATACATTTCCTTAAGTGTCTGCGCATGTGTTATAAAGAAGTGGGGTTTGTATTTTGATTTTAATGTTTTGTTATTGAATTATGATGTGGCAGTGTTTATTTACTTAGTATTAAGTAATATATATCTATGGCTGTTGACTAAGTAGGCCTAGACAAAAAAATCTGTCTTTTGTCATTATGTAGCTATGTACATTTATGTGGTCGTATTAATTAGTAGATATCCATGGCTATAGGCTAAGTAGGCCTAGACACAAAAATCTGTTCTTTGTCATTATGTAGCTATGTACATTTATCTAGTATTAATCAGTAGATATCCATGGCAATAGGCTAAGTAGGCCTAGACACAAAAATCTGTCCTTTGTCATTATATAGCCCTGTACATTTATCTAGTATTAATCAGTAGATATCCATGCCTGTAGGCTAAGTA
Source organism: Macrobrachium rosenbergii (assembly GCF_040412425.1). Lineage (NCBI taxonomy): Eukaryota > Metazoa > Arthropoda > Malacostraca > Decapoda > Palaemonidae > Macrobrachium > Macrobrachium rosenbergii. Next base: position 23,385,388 of record NC_089744.1, on the reverse strand, counting down.
TGCCTAGACGCAAAAATCTGTCCTTTGTCATTATGTAGCTATGTACATTTATCTACTCGTATTAACCAGTATACGAGGCTAAGTAGGCCTAGACCCAAAAGTCGGTCTTTGGTCACCCTATTTACATAGAACAAGCTGACAGGAGCCATTGACTTAAAATCAACCTGCTGGAGAATATGGTGTTCATTTGAAAGACATAGCAGAAGGTAATATGAAATACAAAAAGAAGAGATCAGTAATTAGAGAAAAAAAATCAGAAGTGAAGAAATAGATATGTAAAAATATCAAGGAATTATTAAAGCACAAGGAGAATTGTTTTGGAGTAGTAATGCTTTGCACCTCCGCTTGAACTTTGGAGTTTCCAATTGCACAGCACCCTCACTGAATTGCACGTAGCATATTTCCAAACAGATTTAGACAAAGGAGCAGTTTAATGTCACTGAATTTTACTTAGCATATTTTCAAACAGATTTGATTTGGACAAAGGAGTAGTTCAAAGTGTTACTGAATTTAATACCATACTTCCAAACAGATTTGATTTAGATAAAGGAGCAGTTTAGAGTCACTGAATTTCACTTAGCATATTTCCAAACAGATTTGATTTAGACAAAGGAGCAGTTCAGAGCGAAAGGAAATATCTTATGCGATTAGAAGCAATCCCGAGCCGAGTTCCCTCGGCGAAATTCCGTCAGGAGCAGAAAGTTTTCGCACTTAGGGCGTCCAGGGAGATGTTTCTCGTTAGCAATTCATTAACGCAGCTTGAGACCTAGCAGGCGGCGAGATGAAGGGCCCTGGTCTAATTAAGGGGGGCGAAATCAATTGGTAGTTCAGCCCAATTCTGCCGAAGGATAATTGGGAAGTCTTCGTGGGTGAGGTCAGTTTAAAGCACATAATAAACGCGCAGTTTAGGATAGCGCAGACATATAAGAGAATAAGAAGCAATATTGCAGGCACTAAATATTGGTATTTGCTTGTGAATTTTTCTTGTAGAATAGCACAGATATAAGAGAATGTGAAGCAATATTGCAAGCACTAAGCATTTTTTGTTTGCTGTTAATTTTCTTGTTAATGTTAATTTGTTTTGTTCATAATAGAGGCTCATTTTGGGATGAAATGTATAGATGAGAAAATTAAGCAATAGTACAGGCAGTAAGATTTTTCTTGTTAATTTTTCTTATTAATATTCATTTCTTTCAATTTGTGCTAATTGCTATGAATAGATAGACGAAAAAATGACGCAATATTGCAGGCACTAGAGATTTTTCTTGTTAATTTTTCTTGTTAATGTTAATTTCTATGAATTTTTGCTAGTTCTCTATGTTTTCTTACGCGCACTCAGCATGTAAATATACAATATTTGGAATTAAGAATGCTTTGTGTTGTCTGGATATTATTAAATTATGTAAATTTTCTCCATATGTCACTCTTTATCCCAAGTTTTTTGATGATACAAAATAAGAAGTATATTCAATTAACAAGAAAAAATCTTTAGAAGGGAATAGATAAAAGATGAAATGAAGCAATACTGCATTCACTAAAGAATTGTTCTTGTTTATTGTCAGTATTTTCTGATTTGTAATACAAGATGAAACTGTGGTAAAGACTAACATACATAGAAAATTAACATATTAAAAATGTCTACAGAAAAGAAACCATCTTTATTTCCAAATATTGTACATTTAGTTCCTGGAGGCGCATAAGAAAACGGGATTAATTAACAAAGATTAAAAATTAAAACGAAATTAGACAAAACAAGAATTACAGGTGTAATATATTTTTCTTCTTTGCCCCAGAGAGAAATTATATTAGGCAGAAATCTTTTATTCGAAAGAATGGTTTTCCTTATTGAAATTCAACCTACAAAGACCTTTTTAACAACTGTTTAAAAGAGGGTCTACTCCCTTAAAAAAAAAAAAAAAAAAAATAATAATAATAATAATAATAATAATAATAATAATAATAATAATAATAATAATAATAATAATAATAATAATAATAATTTTCTTGACAGAATATTCTTATTATTATTATTATTATTATTATTATTATTATTATTATTATTATTATTATTATTATTATTATTATTATTAAAAATTCAACAACCCTGGAAAAATGTCAGTAATGCACAGATAAAATAATCGTTTTCAATATCGAAATTTTCCACGTGCGCTGAAAATACAGTTCTGTTGTCAAAGAACTCGCAGTGCATTGTTTTTTTAAAACGGTCCTAGAAAAGCTTTGGGCCGTAATGAAAAAAGTTGCACAATAGACGGAAACAAAGGGACTAACGGATGATGCACGAAAAGTTTCAGATTGAGGAATAACTATGCAGGACGAGTCAGTAACGTGGGTTTCTCCCTTCAGTCATAATATGTGTATGTGCGTGTGTGTGTGTGTGTGTGTATATATATATATATATATATATATATATATATATATATATATATATATATATATATTTATATATATTATATACAGTATATATATATATATGTCTATATAATATATATATATATATATATATATGTATATATATATATATATATATATATATATATATATATATATATATATATATATATATATATATATATTTATAGAAGTATATATTTATAAATATGCGTATATAAATATGTTTATAATATATGTATATATACATATATATATATATATATATATATATATATATATATATATATATATATATATATATATACATATATATATATATATATATATATATATATATATATATATATATATATGTCACAATGTACTAGATATGTATGTCAGTAAATATAAGGAACAAAATCACACACACACATACATATGCGCACACCCGAGTAGGATATGCACAATCAGAATGGCTAATTATGAATTGTCAGGTACAGTATTACAACAATAACTTTCCTATGCTTTCCAGAGATATGTTTCCATAACTCAAAAGCAATCTTTAAAACTATTGTAGCTAAATTTGCTTTTAATTGATACAAACCATTTACACTTAATAGGATTAAATCGTTACATTTCCCCATAAGTAGATTACAACTGCAGAAAACTTCAGTATCTATAATACTTAACTTGAAATCCTGTTTTTTTTTAAACAAGTAAAAAATGCGCCGAAGTTTCTTCGGCGCCATCGAGCTTTCCGTACAGCTTATAATCAAGGCCACCGATAAAAACTACTGAGGCTAGAGGGCTGCAATTTGATATGTTTGATGGTTAGAGGGTGGATGATCAACATACCAATTTGCAGCCCTCTATCCTTAGTAGTTTTTAAGATCTGAGGGCGGACAGAATGAAGTGCGGACGGACAGACAAAGCTGGCACAATAGTTTACTTTTACAGAAAACTAAAAATGATTAAAAATTAGAAAAGCAACGAATGCCAAAACATTATATATCAAAAAACATTGTCAATTCATATGTTTATTTAGGAGACCTATACTGAACATCAACATCCTTCTGTAAACATATACATTTTATAAGCTCTACTCTGCGCGAGGTTAAACAGCACTGAAATATACTTCAAAATGTGAGACGCTTTTCATCTGGGAACCTACAACGGCTCTATATGAATACACTTTGTCTTACCAGCAGCTGCGAGAGTCATGTATAAAACGCCACGTGTGGTATTGTATAAGATATTATGTCTCTTAAAGTCTATATCAACAAATTCTCCTCCGCGGGCAGCGCCAGAAATACGGTTTATTTCGTCATCATTTTTATCCGGCTGTTTTATTACTCGGCGAGAGACCTCGCAAAGGGCTTTGAAATAAGTAATATTGGTTGTTGAACTTGTACCTTTATGAGGGCGTAGTTTAATATTCATTAAGTAGCCTACTTGGCCAAATTGATATTACTTTCGATGTTACTGGATACCGCCCTCCAGTAAATCGGCATTATTTGATATTGAACGTTTAGCTGCTAATACTGGGGAGATATATCTGTCTGTAATAATTTGGCATATAATTCATTATTTTTTGCATTTCTTTTTCAGAAGTCAGATCAAAGTATATGAGAAGAATATGAAAATCGTACAATGACAATACACTATGTTTAATGGATGGTCTTCACTCGAATATACATATTAGTTTTCTTACAAATTGTATTAATTTATTTATTAAATTATGGCCCGAAATATAATTCCATTTAATGTAGTGCATGGGTAGAAATTTTACCTAGGAAATTTGATTTGAATATCCATTATGTCGTAGATAGAAGCAAATGTTCTTTAGGATTATGATTTTCGTTCTCTCGCTTAAGCTTCCTCACCTCACCTGCGCCTGAATGTTTGGTTATAAATATAAATAAAAGCTTCCATTATACGAAACCAAAGAGATACCAAAGCCATTTTAAAAGACAAATTGTTAAAGCATTTCACAAGGAATTTTTGTAGCATCGAAAGCAATGTATTCTAGATGTAAATGTATGTAATTCGAGATTTGTTGTAATCTTTTGTAAATCATTTATTGAGTAAAAAATTAAAGAAAAAAAAACTCCTCCCAGATTAAACCAAAGACTTTTACATTGCTTTAGAAAAATCAATGGTATTCTCACGATCAGCATCCCCATCATCAATTGCAAAACAATGCAAACATTGGAAGAAAGTTAAGGAAAGACTTCCAATTTACGTGAAGAATCTGAAGGAACGATTTTTTTATTTAATCATTTCATTTACAATTGCTGATTGGGTTCGAGAATAGAGAGCTCGATCTTATCTGTGTATACCTTTTGGATATTTTTATTCATTACTGTGGTTCAGCATTGGCACAATGTGCTAATTTGTCAAGATAATGACTGGCTTACTTGGGAGAGCAATGAATGATCAGCTACAATTGTAACAAGTGAAAAATATGCCGAAGTTTCTTCGGCGCAATCGAGTTTTTTGTACAGCCGCTACAGCGTGTAATCAAGGCCACCGAAAGTAGATCTATCTATCTTTAACCACGGACCGGTGGTGGCCAATCCTATATCGTTGCCAGAATCACGATTATGCTAACCACGGACCGGTGGTGGTCAATCCTGTATAGTTGTCAGAAGCACGATTATGGCTAACTTTAACCTTAAGTAAAATAAAAACCATTGAGGCTAGAAGGCTGCAATTTGGAATATTTGATGATTGGAGGGTGGATGATCAACATACCAATTTGCATCCCTCTAGCCTCGGTAGTTTTGAAGATCTGAGGGCGGACAGAAAAAGTGCGGACGGACAGACATAGCCGGCACAGTAGTTTTCTTTTACAGAAAACTAAAAAGCACTTAGATATATATATATAAATTGGTATAATTTATCTTCACGGAATATTTTGCCTCCAAGAGTAAAATTAAAAAAAAAACATATCAAATGATGTATATAATTTATTTTCACAGAATGTTTTATCTTCAAAGGAATAAAAAAATTTTTAATGTAAAATGATATCATTTATTTTCACAAATGCTTTTTCTTCAAAAGGCGAGTTTAAAAAAATGGTCAAATGAAATCATTTATTCTCACAGAATGCTTTATCTCCGTGAGACAAACGTTTTATAAAAATAATGACAAATATCATTTACCTTCACAGAATGTTTTTGCCTAAAATAGTGTAAAAAATGTTAAAATGTCAAATTATATCATTGACTTGCAAGAATGTTTCACCTAAAATAGTGCAAAGAAATTTTAAAATATCAAGTTATATCATTGACTTGCACAGGATGTTTTGCCAAAAATAGTGTAAATGTTAAAATGTCAAAATTTTATCATTGACTTGCACAGAATGTTTTGCCTAAAAAAAAGTGTAAAAATTGCTAAAAAGCAATTTATATAATTGACTTGCACAGAATGTTTTGTCTCCAAGAGTAAAATTGAAAAATAAAAAGAATTCACTTAACTTTCAGCAGCGATTTAGCAACCATCTACTACAGAGGGTTTGCTGAGCCCAAATGCAACTGACATTTGACCCACTTCTCCCCCCCCCCCCCGTCCCAAAATGACAGCAGGTGAACTATCCGAAGGAAAACTCAGAGAAGACGCTTCGATTACAGGTAATTAAACCCCCGTCCGCCCAATCATAACCAACCGTCGAGTGCTAATTGGATCTGCCCCTTTCTCGAGAGGATAATATTAAACCATTTGGAGGAGAGAGAGAGAGAGAGAGAGAGAGAGAGAGAGAGAGAGAGAGAGAGAGAGAGAGAGAGAGAGAGAGACCCTCATGTGACTTAGAACTCACTTTTTTTTTAGTTTTTTATAAAAGAAAACTATTGAGATGGTTTTGTCTGTCCGTCCGCATTTTTTCTGTCCTCACTTTTTTCTGTCAGCTCTCAGATCTTAAAAACTACTGAGGCTAGAGGGCTGCAAATTGGTATGTTAATCATCCACCCTCCAGTCATCAAACATACCAAATTGCAGCCCTCTAGCGTCAGTAGTTTTTATTTTATTTAAGGTTGAAGTTGGCCATAATCGTGCTTCTGGCAACGATATAGGATAGTCCACCACCGTGCCGTAGTTAAAGTTTCATGGGCAGCGGCTCACATAGCATTATACCGAGGCCACCGAAAGATAAATCTATTTTCGGTGGCCGTGATTATATGCTGTAGCGGTTGTACAGAAAACTCGATTGCGCCGAAGAAACTTCGGCTCACTTTTTACTTTTTTTTTATATAAATTGATATCATTATCAAAACTCTAAGACCGGTTAGTGTGATAAGAGAAATTGCTTTGTAGAACAAGAATTTCGTACAATTAGTGCCAACTCTCTAACTCACCAACGCCAATTTGCATGTAAAGCAGTAGTAAGACTGCGTTGGGCACCAATTTACACACACAAAGTTGGGAACTATGGTACATAGCACAGGCTAATCCCCTTCATCTCCTGTAGGGGGGTTAGTGCCGTCAATGCACTTCATGCGGTGCACTGTAGGCATTCTTTTTCTACGTGAATTCTCCAAAGTTTCTCCCCCTTTAATAATAATAATAATAATAATAATAATAATAATAATAATAATAATAATAATAAATAATAATAATAATAATAATAATTCAGGAAGACTTGAATTCGCCAAAGTTTCTTCCCCTTTAATAATAATAATAATAATAATAATAATAATAATAATAATAATAATAATAATAATAATAATAATAATAATAATGTTTCAGAAAGACGTGAATCCTCCAAAGTTTCTTCCCCTTTAATAATAATAATAATAATAATAATAATAATAATAATAATAATAATAATAATAATAATAATAATAATATGGACGCAAGACCCCAACGACAGTCGGAAAACTAATTAAATGTCTATTGTAAAGAGCAAATTTTAATTACGAAGACTTAAGGAAGGTGGCCCGTGCGGGCCGTGATCGAACTTCAAAATAAATGGTGTGAGGAAGCGTCGAGAAAATTACAGATCTCATGAAAAATATATTTTTTTCTTTTTGCAGTGGTTCCGAGAAACTCCTCCTTGTCGAGCGTGTTGTAATGGGTTTTGAAAGGTTGCCTGGCTCCGTTTCGTTTTTTTTTTTTTTTTTTTTTTTTTTTTTAATGAGAGGGGAAGTATGTTTCGTCTCTTGTCCATGATTCTTGGAAATGGAGTTTTTAGTTTTTTTTTTTTTTTGATCAGTGTCAGTTTGTTTGGTGAAATAAATATTTAATGTTTTCGGGAACGTATTGATTGGACAGTTGCATTTTTTACCAGTGACCACATTGTATACACGCACAAACATACACTTACACACACGCATATATATATATATATATATATATATATATATATATATATATATATATATATATATATATATATATGTTTGATTTTAAAACAGGTAAAATTAAAAACGTGATGGTTAGATATATATATATATATATATATATATATATATATATATATATATATATATATATATATATATATATGTATGCATGTCCGTGTGTATCTGTGTGTATACCAAAGTCAAAACAGGTCTAATTAATCCCTCATGAATTGCTACCTCCCCTTCAGAAATTAATTATTTCATTATTCACGATCAATTATTACTTCACTAATGAACAGCATTGAATTTGGGATAAATTCGGCAGACAGCCCGCACTGCAATTATTAATAATCATCTGTTAAGGAAAACATTATCAGTAATATCGACACAACTGCATTAACACAATTTATATTTTGAAGTTTCAAACACCTTTTAGGTAAATAAGCAGTACTGTAAAATAACATGGCCTTAGAGGTCTAAATTCCAAAGTAGAAAAATGCGCCGAAGTTTCTTCTGCGCAATCGAGTTTTCTGTACAGCCGCTACATCGTATAATCAAGGCCACCGAAAATAGATCAGTCTTTCGGTGGTATCGGTATAGCTGCAGGAGCCGCGGCCCGTGAAACTTTAACCACTGCCCGGTGGTGGCCTGTCCTATATAGTTGCCAGAAGCGCGATTATGGCTAACTTGAATCTTAAATAAAATAAAAACTACTGAGGATAGAGGGCTGCAATTAGGCATGTTTGATGATTGGAGGGAGGATGATCAACATACCAGTTTGCAGCCCTGTAACCTCGGTAGTTTTTAAGATCTGAGGGCGGACAGAAAAATGTTCGGACAGAATAAGGTGCGGACGGACAGACAAAGCCGTCACAATAGTTTCTTTTACAGAAAACTAAAACTTGGAAGAGAAGAATAACCATATTCTTTCGTCATAAAAACTTTACGATAAGTATCGTGTATAACTCAGTAAAAACGCCGAGGAACTACAGTAAATAAAGATAAAGAGAAAGTTACAATAAGGTCAGAGAAACGACGGATGTAAAAATATATATGGAAGAGGTTTTGAGGCTAAACCCCTTGCAGTTTTTTCTTTTTTTACTTTTACGTCTCGTAACTAAAATCTAGGATAAAAAAGAACTCCAGCCTGAAGGCAAGTTGTCTCTCTCTCTCTCTCTCTCTCTCGAGAAGATTAATACCAACCAGCTCAGCTCCATAAGTACAGTAGATAAATCTGGCGAGTGGGAACGGAATATACTAGTATACAAATCTCTCCACGGGTCATAAATAGTAAATATATATATATATATATATATATATATATATATATATATATATATATATATATATATATATATATATAGATAGATAGATAGATAGATATAGATATATTTCCCCTCCCCCAAAAAACACTAAAAAAAAAAAATTAAAGCATGAACGTTAGATTTAGTCATTATTTAGTGCCAACGCAATAGCAAGTTAAAGGAAAAATTTCCTTAAAAAAAAATAAACAAAGTGGATGTTTCTTTCGTAAAAAAAACACTCTCTCTCTCTCTCTCTCTCTCTCTCTCTCTCTCTCTCTCTCTCTCTCTCTCTCTCTCTCTGAATGGGCTATTAATCTGCTACGGACAGAACGTTACTGGTTACTTCCGAGAATTCAATAAAATATCGCTTCGGAAGAGAGGCGAGGATTCTAGTACGCCTTTCCAATATGTCCACTCGCCAGGGAGAAGATTTATTCGCCTCAAATGACGGTAAAAAGATTTCATTTAGGCCTCTTCCGAATGAGGTGGGTGGGGGTGGGGGTTTAATAAAAAAAGGAAAGGGGTGGGGTAGGGTAGGATGAAGACTTTTAATGTCCTCTCTGAAGGATTGGTATTTGGCGTTGCAGAACATTTAACATTATGAATCTATGTCCTTTAGTTTTTTATAGATGTAAAAAGAGATAAATATACTTTTTTTTATAGATGTAAACAAGATGAATATATTTTTTTTAGATGTAAACAAGATAAATGTATATATATATATATTTTTCTCTTTCTTTATACAATTTGATGACGATTCACGTAAGTTGTATGTTATACTCAGCAAATTCATTCAAGAATCCGTAAAAGAGAAAAATATATATAGTTTTTATTCCCTCAAAAACAAAAAGATTTATGGATCTTTCTGTAGTTCCAGTAGCAAATGATTTAATATATTTTGTCTTTAAATTGTTTTATGTTTTATTGTTATCATTCCATTACTGTTTTATTCCTGCTTTGAGGACTAAATAATTCAACAACTCTTTCAAATGGATTTATTCAAATATACCTACCTGTCCAAAATTCTAGGCCAGTGGTTCTTAACCTGGGGGGACCGCCCCTCCCTAGGGAGGCGTAGCAATTTCCAGGGGTGGGGGGCCGCGAGCCCCGGGGAAAAATTAAACATTCTCTAAGTATATTCGTTATTCTCTTAACAAGAGTCGCTAAGAAGCGTGTAAAGTATCTCACTAATTCATTCCCAAAAGAATAAAAACACCTCTTTCCCCTTTTTTTTTTCCTTTAAAAAAGGGAGGGAATTTTACTCATAGATGCAAAAGGTTGGTGGGGGGGGGGGGGTGCCGTGGAGGGAAGGACCAACTCTTAGAGGGGGCGGGGTAATAAAAATGTTTAAAAACCAGTGTTCTGGATTGATTTGATATTCACGAAATTCGAGCTGACAGGCGTACGTCATGAAACAGAGTATGTAGATTGTTGTTAACTTATTACTTTACTGCCAATTTGCAAGCTGCAAAATCCTTTATAACGTGTTTATATATAACTTAAAGGTTTATGTATACCGACCTTGTTTTTCTCGACTTCCTCAATCTGCAGATTTACACAACAGCGTATTGTCCATTGAAAATAGAATTGCAGTGACATTGCACTTTTCTATTTTAGTTTTCTGAAAAGAAAACTGTTGTGCCGGTTTTGTCTGTCCGCACTTTTTTCTGTCCGCACTTTTTTTCTGTCTCCATTTTATTCTGTCCGCACTTTTTCTGTCCGTACTTTTTCTGTCCGCACTTTTTCTGTCCGTACTTTTTTCTCTGTCCGCATTTTTTTTTCTGTCCGCACTTTTTTCTCTGTCCCCATTTTTTTCTGTCCCCACTATTTTCTGTACCCACTTTTTTGTCCCCACTTTTTCTGTCCCCACTTTTTTCTGTCCGCACTTTTTTGTCCCAATTTTTTGTCACCCTTTTTTTCTGTCCCCACTTTTTTCTGTCCGCACTTTTTCTGTCCGCTAGTTTTTCTGTCCGCACTTTTTTCTGTCCGCATTTTTTCTGTCCCCACTTTTTTCTGTCCCCACTTTTTTCTGTCCCCACTTTTTCTGTCGCACTTTTTTCTGTCCGCACTTTTTTCTGTCCCCACTTTTTTTCTGTCCGGACCTTTTTCTGTCTGCACTTTTTTCTGTCCGCACTTTTTCTGTCGCACTTTTTTCTGTCCGCACTTTTTTCTGTCCCCACTTTTTCTGTCGCACTTTTTTCTGTCCGCACTTTTTTGTCCCCACTTTTTCTTTCCGACTTTTTTGTCCCCACTTTTTTCTGTCCGCACTTTTTTCTGTCCCCACTTTTTCTGTCCCCACTTTTTTCTGCCCTCCCTCAGATCTTAAAAACTACTGAGGCTAGAGGGCTGCAAATTGTATGTTGATCATCCACCCCCCAATCATCAAACATACCAAATTGCAGCCATCTATCCTCAGTAGTTTTTATTCTATTTAAGGTTAAATTTAATCATAATCGTGCTTCTGGCAACGCAACAACACAGGCCACCACACGGCCGGCTGAGAATTTCATGGGCCGAGACTCATACAGCATTATACAGAGACCAACGAAAGTCAGATCTAGTTTCGGTGGCTTTGATTATGCGTTGTACAGAAGAAACTTCGGGGTATTTTTTCCTTGTTATTTTGTGCAACGGTTTTGTGAAAGGATAACTCGTAAAGCAATGTTGCATTGTCAGATACGGACGCTCCGGTTATACAGGAGTCTAGACGTCTAAAGAGTCTAGTGTTCTAGACGAAGCTGTGATCGTTTTCAGGTGGAAAAACAAAGCAAAAATGGGATGAAGTCTGGCAGGAATATTTTGAGTCCAAAGCAAACTTCTGTGTTGTCAAATTTGCTGTTTCTGTTTGATTTTATTTAACTTATTTATTTATTTATCATTTTTTTACTGTCTATTTATGTATATCTATCTATTCATTTGTTTATCTAATTATTTTTCTTTTATTTTTGGTTGATGGTGGAACAAAGAAGTGAAAAGATGGACTGAGCAGGTTTAGCTATTTTGCTTTTTTTTTTTATAACTACGTTCTATATTATGTGAAGCGAGTTTATACACACACTACATAGTGTATAGGTCTATGAATTCACGAACAGTGCGTAGGTCTATGAATTCCTGCGTAGTATAGCGCTCTTTGAATTCCCACATTGTGTATAGGTCTGTGAATTCACAAACAGTGTGTAGGTCTATGAATTCCTACATGGTATATAGCTCTTTGAATTCCCACAGTGTATAGGTCTATGAAATACCACATAGTGTATAGGTTTAAGAATCGGAATTGTATTATCATTATTATTTCAAGAATAGTACGTTCCTTGAGGGTTGTGTGAAATATAAAACTATATTGAAATCATAATATCACCAGGTCTCATCTCCTGTCTTCTTATTCAGAATCAAAACTATTAGTTTTCTGTAAAAGAAGACTAATGTGCCGGCTTTGTATTCTGTCCGCACTTTTTCTGTCCGCCCACAGATCTTGAAAACTACCGAGGCTAGAGGGCTGCAAATTGGTATGTTGGTCATCCGCCCTGCAGTCATCAGGGATACCAAATTGCAGCCCTCTAGCCTCAGTAGTTTTTATTTTATTTAAGGTTAAAGTTAGCCATAATCGTGCTTCTGGCAACGATATAGGATTGGCCACTACCGGGCCAAGGTTAATGTTTCATGGGTCGCGGCTCGTACAGCATTATACCGAAAAATAGATCTATTTTCGGTGGCCTTGATTATACGCTGTAACGGCTGTACAGAAAACTCGATTGCGCCGAAGAAACTTCGGTGCATTTTTTACTTGTTTTTTGTTGGGAATAATACATTATACTTCAGGTTTGTATAAAAGAGAAAAACATAATATAATCGCTTCCCGTCTCAACCCCCAACCCGCCTTCTCAAGCACCTCAAAGACTCCCCCACCCTGCCAACTTCGGCACCTTAAATTTTTATTCCCCTGGTCCTCGCGAGCCTTAATATAACATTTATAGCCCAACTTTTTCTTATACTCCATGCACTTCAACTTGGAATGGGAATTTTAAAGACCCGCTCATTCCTGGCTTTTGTTGAGAATGACAGTTCCTGCTTCCACGTTTCTTTGAGATGATTCCATTGGAGAATTCCCGGCGTGTTCTCGCGTCTCGATTCCAAGCGAGAGTTGCCTCTTTCTTTTGTATCTTTTTCTTTACAGATTTCTTGAGCTGTTTTCGAGTTTTTTTTTTTTTGAGTTTCTAGTTCTAAGGTGAGAGAGAGAGAGAGAGAGAGAGAGAGAGAGAGAGAGAGAGAGAGAGAGAGAGAGAGAGGCGCGGAGATTAATGGTTAAGGTGAGAAAGAGAGGGGGGCGGTGATTAATGGTTAAGAAGAGAGAGAGAGAGAGAGAGAGAGAGAGAGAGAGAGAGAGAGAGAGAGAGAGAGAGAGACTAGATTAATGGTTAACGAGAAAGAGAAAGAGAGAGAGGAGATTAATGGTTAACGAGAGAGAGAGAGAGAGAGAGAGAGAGAGAGAGAGAGAGAGAGAGAGAGAGAGAGAGAGATTAATGGTTAACGAGAGAGAGAGAGAGAGAGAGAGAGAGAGAGAGAGAGAGAGAGAGAGAGAGAGAGAGAGAGGGAGATTAATGGTTAACGAGAGAGAGAGAGAGAGAGAGAGAGAGAGAGAGAGAGAGAGAGAGAGAGAGAGAGAGAGAGAGAGAGAGACGAGATTAATGGTTAACGAGAGAGAGAGAGAGAGACAGGAAATTAATGGTTAAGGAGAGAGAGAGAGAGAGAGGAAAATTAAAGAGAGAAAGACAGGGAAATGAGAGAGAGAGAGAGAGAGAGAGAGAGAGAGAGAGAGAGAGAGAGAGAGAGAGAGAGAGGGGGAAGTTAATGGCTAAGGTGAGAGAGAGAGAGAGAGAGAGGGGGAAGTTAATGGCTAAGGTGAGAGAGAGAGAGAGAGAGAGAGAGAGATAAATGGTTAACGAGAGACAGACAGACAGAGAGGCAAAGAGCGAGTAATGTCTATCGATGAACTCTGTTGCTTGATCATAATATAACTTAATAAAATTCTCACGATTCCTTCATTTATGTCTTGAAAAATTATTTTCTATCCAGAATTAATCCAAAAGTGGAACCTTTTAATATTATGAGATGAAAGTAATTATGGTAGTTATAAGTAATTATTAGTAGTTACATGAGGTGATGGAGATTTTTTATAATTTTTCCAAACATTCGTTTAGAAAAGTAGTTTTTAATATTCTGTAAAAGAAAGCTGTTGTTCCGGCTTTGTCTATCCGTCCTCACTTTTTCTGTCCGCCCTCAGATCTTAAAAACTACTGAGGCTAGAGGGCTGCAAATTGGTATGTTGATCATCCACCCTCCAATCATCAAACATACCAAATTGCAGCCCTCTAGCCTCGGTAGTACTTATTTTATTTAAGGTTAAATTTACCCATAATCGTGCTTCTGGCAATAATATAGGATAGGCCACCACCTGGCCTTGGTTAAAGTTTCATGGGCCGCAGCTCATACAGCATTATACCGAGACCACCGAAAGGTAGATCTATTTTCGATGGCCTTGATTATGCGTTGTAGCGTCTGAACAGAAAACTCGATTGCGTCGATGAAACTTCGGCACATTTTTTATTTGTTCAAGTTAGAAAAATAAACCTATATATTAAAATAACAAAAAAAAAAAGTTTCCTAGAAGGATGAGAAAATCCTTCCAATAATGAACTAAATGAAAATGTTATCTGATAACATAGACCTCAAAATGGAAATGAGATTGTCACCACTAAATCGAATCTATTTTAGTGTCAAATATGGCATGACACCGTGCCTTTCTCGCGTCATTTGGCACACACAACTAACATGAATCTAATTAGTGTCAAGTATGGCATGGCACGCTATACCTCCCTGATATAATTAAGAGTCATTATCGCTGACGCGTGATTCATTCCCGAAAATTTTATTATTGTAAGTTACAGAACATAACAGACCTCAGTTTTGTGACCTCCTTCTCCTAATAACAAGTCAGTGAGGACAGGGTTCATGTCACACGCAATTAGAGCGTGGAAATTAGGCTTAATTACAGGTTTGCAGATGACGGTGACTAATTGTTACTGATGTGGGACTGGGAATATATATATCTGTCTGTTCAACTCGGTTCCCTTGGATGCGGAGTGATGTCTCCACATTTCCATCAACTTTACTCTTATTTTAGACAGTTGTGGCTGCTGGGTAGAAGTGACTGGGAATTAAATATTCTTATTTTTTTTTTTATTTTTTTTAGGTAATTAAGTCAACAGAGTTTATCTCTAACCAATGTCAGTGCCTTTTGTCTGACCTGACTCTTCATCTCTGCTTCAATGTGGGTCAATTTTAGTTTTCTGTAAA
>NC_089744.1:23287500-23367500 GCF_040412425.1 Macrobrachium rosenbergii | reverse complement strand
TCGTTAAATTTTTAGTTTTTATTCTGAGAGAGCTGAACTTCTTTTCTCACATAGCTTAAAAGTAACTCGGTATCATTTCTTATGGAGAATTCTACCTCGATTTTTAGATGGTTTTTGAATATAACACCATCAGAATATAATTCTTTAAATTGAGTTTTTCGTCGACATGCATACGAGATTACCGCAATAATATGTTTTTGCTTAATTTATTCATCTTATTACAATGCTCATGTTGCTCCAATTTCCTCTGTTTTCCTTACATATATCAGTGTCACGTCGTCGTGTTAAGAGGTGCTCCTTTTCACGTTTCCACAACCCGGATCTAATGGAGTACAACTTAGACACGCCCTCTCCCTCTCGGCTGCCCGGGATAGCCAAGCCCCTACACGAAACCGAGTCTCATTCGCCCACCCCCACGACTCCAGAATCCACGAAAGTCGGCGAATTGAAAGACGAAAAGCTCACAGGAGATTTTCAGTCTAGCGACGCCTCCACATACCCGAGAAGCACCTGTAGCAACTGTAACTCGGCCTTCGGGAGCCTGAAGTCCTTCCAGGATCACGTCGTGCAGGTGTCCTCCATCGCCTACCCTTGTTACATGTGTCGCCTCGGTTACTACAGATTCCCCATCGGCGTTTATTTCAGGGACGTGACGAATTTAGCCAGCAGCGACCTGAGTGTCTGCAGAATGGATCAGTGGTACGTCTGCTCCGTCTGCAAGGCCAGATTCCGCGAGGAAACTGAGGCGATCGTGCATATCAGGCTCCATTGTCCGTTCTGCAAGAGAATCGTCGTCAGGTGCAATTACGACTTCGCTCTGGAAAGTCAGGCTGCGGCCCACCTTCTCTTCAGCTCCAGGAGAAAAACTTGAGAGCTGTTTTGCGATGTCACGTTCGTGTCTGGGATATGTTGTTGTTCCTGCTTTGCTGATAGAAAGAGTCTGTATACTTTTAAGGTAACCTGGGTCCAGGAATGAAAAGAGTCTGTATACTTTTAAGGTAACCTGGGTCCAGGAATGAAAAGAGTCTGTATACTTTTGAGGTAACCTGGGTCCAGGAATTAAAAGAGTCTGTATACTTTTAAGGTAACCTGGGTCCAGGAATGAAAAGAGTCTGTACACTTTTAAGGTACCCTGGGTCCAGGAATTATCCTCAAAATACCCTTGCGTATTTTATTGCCGGTCGTCAGTGTCTATTTATTGTAAGTAATTGAGGATTTTGTACATAGTAACTTTGGATCCCAGATCTGTGCTTTTAAGCGTTACAAATTTATCTCTTCTGCGTAATTGGTCGGATTATTCTCGAAGATTTATTGTTGTTTGTTTTGCAATGAACTGAAGTTCCTTTTAATAATGATAAACGTCTGAGTCCAATAAATTTTATACTACTAATTTTTTTTTATTAATTTTTACCTTAAACTGCTCTCTCATTATGACTGATATCGAATCTCATTTTTGTTTTATTTTTGTGCTACGAATCTTGCAATAATTCAACCATGAGGAATGCAAAATGAAAATACAGTTTAGAATTCAGTGGTTCTCAACCTTGGGGGGAAAACCCCTTCTCCATCTCTCTTTTTTATATTTTCCTTTAAATCTGGGAGGGAATTTTACTCATAGATGGAAGGGGGGGGCGTGGAGGGAAGGACCAACTCTCAGAGGGGGCGTGGTAATAAAATGTTTAAGAACCACTGGAAATAAAGTCACAGGAAAAAACTTCACAGGAAATAAAGTCACAAGGAAAAAAGTCACATTAATTTATGGTGGCCGGTAATAAAGTCACGGAGGAAAAATTCACAATATGTCTTGGGGGTCATTATCTTTTTGATATTTACAGTCTTTTGTTTATGTTTATGTGGAAGTCCCCAACGGGCTTGTACTAAACACGCCGCAAAGGTGGTTACATACATACCTGGAAAAAAAAATATTGGGGGACACTATCTAGGTAAGATTATTGTGACTTTTTTTCATGTGACTTTTTTCCTGACCTTTTTCCCGTGACTTTTTTCCTTTGATTTTTTCCTGTGACTTTTTTTACTTGGATTCGATTCTGAACAAGAAGGACGAGAGATGAGACCCAGTGATATTATGAATTTATGTTTTGTTCTCTTTTATGCAATCTTGAAGTAAAGCATTATTTGTTTTGAGACATATACTTCTCCGAGTTACTTCCAACATAATTTTCATCCTTTATTTCTTGGATGAAAACCCAAATTGTATGATTATCGGCATGAAAGTCCCGGAGAAATTTCCAAAACATCCTACACAGCAGTTTGGTAAGTATCTACTTAACAAACAGTCATTAGGATATGACAGTTAGTTGGTTTGTATTTTTTACTCCCTCTTGGTAATCTGGAATGCTAGGAGTTTGGTATACTTAGTATAAGAAACATTGAGGAACTGCTTTCATTTCCTCCCGATGCGAAGGTTCTTGAACTAAAAAACTCTTCAGCACTGTAGGCATTACTTAAGGTTCTTTGCAGCGTGCCTTCGGCCCCTAGCTGCACCCATTTTACATTCATTTTACTTTAATTCCGTTCATATTCTCTTTCTTACATTTCCCTTTCCACCCTCTCCTAACACTTGATTCATAGTGGAACTGCCAGGTTTTCCTCCTGTTACACCTTTCAGACCTTTTTGCTATCAATTTCCATTTCAGCGCTGAATGACCTCATAGGGCCCAACGCTTGGCCTTTGGCCTAAATCCTATATTTTCTATTCTATTCTTTAAATCTTCAGCTGAAAATTCCTATGGCAGAGTCTGCAGATTATAAGTTAAGTATACCTTAGTTTAACCAGACCACTGAGCTGATTAACAGCTCTCCTAGAGAGGGCTGGCCCGAAGGATTAGACCTACTTTACGTGGCTAAGAACCAACTGGTTAGCTAGCAACGGGACCTACAGCTTATTGTGGAATCCGAACCACATTATGACGAGAAATGAATTTCTGTCACCAGAAATAAATTCCTCTAATTCTTCATTGGCCGGCCGGAGACTCGAACTCGGACCTAGCAGAGTGCTAGCCGGGAACTCTACCGACTCTCCCAACGAGGAACTGTCATCATATTATAAACCCAAGAATGCTCCTCAGGAAAATTAACCCGCAGAGAGAGAGAGAGAGAGAGAGAGAGAGAGAGAGAGAGAGAGAGAGAGAGAGAGAGAGAGAGAGAGAAGTTATAGGAAAAGGTAATAAAGAAATAAATGAGGGAATAGAAAATAGATAACAGATACGCCTGAAACTCAGCAGACGTCAAGAGAGACCAGGAATGAGCTGGCTCTTTGCCTAAACATTTGAAGATCAGAAGATTCCACAACTGCTCCGGGCAAACTATTCCACATTCCAGATGTGACCAAGATAAACCTCCTGGCAAACTGATAATAGAAAACGACACACTGCTGTGTTATGAATAACGCAAAGTGTAATTCAGCTCGTGCACACGGAAATTAACATTATTCAGCTGCAGGCCAGACATCCTCTTTCCATCTTAACTTTTCATATCTCGTAAAATTCTTCATAAACCTTAAGAAGGAAGGCATTTCTGCGAAGAAAAAGCTGTTAGCTTGATTAAAAAGCAGTACCAGTGTTTGTTGTTCTCAGCTTCAGGTAAAAAAAAAACTAACAAAAAATGGCCCTAGGTTCCTACATGAACAAGGAGGATAAGTATAAGATATTACAGTAAGGAAATGTATTTTATACATTTTAAATATGAAAGTTTATTTTTGGTAGTAATAGTAATTTGTGAGTCATGAACTCCACATTCTTTGGAAGCTCGAATTTTAAGTCAGTGGCCCCTGTGGTGGGCTTGTTCCGTATGAAGAGGGTTCATCTTGTGAATAATAATAATAATAATAGTATAATACTAATAATAATTTCTCACTATGTGCGCTGTTTCTAGTAGCACACTTTTCTGCATGAGTCCTGGAGCTACTTCGGTTTCTAGTTTTTCCAGGTTCCTTTTCAGGGATCTTGGGATCGTGCCTAGTGTTCCCATGATTATGGGTACAGTTTCCACTGGCATATTCCATATCCGTCTTATTTCGATTTTCAGGTCTTGATACCTATCAATTTTTTCACTTTCTTTCTCATCTACTCTGGTGTCCCATGGTATTGCCACATCAATGAGTGATACTTTGATGGACTCCTAAGGAAGCAGGATGCAACCGGGAACCCCACACTATAAAAACAACCCAGTCGAATAGGATGACTGTGATAGACCCCCCCAAAAAATAATGATAATAATAATTTCTTCTACAATTTGCCAGAGTTGCAGATGACATGCTCAGAGGAGTCTCTTCTCTTGTAAGGTCCTTTAATAATTATAAAAAATTATAGCCCAAGCTAGCAACAGTTCTGTTATGCAAATTTATCGACTGTATTTATTTGAGTATTATATAAAAGGGTATTGATTCATTTTAAGTATTATAACGTCAAGCGTTGGGTTGTTTTACAAATAAAGTACACCTAAAAAGATATGTGTATGATTCAAAATACTTGACAAACCACTCTTGCTTCGCACCGAGTTGTATGACAAATGTCTGTAGAATTCCCCTCGATTCCCCAAGGTCTAGTTTTTCCTTGAAAGATATTTAAATCCAATAACTGTAGATATTTTCTGCTGTAGGACACAGAGCTTTAAAGTGAATGGAATTGGATTTCTGAGACGAATTGCAAACTACAACTTTGCTGGTAATGTTTCCCTGTCACGTGAATTCCTAGTGATAAAAGCCACTTCAGTTCTTACTCAGGATAATAGAATATAAGTTATAACAACATGAAGAATAGAGATTTTCCAGTAGGCCACATTTTGTGTGGAATTCTTGGCGAACTATATTCGAAAATCAGGAGGTATCCATTTATATGAAACTATAAAGATCAATGCAAATTAGTATTGGGTGACAGGATGCAATGTAAATTCAGTGGTTTTGTGTAAGTTAATGTGATGTTGCTTTAGGAGTTTGCATGATTTCATTAGAGTGCAAAGCAAGTTATAAAAAGTCGGGAACTAATTGGCAATTGGGGATAGATACGTTTATGAAAGGAATATATTTTTTTTATTTTCTTTCTCATTCCTTAAGTTTCTTTTAATTTTTATAAATATTATTGAAATTAGCATCATTGTTTTTATTGGAGAAACAAATCCAGTTATGTATATGTACATATATTTAAGGATAAATCTGTACAGGTAGCTTTCGGGAATTCGGGAATCTGTTCCAACAGAATGGAACATATTTCCGAAAGCTTTCCGTACAGATTTATCCTTAAAGATACGTACATATACATAACTGTAGATTTGTTTCTCCATTTTAAGATTCATGCTACTCTTAGTATTTTTTAATTAATTGCTTTTATTATCATTAAAAGTTGCCATTCAAGATTTTTAGGACTTGTGACCTTGTGTAATTCAATTTGTCTATGCATATACACGTTCCTGAAATATAAACAAAAATGAAAAAGATTTTAGTAGTTATCCTCTGTAAGTAAAATAGTTTTTATGAGTTATCCTCTATAAGTAAAATTGTTTACTAAGAGTTATCTCTATTTATAAAATAGTTTTAAAAGTTACCCTCTATAAGTACAATAGTTTTTAAGAGTTATCCTCTATAATTAATATAGTTTTTAGGAGTTATCCTCTATAAGTAAAATTGTTTCTAAGAGTTATCTCTATTTATAAAATAGTTTTAAAAGTTACCCTCCATAAGTAAAATAGTTTGTATGAGTTATCCTCTATAAATAACATAGTTTTTAGGAGTTATCCTCTTTAAGTAAAATTGTTTCTAAGAGTTATTCGTATTTATAAAAAAGTTTTAAAAGTTATTCTCTATGTATAATAGTTTCTGTAGAGTTATCCTCTATAACTAAGATAGTTTTTAAAAGCTATCCTCTCTAAGTAAAAGATTTTCTAAGAGTTATCCTCTATAAGTAAAATAATTCCTAAGAGTTATCCTCTGTAAGTAGAATCATATTTAAGAGTTAGCCTCGATAAATGTTCCTGCGTTTCTACTAAAATCCTTCAGGCAAGTTCAGACAATTTCACTGAAGTGTTCACACACACAAACCCAATCTTTTACCCCTGAATAAAATAGCATGGAATGCAGACCTCTGCAGCTCTGAGTGTTAATTAGATAGACTCTACCAGTCGACCAAACTAACAGATACGTCGTAAGCTGGTGGTTGAAGGACCTGTTTTTATTTCATTACAACAATGCGGCAGGAGGTATCGAAGTCTAAATAACAATCTTATGATTGCTCCCGTCGCACACAAGGAAGGTTATTAGTTTTCTGTAAAAGAAAACTATTGTGCCGGCTTTGTCTGTCCGTCCGCACTTTTTTCTGTCTGCCCTCAGATCTTAGAAACTACTGAGGCTAGAGGGCTGTCGATTGGTATGTTGATCATCCACCCTCCAGTCATCAAACGTACCAAATTGCAGCCCTCTAGCCTCCTCAGTAGTTTTGATTTTATTTAAAGTTAAAGTTAGCCATATCTGGTAACGGTATAGGTAAGGCCACCACCGGCCCGTGGTTAAAGTTTCACGGGCCACGGCTCATGCAGCATTATACCGAGACCACCGAAAGATAAATCTATTTTCGGTGGCCTTGATTATTCGCTGTGCAGAAAACTCGACTGGAAGAAACCTCAGTCCATTTTCTACTTGTTTAATATTATACATGACTGGCGATCAGTCTTTCAATTTCAACCGGAAGAAGAACAAAAAACAAAAACTCCGTTAGTTTGAAAGACTATGAATATAAAACATTCTGAAATGGTTTAGACCGATTCTCTTTTATTTTCAGAAAAATCATCCATTTTGATCATTTACCGCTTCTACCTCGCCCCTCGGACCAAGTTTGTTCATCCCACACACACACACACACACACACACACACACACACACACACACACACACACACACACACACACACAAAAGCAAAAATATTTATCCTTCCTTACACCAGCGTATCTGAATGTCTACAGAGCGAAAGCAATATTTTTCTTCCATGAAAAAAAAAAGAGGAGAAAGAAAACATCTCCTGTCGAATGGGGAAGAGTGACGAGAAAGAACAAAAAAAAAAAATAGTTTTTCGATAAATGTTTCCCGGGGAGATATAAAGTGCCTGTAACTAACGGTAGGGTGGACAGCTGGGGGCCTTATCCGATATCAATCGTGTAGGAGACGACACTTTCGGATGGTGTAGGACTCTAGGACGCGATAGGATCTCGTATATGTAGCGCAAAGTGGCGGGAAAGGACGTAAGGTTTCCCCCTTAACCATTTCGTGAAAACTGAGAGTTGGTAAGGTGGTCAATATACACGATGCAGTAATACGAATGTGTACTTGACAAATGCTTCGATGTATGGCCACAAGCTATTCTCCCCTTAGTGGTACAATTCCGTCACTGTGTACTTGAATATTTTTTAGATATATTGGAAGAAACTTTAAATCTAAGAGATTTATTTAAGACTATATCACATCTATATTAGTATCATAGCGAAATTTATTGATGATGATAATAATATAGCCTGTAAGTATGGAAGTCCATGAATTGAGGAATTAATTTAGATAGAAAGGTAGACATATAGATAGAAATAGATAGAAGTTTATTAGTGGTATAATATAGCCGATAAGTACAGAATTCCGTTAAACTGAGGCGTTACTATAGATAGAGAGAGAGAGAGAGAGAGAGAGAGAGAGAGAGAGAGAGAGAGAGAGAATTTATTGATGGTAATACATACAGATAGAAATTTACTGATATATAAATATATAGCCGGTAGATAGAGAGAGAGATAGATAAGAGATAGATAGAGAGAGAGATAGATAGATAGATAGATAGATAGATAGATAGATAGATAGAGAGATAGATAGATAGACATATAGAGAGGTAGATAGATAGATAGAGAGAGAGAGAGAGAGAGATAGATATGTAGAGAGATAGATAGATAAAGAGAGAGATAGATAGGTAGGTTGATAGATAGAGAGTTAGATAGACAGATAGATAGGTAGAGAGAGAGAGAGACAGATAGACAGATGGAGAGATAAATAGAGAGATAGATAGATAGATAGGTAGATAAAGAGGGAGAGAGAGAGAGATGGGGAGATAGAGAGCTAGAAAGAGAGATAGATCGACAGAAAGATAGACAGATATATTGGAAGATTGACTTTGGGAGTAGTTGATAGATCGGCCTAGTTTGCTTTGGTGTTTGACCAATGTTTTTTTTCTAGGGGAAAACTTCTCGAAAAGCTGGGAAGTTTTGATTGATTTTTTCTTTTTTTTTTTGCAACGTTTGGCAAACATATCTCTCTCTCTCTCTCTCTCTCTCTCTCTCTCTCTCTCTCTCTCTCTCTCTCTCTCTCTCTCAGGGAGGTTACCAGTCTTCAATGGATATTATTGATGGAAAAGCTGAGAACTACTGGAAATTCACTTTAACTTTCAAGGACCAAATATCTCAAGTATCTCTCTCTCTCTCTCTCTCTCTCTCTCTCTCTCTCTCTCTCTCTCTCTCTCTCTCTCTCTCTCTCACAATGAGAACGTCTGGAAAGTCGCCTTTTCAATGTCATGTATTAAACAGCTCAACTTGCTACAAGGTAAGACTCTCTCTCTCTCTCTCTCTCTCTCTCTCTCTCTCTCTCTCTCTCTCTCTCTCTCAATGAAAACGACTAGAAATCGAGTTTTCAGTGTTAGGTATGGTATTAAATAGCTCAATATATTGATTGCTAAGGTTCTGGATTTTCCTCTCTCTCTCTCTCTCTCTCTCTCTCTCTCTCTCTCTCTCTCTCTCTCTCTCTCTCTCTCTCTCTCTCTCTCTCGCCATTTCAGTGCCACGTATTAAACACCTCGACATATTACAAAGTAAGACTCTCTCTCTCTCTCTCTCTCTCTCTCTCTCTCTCTCTCTCTCTCTCTCTCTCTCTCAATCGCCTTTTCAATGCCACGTATTAAACAGCTCAGCGTATTGAATGGTTAGGTCGTATCCTTTCAACTCTTTCCTTTGAGTTATGAAAGGGAGCAGTGTGTGATAATAAAGAATTTCTTAGAAATTCAATATTTTTTTTTATTTCGCTTCAGACCTGAAATATGCTTTAGTTGGCGTTGGGAGACTGGAGTGTGGGATAGATATTGAATTAGTTTTTCAAACTTTTATTTATTATGGTATTCATAGAAAATTTAATTCATCGTGTATATGTATGTATGTATGTATGTATATATATATATATATATATATATATATATATATATATATATATACATGTATGCATATATATATATATATATATATATATATATATATATATATATATATATATATATATGATTATAATCACTTTTGTACGTGATTCATTTATCACACGTTACCACAAGTGAAAAATAACCGGTTTCGACTTTATTTTCAAGCCACTGACGAAGGACTGATACTGATTTATATCTATATATATATATATATATATATATATATATATATATATATATATATATATATATATATATATATATATAATATCCGTTCTAAAATTTTCACCATAATCCTATCAAAAACTAACTTCACTTCCTCGCAGCTACAAAACCCATCTATGTAATATCGTTCCAATACGAACATTTCTGGAATAAATGAATTCAAGTAGGTGTCCGCTATCTCATTTTTGAAATTTACGGTATACCTCTTCCTCAGAATGATTTTTCCTAGTAATATTACCTTTGGACATTTGAGCTACCATTCAAAGACGCTTAAATAGCAACAGATAGGTTTTACTAGATTGGCTAGCCTTCCTAGCACTGAATTTAATTTCGTTCCCTTTTAGTTTTCTGAAAAGAAAACTATTGTGCCGGCTTTGTCTGTCAGTCCGGACTTTTTTCCGTCCGCTCTCAAATCTTAAAAACTACTGAGGCTAGAGAGCTGCAAATTGGTATGTTGATCATCCACCCTCCAATCATCAAACATACCAAATTGCAGCCCTCTAGCCTCAGTAGTTTTTATTTTATTTAAGATTAAAGTTAGCCATAATCGTGCGTCTGGCAACGATATAGGCCAGGCCACCACCGGACAGTGGTTCACGTTTCATGGACCGCGGCTCATACAGCATTATATCGAGACCACCGAGAGATAGATCTATTTTCGGTGGCCTTGATTATACGCTTTAAAAGAAACTTAATTGCACCGAAGAAACTTCGGCTTTTTTTTTTCTTTTTTTTACTTGTTATCTATCCTCCCTATTCTCAATCCTTCCAAAATAACTTCTTCTTTTAGTTTATCGGTAAAATTAAAGAACTTTTTATCTTCTCCTCTCCTTCAAATCTTATTAACTTCTTTACTTGTGCTGACCAATTCACCATCACTCATAAAAGGCAGTCATCAGGGAGACAGACGATTTAACCACTGCGATACAAAGTCTATAAATAAGCCGCAGAATTGGCTTAGGAAAGATAGGTGTTTATATTATTTTTTCTGTATGTATGTATATATATATATATATATATATATATATATATATATATATATATATATATATATTTATATATGTATATACATATGTATATATGTATGTATGTATGTATATACTTGTGTTTATACCTATATTTCTCTATTACCTTTCTGTGTATGATACTCATTTATTTTCGTCCTAACGCTCTCATATGATTATTATTGCTGCAGCTGTCTCGAACTCTTCTCTAAAAATTATGACGAGTCTGCTCCTACGCACTTATAACATCGCCTCCTAACAGATTTTTTGGGGCATCATATAAATGTCATGAGCGAGTGTCCTTTATATTAACTTTCCAAATGAAGAGAAAGTAACGTTTATCAGTATCTGAAACAGAGAAATAAGGTTGCTGGTATTATGGTTTTAATGGCCTCTTGAAAATAGCAGATAGGCGATTATGCAGACCTGAGACAGTTTGGGAAATGGTGCTAAAACTCTCTGGAATACGGAAATAAACATTATAAAAATGTATACGATAATGTTTTTATTGGCTAATAATTTTTTTCCGTAAAAGAAAACTATTGTGCCGGCTTTGTCTGTCCGTCCGCACTGTTTTCTGTCCGCACTTTCTCTGTCCGCCCTCAGATCTTAAAAACTACCGAGGCTTTCGGTGGTCTCGGTACAATGCTGCATGAGCCGCGGCCCATGAGACTTTAACCACGGCCCGGTGGTGACCTGTCCTATATCGTTGCCAGACGCACGGTTATGGCTAGATTTAACCTTAAATAAAATAAAAACTACCGAGGCTAGAGGGCTGCAATTCAGTATGTTTGATGATTGGAGGGTGGATGATCAACATATCAATTTGCAGCCCTCTAGCCTCGGTAGTTTTGAAGATCTGAGGGCGGACATAAAAAAATGCGGACGGACAGACAAAACCGGAGACAATAGTTTCCTTTTACAGAAAACTAAAAAACTAGAAAACTACTTACACAATTTGCCCATCGGTCTAAATTCCCATACCCATCATTAACACAAAAGAATTATATATATTTAGCAAAGGAGAGATTAAATAAAAAATAAAAAATAGCTCTCTTTAAAAAAGAGAGATTTTGTTCCAACCATTACCCCCTTTTCTCTTCTCGCCCGAGCGAAGGGCAAAGCGAATTGGTTTGGACCTCGCAGACAGTTCGCATATATTTCACTCCCAAAGTATTCTCGGAGCCTTTTTGGAATATTTGGGGATTTTATCTCTCTCTCTCTCTCTCCACAGCTCGAAATGGGAGGCCCGATTTCTGGGGGGCTGCTTATGCGGGTGGACTCGGCTCGGTAGGATTATGTTCGTCCTTCATTTAAGCTTTTCGTAGATATTCTTAGAAAGGTTTTGGTATCAGAGTGAATATAAATGCTTTTTCTACTTTGCATACATTTGCATTACAACATTTCAATATAAAATATTATTGCATAAAGGAGGATTCAATACGTCTTTCAGTTAGGTCTTCAGTTGTCGGTAAAAGAATACTATTGTGCTGGCTTTGTCTGTCCGTCCGCACTTTTTCTGTCCGCCCTCAGATCTTAAAAACTGCTGAGGCTAGAGGGCTGCAAATTGGTATGTTGATCATCCACCCTCCAATCATCAAACATAACAAATTGCAGCCCTCTAGCCTCAGTAGTTTTTTATTTTATTTAAGGTTGAAGTTAGCCATAATCGTGCGTCTGGCAACGATATAGGACAGGTTAAAGTTTCATGGGCCACGGCTCATACAGCATTGTCCCGAGACCACCGAAAAATAGATCTGTTTTCGGCGGCCTTGATTAATAGATCTTTCTAGATAGTTTTGGCACTAGATGGAATATATAAATGCTTTTGCTACTTAGTGCACATTTGCATTCTAACAATAAAAAATTAAATGTCAGAATGGTTTTTCTAGATCTTTCTAGAAAGTTTTTGGCACTAGATGGAATATAAATGTACATTCTGCCTTGCATACATTTGCATTCTAACGTTACAAAATAAAATATTATTGGATAAAGTAGAATTCAATTCGTCTTCAATTTGCTTTTTCCTAGATCTTTCTAGATAGTTTTTGGTGTTAGATGGAATATAAGTGCTCTTTCTGCTTTGGATGCATTTAAAATTCGGACTCATCAAAAGAAAATATTATTGCTTAAAGTAGGTGAAGTCTATGAACTAGCAAGGGTAGGGAATAAATACTCTGTGTTGAATTGGTAAAAAATACTTGAGTATCTTTATATATTTCACCTATACTCCCGTGTCATCGTGGTAAACAGATATGATTGACAATATAATAATAATAATAATAATAATAATAATAATAATAATAATAATAATAATAATAATAATAATAATAATAGGTATCAAGTCCTGAAAATCGAAATAAGAAGGATATGGAATAGGCCAGTGGAAATTGCACCCATAATCATAGGAACACTAGGCACGATCCCAAGATCCCTGAAAAGGAACCTGGAAAAAGTAGGTGCCAAAGTAGCTCCAGGACTCACGCAGAAGAGTGTACTACTAGAAACAGCGCACATAGTGAGAAAAGTGATGGACTCCTAAGGAGGCAGGATGCAACCCGGAACCCCACACTATAAAAACCACCCAGTCGAATAGGATGACTGTGGTAGACAAAAAAAAAAAGATAATAATTATTATAAATTTGATTTCAGCTCAAGGCCATATACATGGAATATACAAAGTAGAGACAATAACATACGTAATCTAGATACATGAGATAACTGATAAAGATTGACAAATCGGCAATATCCACACAGTAGCTGAAGAAGTAGAAAAAATAATATTCATAATAATGGTAATGGCAGTAATAATATTGAGAATAATAGTAAAAAAAACGTAAAAAATTATAACAATTAAAAAAACAGATTGCATACAATTAATTTCCAGCTAGGGACCTTAGGTGGTTACAGAAGAAGTCAGGTTCAGAAGGCTAATTACGAAAATTTAAAATAGTTTAAATTTCTCTCTCTCTCTCTCTCTCTCTCTCTCTCTCTCTCTCTCTCTCTCTCTCTCTCTCTCTCTCTCTCTCTCTCTCTCTCTCGTTCACATTCCATACAAGTGATGCCTTTCAGCCAAAATTTTCTGTTGTGAATGAAAACCAAATGTACGGTCAGAGACCCCTTCACATTTATAATCTCTGACGATTTTTGAAAAAATAAAATCTGAAGAATATAAAATGGCGCTTTTCCTGGAAGCTTCCCAGCTCCCACACAGCAATGACTTCCTGGAATTATGGATGTTCCAGATTGGTTTCCATTCACCCCGGAGTGCTTACAGAGAATTCCAGCCGCCAATGGCGCCCACTAAAAAATTTCTGTCCCGGAAAGGTAATGTCTCGATCAGCCGTAAAATTTTGAGAAGTGGCCCACAATGGGTTTATGGGTCTGGTTCTCTGTGTCTTCTCTTGAAATCTCGCATATATTTGCTTCTTTCTCAAACTTGTAGGTGAAACACGGAAGGATTATCAAGGATTTAAAAAAAATAGATCCCGTAGTGGGGTAGTGCCGTCAGCGCACCTCGTGCGGAAAACTGTAGGCATTACTCTAGGTTCTTTGCAGCGTGCCTTCTGCCCCTAGCTGCAACCCTAACAATTGATTCATAGTGCAACTGGGAGGTTTTCCTCCTGTTACACTTTTCGAACCTTTTACTCTCAATTTCCGTTTCAGCACTGCATGACCTCATTGGTCCCAGTGCTTGCCCTTTGGCCTAAATTCTATATTCAATTTAAAAAATGGAATGCCAATTTAGGTCCAAAGTTAAAGACTGCTTTTTTTAGTATTTATGTTCTAGCAAAACTTAGTGCAAGAATTTAACTTCCTACGATGAAAACGGGTTTTTTCTGTAGTAACAAATCAAAGTCTCATTTATCATTACAGAATGGAAAAGATCCCTTTAAAAATCCTTTCTTAGGAAAACAAGCCTCTGATACGGAGATGTGGAACTTCTTAAGAGAATTTTATAAGAACTGGCTTGGTATGTATTTCAAAATATATTCATTGGTATATGAATTTTTTTTCCTTTAATTGACACTATTTTTATCATTTTTGAGGTACAAAATCCCCTTTTTTTCCTTTAACTCCGTTTAAAACTGTCTGGGAAGAAATTAAGTTTCGTAAAAGTAGTTTTAGTTATCTGTAAAAGAAAACTATTGTGCCGGCTTTGTGTGTCCGTCCGCACTTTTTTCTGTGTGCACTTTTTCTGTCCGCCCTCAGATCTTAAAAACTACTGAGGCTAGAGGGCTGCAAATTAGTATGTTGATCATCCACCCTCCAATCATCAAACATACCAAATTGCAGCCCTCTGGCCTCAGTAGTTTTTAGACAAATAGCCATCTCAGTAGTTTTCTTTAATAGAAAACTAAAAGAGTAGGTTGTTAGTAATATGCAAAGGTTATTTTTTGTTCTTCTTTTCTTTAAATCTTCAGTTGAAAACCCTTATGGACTGAGTCAACATACTAAATACATAAGAGAGAGAGAGAGAGAGAGAGAGAGAGAGAGAGAGAGAGAGAGAGAGAGAGAGAGAGAGAGAGAAGCTGTATGAAAACGAGATAAATAAACAGATAAATATGAAGGCACTGAAGTGGAGCAATTAATTTCACCTATAGTTATAAAGATAATTAATTTTCATCTCTGTAAATTCATCAGTATATCCGAAATACGCTGTATTTATTTATTAATTTGTTAATTTATTTTTCCTTTCTAATAATTGATAATCTTTCTGTATTTCATATTACCTTCTGTTACTCCTTTCCAGTGAATACTATATTCTTTGGAAGCGTGAATTTCAAGTCAGTGGTCTATATGAACAGAGATCGCTATCTGAATAATAATAATAATAATAATAATAATAATAATAATAATAATAATAATAATAATAATAATGGATAAAGATTAATCTTATAATTTAAAAAAAAACACTTTCTTACCCAGACTATGAACATCGGCCAGGTATTAGCAAATATCAGCCCGTATGAGAAGAAAATGATAAGAAGAATTGAAAAGACCATAATATATAAAATCGGTTCCACTGATGCTGCCATTCTCTTTAACAGGACGTGTTTGAAAAAGGGTCTCCTCCCTTCAAATAATAATAATAATAATAAATCCACAAAGAGAAATGCCGTTAAATTTATGAAACGCAAACGGCACAGCAACTGGGAATTATCATCCCCGCTTGTGTTTTTTCCCCCACGGTAGAAACTAAATCAAATTTACATACAGTACATGAACATAATGATACCCCGTCGTTGTATCTTATGCAAATCAGCTGCAACAGGAAAGGCTGAGCTCCAATGCATTGCATTAAAAGGGGAAGCGTATTTGTTTGAAATTCATATTAGCTCCCGGCGCAGAGATAAGTAAAATGGCTTACTCGGATGTACTGATATAAGCAAGTTTTTTTTTTCAGTACTTGTTTGTGAAATCATTTAAATTAAAAAACTGTGAGCATTTCTCAGTGGATTTTATTTCAAAGCCCTGTGAGGAATGGGTGGGGATATTTTGTCTTATGTTAGTTTGCGATATTGAAGTATTTTTAATTGTCTTTAGCTTGCAATACGTATCTAACAGATATATGC
The DNA here is from genome assembly GCF_040412425.1 of Macrobrachium rosenbergii. NCBI lineage: Eukaryota > Metazoa > Arthropoda > Malacostraca > Decapoda > Palaemonidae > Macrobrachium > Macrobrachium rosenbergii. Next base: position 23,351,471 of record NC_089744.1, on the reverse strand, counting down.
AATGCATATATAAATATATGTATACATATTTTACACACACACACACATAAATATATATATATATATATATATATATATATATATATATATATATATATATATATATATATATATAGTATATATACGTACATACATATACATTTTTTTAGCGAATTGCTGAGCATTTTCTAGTTTTATATCTATTCATAAAAGTACACACACACTATATATATGTATATGTATGTATGTATCTATCTATCTATCTATCTATCTATCTATATATATATATATATATATATATATATATATATATATATATATTTATATATATATATATATATATATATATATATATATGTATATATACATATGCATAATGTCATGTAACTGTAACTCGTAAATTTTGGAACTGAATCAAAACATCCCACTGGAGAGAAAATAAAAACGGTATATCCATCAACATATGGCTGTATTCTGTATTCGGGACCACTCACAATTCCATCGCATCTAAATGTCAACTCATTCTGTAATTCTGTAATACACGAGCATTGCAATACAGGAAGCTGAACTGCAGTGGTTCGTTAGTTAATCAAATATAGGTATGAGTTGCAGAATTTTTTTCAATGTGTTTATATTTCAGTAGAGTCGGTCAGAGTAGGTTGGGTTTGGTCCGCGAAAGATTAAAATTAAGTGGGCTGGTAAACGCATTTGTGGAACTCAGTATTATTGACTGATTGTCATCAGTGTCACTGGCGTATCCAGGGGAGGGGGTGCACCTGGGCACGTACCCCCACTGAAAAATAATGACAAAATAATAATATTGAAGATTTAGACAATAATATATATGTATATATATACATACGTACACGCGCGCACACACACATATATATACAGTATATATATATATATATATATATATATATATATATATATATATATATATATATATATATATATATATACATATACATATATACTGTAAGAAATCTTTCCGGATCCACTAGTGATCAGTGTCTCACGATCTCAGAAGAGGTAATGAAAATCAACAGGTAAATGTATGTAGTATGTATGTATGTATGAATGTTAAAATGTTTAAAATGTTATGTTACATATACTGTATGGTTTAAAGTGTTCTGGTTTTATTTTTTGATTAAGATTTATATTTGGATTTTTTGCGTCACTTTCTTGGATCAGATATAGGGACTTGTAATTTTAATAGCTGTAAAATGTTGTGGTCAATAAGCTTGTATGTATGTATGTATGTATGTATGTATGTATGTATGTATGTATGTATGTCTATTCTCTCAGATAAGGGAGGGAATACCCAAACGAGCATACATATTTACAACTATTGATTTCTTTAACCTTAAGTATTATTCAAATGGTGCCCTTTTTTCCTTCCTGTGAGATATATATATATATATATATATATATATATATATATATATATATATATATATATATATATATAGATAGACTTTACATATATATGTGTGTGTGTATACATATATACTGTATATATGTGTGTATACTATGGTCGTTTGTTTTTCAACCTGAAAATATATTGTTATCAATGAGAAAAATATAGATTACCAATTCATTTTTTACAAACAACACCACAATTAACATATTCAGCATAAAAGAAAACTGTTTGAAAGAGACATTCAACATCCCACATTCCTCCTTTACCCTCTCTCTCTCTCTCTCTCTCTCTCTCTCTCTCTCTCTCTCTCTCTCTCTCTCTCTCTCTCTCTCTCTGATTGCATCCTTCCATTTACATCGCCTTCTAATTACAATTCCTCTCGCTAGACAATCTCATTCCCCCAGCAGAAGATGGTTCCCGAGATAGGGTTCCTCACCCATTTATACGCACCTGAGGAGTTGTCAGGTGGGTAAGGCATAGTCTCTCTCTCTCTCTCTCTCTCTCTCTCTCTCTCTCTCTCTCTCTCTCTCTCTCTCTCTCTCTCTCTCTCAAGGGCCCTTTCTTCTCATGAGTCGTTCTCTGAGGCTTTCTTTCTCTCTTGACGACTGAATAGATGCTTTTAAAGGGTGGGGTGGGAAGAAGGAGTTATTCAATTGAAGGAGGACATTTGATTATGATCAGGTTTTGATGAAGGAACGTCATATGACGTAGGTATGTATGAGAGGGAAGTATTTTTCAGGAGTTTTATATGAGATATGAGTTGGCCTCCTTTTGGGGCAGAATTGTTGTTGATTAGATGGAAATGGTCAACTGAGGTTGTTTTTAAGTATGAACTGGCAAGTGTTTTTCAGGGGTTTTATATGAGATATGAGTTGGCCTCTTTTTGGGGCAGAATTGCTGTTGATTAAATGGAAATGGTCAACTGAGGTTGTGTTTCAAGTCTAACACTGGCCATTATTACATACGTGATTCCTACATCTTCATCTGAAAAGAACCATTATGGACAGAGCAGCAGACTATACTGACCTAAAATGGAAGACTGCAGTATCTGCAAAAATACAGAACTGAGAAAAATGGTAGATACTCCCTTGTCTCAGTACTGATTTTGCAGGTACTGCAAATGGGACCCCCTAATTACTCGTGGAGAGCATTTTGAAGAATCATTCTGAACCTGCAGTAACTTGTGTATTATTGTTTCACGAGCCCAGTAGGTGGCATATCTCAATTTCGAAAATTTTGCAGATACTGCAGTTTTCCATTTTAGGGCAGTATAGACCCAAGAGGGCTCCAAAGGGGAAATCAGCCTGGAGAGAGAGAGAGAGAGAGAGAGAGAGAGAGAGAGAGAGAGAGAGAGAGAGAGAGAGAGAGAGGTTAAAGGAAAAGCTAATAGATAAATCAGTAAATGGGAACAGAAAACAAAGCCTGATGTATCTGAAATTCAGGAGACTTCATCAGCAGTAGCAGGAGAGAGTAGGAATGAATTTGCACCTCACTTAAATATTTAAGAGATCTGAAGAAGATTCCACAACTGCAGTAGGCAAACTATTCCACACTTTAGTTGTAGCCAAGATGAAACTCCTAGCAAAAAATAGTAGTATTAAACCTGATGCTAGAAAACAACATACTGTGTGCATCAGCAAACAGGTACTTTGAATCTTAATGGAAAATCTCTTTTGGTGGAACAAATCGAGACAGAAAATAGAAAAATCAAGATATGGAACATACTCTACTTGAACGCACTTTTCTAAAAGTGAAAGTAGCTTTCGACATAGGATGCAGGTAATCAATGTATATTACTAAATCAGTTTGTCCTTCCTTTATTTTTAATTGTCTGTAAAAGAAAACTATTATGCCGGCTTTGTCTGTCCGTCCGCACTTTATTCTGTCCACCCTCAGATCTTAAAAGCTACTGAGGCTAGAGGGCTGCAAATTGGTATGTTGATCACCCACCCTCCAGCCATCAAACATACTAAATTGCAGCCCTCTAGCTTCAGTAGTTTTTAATTTTTTTAAGTTTAAAGTTAGCCATAATCGTGCATCTGGCAGCGATATAGGATATGCCACCACCAGGCCGTGGTTAAATTTTAATGAAAGATAGCTGTATTTTCGATGGCCTTGATTATACGCTGTACAGAAAACTCGGCGCATTTTTTACTTGTTTAAAATACAGCCTCATATGTCACAACTGTAAGGTAATTTCCTATTGTTTGAAACAATATCTGGACGTAAACTTTAATGAAGATGACTCTCAGAATACCTCAGACATTCAATAGATATAAAGAAATTTGTCCTCTAGTAGCCTATATTTATATTTACAGTTTTACTAAATAGTTAACTGTCCACGGTTTAGAACTCGGGTGATCCATCTTTAATCAGTGCCACTTACTATATACTCTTCAGGTTTCCCCAAGACCTCACCTGAGACTCTCTCTGCCCTTTATAATTCATCACTCCACCGGCAGGAAGGCACCTTCAGGGAACACAATCTCACAATCTCACAATCTGACAATTTCAGCGCGAGTGGATTTCTCACTCCCTATATTTCATTCCTGGAAGCTGCTGGCCGATGCCGGATGCTGTACTGTAATCTGTCTGGCCTGGAACCGTGAATTTCCTCTCAGGAGCCCGAGCGAAATTGGCCATCTGTCACCTGGGGTCCTTTTGCTAGTCAGAGCTTCAACATTTGTAATTAATCCATTTATAATATATTTTTTGAAATGTAACTTAATTGACAAAACTATAAAAACAAGTAAAAAATGCACCAATCGAGTTTTCTTTTGTACATCATACTGTAATCAAGGCCACCGAAAATAGATCTGTCTTTCGGTAGTCTCGGTATAATGCTGTCAGATGCGCGGCCCATGAAACTTTAACCACGGCCCGGTGGTCCCTGGCCTATATCGTTGTCAGACGCATCATTATTGCAAGCTGTAACCTTAAATAAAAATAAAAACTACTAAGGCTAGAGGGCTGCAATTTGGTATGTTTAATGATTGGAGGGGGGATGACCAACATACCAATTTGCAGCCCTCTAGCCCCAGTAGTTTTTTTAAGATCTGATGGCGGACAGAAAAAGTGCGGACGGACAGACAAAGCCGGCACAATAGTTTTCTTATACAGAAAACTAAAAAATTAATAAATATCAGTAAAAACAAATCCTTCAGGCCAGTCTTGTGAGAGGTGGTAACCAACTCAATGGCCTGGTAAAACTATTTTAATAATAATATTAATAAAATCTTCCCTACCTGCGAAACGGCTTAAATTGATCCTTATCATTTAATTTTTTAAAAATTAATTGCTTATTTATTCATCTTTTCTTTTTTGCCTGTTCTGCCTTTATCATATTTTGTTAACTTCGCTGAAGCGTCACATATGTAAGGATAAAGTAGCCTTTATTATTTCATTTAATCCTGCATTAATATGTATCACCCCATTTGCTGTTTGCCTCTTCCATACACACCGAAACGCACACACGCACACACACAATATATATATATATATATATATATATATATATATATATATATATATATATATATATATATATATATATATATATATATATATATATATATATATGTACACATACATACACTATTATATATACATATATATACCTGTATATGTACACATACATACACTATTATATATACATATATATACCTGTATATATACATATATACTTACAGCACATACATACATACACACACACACATAAACACACACACACACAACTCCCAAATGCAGAACAGCTAACAGCTTTCCGATCTTCGATACGGGCTTTTGGGCGTAGCGAAGCCCTTATGGGAGCCCCGTGCCATTGTAGTAGACATTAATGCCCTCACAAGCCAATGTAGCGGTTCCATTGTTCCCCCCCCCCCGGGGGGTTGTGGAAGAAGTCCCCCGGTCCAATAACCTCCATCCACTCGGCGAGAGAAAGTGATTACGTCTCCGAACTTCAAAGTTGCACGATTAGTTGTGTTTACGCGTGAAAGGGTGGCGTTACGGTTACGGTTACATAACCTCCTGTAGGTTTCTCCACCATCCTGCAAGGAGAAGGGGGTTGCTACGATTGTTGCGCTGGGTATGTGGGGTTTCTCGTCTGATTGTTGTTTTTGTTGTTGTTCAGGAGTTGAAACCTGTTCGTATGGAACAATCCCACCACAGGGGCCATTGACTTGAAATTCAAACTTCCAAAAATTATTATTATTATTATTATTATTATTATTATTATTATTATTATTATTATTATTATTATTATTATTTAGAAGATGAAACCTATTCATATGGAACAGTCCCACCGAAGGGGCCATTGACTTCAAATTCAAGCTTCCAAAAATTATTATTATTATTATTATTATTATTATTATTATTATTATTATTATTATTATTATTATTATTATTATTATTATGCAGAAGATGAACGCTACGCATATGGAACAATCCCACCAAAGGGGCCATTGACTTGAAATTCAAGCTTCCAAGGAATATTATGGTGTTCATTGGGAAGAAGTAAGAGGAGGTAAAGGGAAATACAGAAAGAAGAGATCCAACTCACTTATTAAAAAATAAATGAATTAATAAATTAATAAATAATAAATCAGTTCCAATTGAACGACATCCTCAGTAGGGAGACTGCTCCTCAGTTCAACCGCGTGAGGAATAACGGACCTCTGGAACTGAGATGTGAGTATGTACGTTTCATTAGGAATAAGTTTTCAAATTGCGTATGAAAATGTTAGTTAGAGATAGATTCCTCATCTAAGAAGTTAGTGCGTATGCAAATTTCGTCCAAGAAAGTGCGCATGAATGTTGCATTAGACAGATTTCTGATCTTGGAAAGTGCGCATGAATGTTGCATTAGACACAGGTTTCTTATCTTAGAAAGTGCGCATGAATGTTGCATTAGACAGGTTTCTGATCTTAGAAAGTGCGCATGAATGTTGCATTAGACAGATTTGTGATCTTAGAAAGTGCGCATGAATGTTGCATTAGACACAGGTTTCTTATCTTAGAAAGTGAGCATGAATGTTGCATTAGACAGATTTCTGATCTTGGAAAGTGCGCATGAATGTTGCATTAGACAGGTTTCTGATCTTAGAAAGTGCACATGAATGTTGCATTAGACAGATTTCTGATCTTGGAAAGTGTGCATGAATGTTGCATTAGACACAGGTTTTTTATCTTAGAAAGTGCACATGAATGTTGCATTAGACAGGTTTCTGATCTTAGAAAGTGCGAATGAATGTTGCATTAGACAGATTTCTGATCTTAGAAAGTGCGCATGAATGTTGCATTAGACACAGGTTTCTCATCTTAGAAAGTGCGCATGAATGTTGCATTAGATGGATTTCTGATCTTGGAAAGTGCGCATGAATGTTGCATTAGACAGGTTTCTGATCTTAGAAAGTGTGCATGAATGTTGCATTAGACAGATTTCTGATCTTAGAAAGTGCGCATGAATGTTGCATTAGACAGATTTCTGATCTTAGAAAGTGCGCATGAATGTTGCATTAGACACAGGTTTCTGATCTTAGAAAGTGCGCATGAATGTTGCATTAGACAGGTTTCTGATCTTAGAAAGTGCGAATGAATGTTGCATTAGACAGATTTCTGATCTTAGAAAGTGCGCATGAATGTTGCATTAGACAGGTTTCTCATCTTAGAAAGTGCGCATGAATGTTGCATTAGACAGATTTCTGATCTTGGAAAGTGCGCATGAATGTTGCTTTAGACAGGTTTCTCATCTTAGAAAGTGCGCATGAATGTTACATTAGACAGATTTCTGATCTTAGAAAGTGTGCATGAATGTTGCATTAGACAGATTTCTGATCTTGGAAAGTGCGCATGAATGTTGCATTAGACATAGGTTTCTGATCTTAGGAAGTGCGCATGAATGTTGCATTAGACAGGTTTCTGATCTTAGAAAGTGCAAATGAATGTTGCATTAGACAGATTTCTGATCTTAGAAAGTGCGCATGAATGTTGCATTAGACACAGGTTTCTCATCTTAGAAAGTGCGCATGAATGTTGCATTAGACAGATTTCTGATCTTGGAAAGTGCGCATGAATGTTGCATTAGACAGGTTTCTGATCTTAGAAAGTGCGCATGAATGTTGCATTAGACAGATTTCTGATCTTAGAAAGTGCGCATGAATGTTGCATTAGACAGATTTCTGATCTTGGAAAGTGCGCATGAATGTTGCATTAGACACAGGTTTCTGATCTTAGAAAGTGCGCATGAATGTTGCATTAGACAGGTTTCTGATCTTAGAAAGTGCGAATGAATGTTGCATTAGACAGATTTCTGATCTTAGAAAGTGTGCATGAATGTTGCATTAGACACAGGTTTCTCATCTTAGAAAGTGCGCATGAATGTTGCATTAGACAGATTTCTGATCTTAGAAAGTGCGCATGAATGTTGCATTAGACAGGTTTCTGATCTTAGAAAGTGCGCATGAATGTTGCATTAGACAGATTTCTGATCTTAGAAAGTGCGCATGAATGTTGCATTAGATAGATTTCTGATCTTGGAAAGTGCGCATGAATGTTGCATTAGACACAGGTTTCTTATCTTAGAAAGTGCGCATGAATGTTGCATTAGACAGGTTTCTGATCTTAGAAAGTGCGAATGAATGTTGCATTAGACAGATTTCTGATCTTAGAAAGTGCGCATGAATGTTGCAATAGACACAGGTTTATCATTTTAGAAAGTGAAACAGATTCCCTCATAGGATTTTAGTTGAATGTTTCTTTTGAAATAAGCTTCGTGTTTAAGAAGAAAGCGCGCGTGAGTTTTCATACATCACTGAAGTCAGGTTTCTCGCACAAGATGGAACGCTTAAGAGTTTCATTAGAAATGTTTCTAAATTGCGTAAGAAAGTTGGTTAGAGACAGATTTCTCATCTAAGAAGTTAATGCGTATGAATGTTTCATTTGAAAGACATTTCTCGTCTAAACAAGTAAAAATGAGCCGAAGTTTCTTCGGCGCAATCGAGTTTTCTGCACAGCGTATAATCAAGGCCACCGAAAATTGATCTATCTTTCGGTGGTCTCGGTATAATGCTGTATGAGCTGCGGCCCGTGAAACTTGAACCACGGCCCGGTGGTGGCCTGTCCTATATCGTTGTCAGAAGCACGGTTATGCTAACTTTAAGCTTAAATAATAATAATAATAATAATAATAATAATAATAATAATAATAATAATAATAATAATAATATTCTTTGGAAGCTTGAATTTCAAGTCAATGGCCCCTGTATTGCGCTTATTCCATATGGACAGGGTTCATGTTCTGAATAATAATATAATAATAATAATAATAATAATAATAATAATAATAATAAGGCAATTCTTATCACTACCCTAGAAAACTTATTTCATTTCCTCAAATTTTTCACTGAGAGCATTTGCTTTGAAAGCACACACAACATTAAGGAATTGAAAATGCAATTTACATCGAACGTCGATCCCAGACTAAGAGCCGCTGGGTACAAGGCGTCTGCTTGTATTGATATTTACTCTATCCGAAAGGAATACATATTCATTTAAATGCAAATATTGGCGGGAACTAACATTGGCGCTTTGCATAATGGAAACATTGACGCTGAAATTGCTTTGGGAGGCTAAAACTTGTGGCGCGCACGCAGTGTCTTAGATAATACGAAAAATGTATAAGGAAAAGGGAAAAATATCAATAAAACTATTTTTTTTAAAGAACATGTCAATTTAAAGGGGACATAGGCCTATTTACTCTATCTGAAAGGAATACATATTCATTTAAATGCAAATATTGGCGGGAACTAACATTGGCGCTTTGCATAACGAAAAGGGTGAAGTGTCATTAAAATTGAATATTTAACAAGTAAAAAATGCGCCGAAGTTTCTTCGGCGAAATCGAGTTTTCTGTACATCGTATAATCAAGGCCACCGAAAATGGATGTATCTTTCGGTGGTCTCGGTATAATGTTGTATGAGCCGCGACCCATGAAACTTTCACCACGGGCCTGTGGTGGCCTGTCCTTTATCGTTGCCAGATGCACGATTATGGCTAACATTAACCTTAAATAAAATAAAAACTACCGAGGCTAGAGGGCTGCAATTTGGTATGTTTGATGATCGGAGGGTGGATGATCAACATACCAATTTGCAGTCCGCTAGCCTTAGTAGTTTTTAAGATCTGAGGGAGGACGGACAGACAAAGCCGGCACAGTAGTTTTCTTTTACAGAAAACTAAAAGTAACATGTCGATTTAAAGAGGAAATTTGAAGTAAAAATATAGATATATATTAGTGATGTTTATGTTAGAATCCTGTAAGAAAATGACATCCACTAAAAACAGTTTTATTGATGTATCAAGCAGTAACTCAGATTCCTTTATAATCCCAATTGTAAGGTAATCACTAACTATTATAGACAATAAATTACATTTTCATTCATAATTACAAGTTAGTATCTGTAAAAAGGTGTTATTTCTATTCATTTTATTTAAGGAAGTTGAGGTAAGTTTTATTTAAATGTAGATTCTAAGAATAATCTTTATTTGAGTTCAGAATCCTGCATTCCGGGAGACTGAATAAATTTGCATAATTATGTAAATTTATAGCAAAAAACTCCACTCTACGTTTACCTCATATCCAATATACAGAATAAAATCAAATAAAATAGAGATTTGTTGGTGCACGTATTGGGAGGATAAACAGAGAGAAAGAGAGAGAGAGAGAGAGAGAGAGAGAGAGAGAGAGAGAGAGAGAGAGAGAGAGAGACGAGATGAGTTAAGATAAACAATCTCATTGGTCGAGCTGGCAATAACAAACGTGAGGACCAAAAAAAAAAAAAAAAAAAAATCAGTGGATCAAATACTTCACAGAACAAGTAAAATATATGCCGAAGTTTCTTCGGCGCAATCGAGTTTTCTGTACAGCTGCTATAGCTTATAATCAAGGCCACCGAAAACAGATTTGTCTTTTGGTTGTCTCGGTATAATGCTGTAACTTTAACCTCAAATAAGTGAAAAACTACTGAGGAGGCTAGAGGGCTGCAATTTGGTAAGTTTGATGATTGGAGGGTGGATGATCAACATCCCAATTTGCAGCCCTCTAGCCTTAGTAGTTTTTAAGATCTGAGGGCGGACAGAATAAAGTGAGGATGGACAGAGAGAAAGCCGGCACAGTAGTTTTCTTTTATAGAAAACTAAAAAGCCACCCCGTATTTGTGATAGCCTCTTTGAATTGATAATGAATAGGAGTCAATATTTGATCATTCTGTATTCAGTTTCATTCAAATTCTGACCTCTAATGGAATAAGGTCAAGTTCGGTGAATATATTTTTCTGTGGATTAAATCCTTCTTAGGTCACTGGATATTTTGGGGTTCCTATTGATAGTGAGGAATTATATTATTAGATTTTTAATACGTAAGTTTTCCGAGTTTCACTTTAAAGTTCATGAAACAAAGACATTAATTTCATATTTAGAAGATATATGGCCTTTTATCACCACATTATTATTATTATTATTATTATTATTATTATTATTATTATTATTATTATTATTATTATTATTATTGTGTAATAAAAATCGACAGTTATATAGTAAATATATATACAGATTTTTCCACGAGATTGTGAATTTCTTAGCATTATTATTATTATTATTATTATTATTATTATTATTATTATTATTATTATTATTATTATTATTGTGTCATAAAATCCATAATTGTATAGTAAATATATAACAGATTTTTTCACGAGATTGTGAATTTCTTCTTCTTCTTCTTCTTCTTCTTCTTCTTCTTCTTCTTCTTCTTCTTCTTCTTCTTCTTCTTCTTCTTCTTCTTCTTCTTCGTCTTATTATTATTATTATTATTATTATTATTATTATTATTATTATTATTATTGTCATAAAAATCCATAATTGTATAGTAAATATATAGCATTTTTTTCACGAGATTGTGAATTTCTTAGTATTATTATTATTATTATTATTATTATTATTATTATTATTATTATTATTATTATTATTATTATTATTATTATTATTGTGTAATAAAATACATAATTGTATATAGTAAATATATAACATTGTTTTTCACGAGATTGTGAATTTCATATTTTCTTAGTATTATTATTATTATTATTATTATTATTATTATTATTATTATTATTATTATTATTATTATCGTGTAATAAAATACATAATTGTATATAGTAAATATATAACATTGTTTTTCACGAGATTGTGAATTTCATATTATTATTATTATTATTATTATTATTATTATTATTATTATTATTATTATTATTATTATGTGAGTACCTTTCAGTTGAAAAACACTCTTTAAACAGAAATAAATCTCCATGACTCCAGCTTATACTGAATAAAATAAAACCCTTCATTTCCTGCACTAATACCAGTTTAAACTCACGCCTGCGATTGCATTCGACCGTGATGGCAGATTCGGTTCTTTCCAGTTTTTCGTACCCTTCCTAAACATAAAAGTTATATTCCTACAAAAAAAAATAAATAAAAAAAAAAAATAAAACATGAAACCTCTCATGCTCTTTCCAAATAGATTCAGGCCCTGTCACTCGCCAGAAAGGAAAATAACTGGACGTAATTCTTTCTCTGAAATGCTTGAGTGCTTCTGCTAATTCGAGTCGACGAGAAGTGATGTTGTGCAAACGATAAATTCGAGTGGAAACCAAGAATTGCATTACTGTATTGCAGGAGTCAGTAATTGCGTGTGATGCGATTATTTTTTTCTATATTTTAAAACTACGCGATTCATTTTTTGTGGTAAAAACGAGTGAGTGATTGTTGCTGACAAGAGAATGAGTTGCTAAAAGCATTTTTTTTTTACAAATATTCCTGACTTGGTATATCATAAAAGGTAAATGATATTGATTTAAACAAGTTGCCTCTATATTTTTGAGGTACAGTTTAATACAGGTTACTGAAAGCATTATTATTGTTAATATTTTTGATGTAATGTTATGGGCATAATTTAAATTATATCGAGTTAACCATATCTATATTTCTGAAGTACGATTTCCTACAAGTTACCAAAGAATAAAAGGAATACATTCAATAAAACTTCACAAAGATATACTGCCCTAAAATGGAAGACTGCAGTATCTGCAAAAATACAAAACTGAGCAAAATGGTAGATACTCCCTTGCCTTATTGCTGATTTTACAGATACTGCAAATGGGACCCCCTAAATACTCGTGGAAAGCGTTGAAGAATCATTCTGAAACTGCAGTAACTTGTGTATTAGTGTTTCACGAGCCCAATTGGTGACATATCTCAATTTCGAAAATTTTGCAGATACTGCAGTTTTCCTTTTCAGGGCAGTATAAATAAAAAAGGCAAACTGAAAATCTACAAAAGAAAAAAAATATAGAGAAAAACAAAATTTAGAATAAAGTCATTCAAAACAAACAATGCTAAGGCAATATACCAGCATTCTTCAACTTAGGAACATCCTCATTCAAGCCCCTGTGATATAATTTTCTTTATAATTGGTCAGAAAAAAACAATGCCATTGTGTTCTGTTAGGTATCTTACTAGCTTAAGATACTTAGAATAAGAAAAGATAGGTTTTAACGGAAAATAAAACCTTTTATTTCCTGTGTATCTTACTAGCTTAATTATACTTTATTGATATATTAAACTTAGTTATTGATATTTTTAAACTTAATTTTTTCCCATTTGGATGCACAGACAATCTTAACGTATGTGAATATCTTAAACTTACTGTTATTTGTGGACAGCAACAAATACTTTTTTTAATCAATATTATGTATACTTTTTGTAATCAATATTATGTATGACTTTGGCGACTGTATAGCATTAATCCCTTTTCTTTCTTTATTTCTCTTCTAGGTTACAAAACAAGAGTAGGCTGTGGGATGTTTCCTTCTCCACAACAAGTTTCCAATTTTTGCAGGATCGTGAGATCTCCGATGGTACATAAAGGTTAGTTTTCAATACTTACTGGACTTGAAAATTTGAATGTGCTTGTTAAAATCGTGGTATTGAATCTTGAATGCACTTTTAAATTTTAATGTGCTTCTTAAAATCATATTAATGTTTATTGTACTTTTGAATTTGAATGTGCTTGTTAAAATCATGGTCCTGAATCTTTAAAGCACTTTTAAATTTGAATGTGCTTGTCAAAATCATAGTGTTAATGATTATTGTACTTTAAAATTTTTATGTTTTTGTTAAAATCGTAGTGTTAATGTTTGTTGTACTTCAAGATTTTTATGTTCTTGTTAAAATCATGAAACTTTAATATTTCAATGTGCTCGTTAAAATTACAGTATTGAATCTTTAATGTACTTTAAAATTCGAGTGTGCTTCTTAAAATCGTGGTATTCAATCCTCATTTTATTTTTAAATTTGAATGTGCTGGTGGAAATCATGGTGTTAAATTTCTATCGCACCTTAGAATTCGAATGTTCTTTTAAAAATCGTAGTATTTAATCCTGATTGTACTTGTTAATTAGCCTTCTAATAAATATCCCGGTGTATCGATTAAAATTCAGCGTTTATGGTGTTCGTATCAAAGACTAACAGAAGGTAATAGGAAATACAAAAAGATCAGTTATTAGAAAAGTAAAAATAAATTAGATAAATGAATAGATAGAAATGATTAAAATACAATAATTATTATTATTAAAATACAAGAATTGTTTTCGTGTATAATCCGTCGCACATACCGCTGAAATTTTGAGGTTCCAATTGCACGATATCGTCAGGGAGGCTGTTCCACAGTCCAGTGGTGTGAAGAATAAAGGCCTCTACAGTACAACTGAGAAGCTGGAATATTGTAGGTTTTATCCATATACGTTTTTTTTATGGTGAGAGCCTGGGGTTTCGCTTCACGGGCTGCAAAAAAAGTTGCTGCCAAAGAAAATGTAAAACGTGAACATGATAAATGATAAATAGTTATCATTTATGCATATTTATCATTTATGCATGATAAATAGTTATCATTTATGCATAGCAACATTGGAAATTTATTCCACCACAGTGTCTATAGATATTTTCTTCACGGGGTTGGTTGTCTTAAAAGAAAACTTATTATTCTCTCTCTCTCTCTCTCTCTCTCTCTCTCTCTCTCTCTCTCTCTCTCTCTCTCTCTCTCTCTCTCTCTCTCTCTCTATGTGCAAATTTCAATTGATTATCAGCTTGGTTTTAAAGTTGACAAAGTACATTGGAAAGTAAATTCTCTCTCTCTCTCTCTCTCTCTCTCTCTCTCTCTCTCTCTCTCTCTCTCTCTCTCTCTCTCTCTCTCTCTCTCTCTCTCTCTTCACTGTGCACTGGGACAAATTTCAATTCGATTCTCAACTTTAAAGTTAACAAAGGACATTGGAAAGTAAATCTCTCTCTCTCTCTCTCTCTCTCTCTCTCACACACACAAAGTCAGCCTAAAATAGGGTCACACAGTACGTAAACAGATAGCTATTTATATACTGTCATCTTTAACAGAATAACATAACCCCCAGGTTCCTTGACCTAAAAAAAATATAAGAGAAAAAATGAGTCCCGGAAATGTGTAAATTGACTCCGGAACACAGTCGAGAGAATAATGAAGACAGAGAGGAAGGATTTCCTCTCCTCCCCCCATCGTGGGGAGACGGGGGGAGGGGGCCCAATCACAGGGGACACTGGCATCAAGGAAAAACAAATTCTGAGATATGGGGTCTCGTAAAGTCCCCGGCAGCCATTTGAAGTCCTTAAAGGACCGTCACAAAAAGAGTTGTGGAAGTTCGAGGCGGATGGTACTCTGGTAAAGGATTCTCTGGTTATTTCTGAAGTGAGAGAGGTTAAGTATGTGGGATTTAGATGAGAGAGAGAGAGAGAGAGAGAGAGAGAGAGAATTTACTTTCAATGTACTTTCCTACCCAGAAGCCAAAGTTGGGAATAGAGATAAAATTTGTTCCAATGTAAAGAGAGAGAGAGAGAGAGAGAGAGAGAGAGAGAGAGAGAGAGAGAGAGAGAGAGAGAGAGAGAGAGAGAGAAAATTTACTTTCAATGTACAGTACTTCCCCAGCAATAAGTCAAAGATGAGAATCAAGATGTAATTTGTCCCAATGTACCTAGAGAGAGAGAGAGAGAGAGAGAGAGAGAGAGAGAGAGAGAGAGAGAGAAGTACACAGTTCAAATAAATGAATAAGCTATAGTTCTCTGCAATAGTTATATAAGACTAACTTGACCACGTAACAGGCAAAATGCCCCACCTGGCATATCTCACAAGTCCTCGATTGGTAAAACATTTCAGAAACATTTCCTACGTACGACATTTTTTAGAAACTATACGAAGGCTCCTGTAGCGGAAATGCCACCTTTAACTGCTAAACGCTGTAGTGCCTAGGGCCATATAACATAAGCGTATTGGATAGCGGGTCTCGCCTACTGAAATCTGAAATTCTAGTTTGCGACGTATTTTCCCTGGGCCATCCTAACTCTATCCCAACCTAGCCCATACCCACCCTGGGCTTAGCTATACCCTAGAGGCGTTTCCCTTGACACGATTCCAAGGGATTTGGAATCGGTACGGAAGAGGAATTCCTGTTCGGTTGCTTCTCGTATTCACGAAAGCTTAATCATTTGCAGACGCACTTTGGTATAGCAGATTGAAAGCGTTACTTTTTAGGAATTCGAATTGGAATACAAAATTTAGGTCAAGGCTGGGTGACCTGTGAGGTCATTCGGCGCTGAATATGACTTTGAAAAATCCTTTGGATACAAGGCTTGGGGCACAAGCGTTTGGATACAATGCTTTTGTATACAAAGCCTGGATACAAGGCTTGGGATACAAGGCTTTGGATACAATGCTTTGGATACAAGGCTTGGGATAAAAGCCTTTGGATACAAGACATGGGATACAAGGCTTTGGATAAAGGGTTTGGGATACAAGGCTTTAGGTATTCAAGCTTTTGGATACAATACTTTTTATACAAGGCTTGGGATATAAGGCTGTGGATATAATGCTTTGTATACAATGTTTTGTATACAAGGCTTGGGGTACAGAGTTTAGGATACAAGGCTTAGGATACAGTGCTTGGGATACAAGGATTGACACACAAGGCTTCGGATACAATGCTTTGGATTCAGGGCTTGGGACACAAAGCTTTGGATACAAATCTTGGGATAAAGGGCCATACAAGGCTTTCGATACAATGCTTTGGATACAGGGCTTGGGGCACAAAGCTTTGGATCCATGGCTTGGGATACAAGGCTTAGGATACAATGCTTGGGATGCAAGGCTTGGGATACAAGGCTTGGGATATAATGCTTTGTTTACAAGGCTTAGGATACAAAGCTTAGGATACAAGGCTTGGGATACACTGCATGGGATATAAGGCTTAGGATACACTGCATGGGATATAAGGCTTAGGATACAATGCTTAGCTTACAATGCTTTGTTTACGAGGCTTTGGATGCAAGGCTTGGGATACAAGGCTTAGGATTTAATGCTTTGTTTACAAGGCTTGGGATATAAGGCTTTGGATACAAGGCTCGTAATGCAATGCTTGGGATACAAAAATTGGGATACAAGACTTGGGATGCAAGGCTTTGGATACAAGGTTTGGAATTCAATGCTTGGAATACAAGGCTTAGGACACAATACTTGGGATAAAAGGCTCGGGATAGAATACGCAGCTTGGGACACAAGCTTTTTGATACAGTGCTTGGGATACAAGACTTGGGATACAATGCTTGTGATACATGACTTGCTATACAAGGCCTTGGATACACGGCTTAAAATGCAATGCTTGGGATACAAGACTTAGGATACAATGCTTGGGATACAAACCTTTGTGTGCAATGCTTCGGATACAATACTTGGGGTACAATGACTGGGTTACAAGACTTGGGATGCAAGGCCTTGGATACAAGGCTCGGAATTCAATGCTTGGGATACAAGGCTTAGGATACAATGCTTGAGAAACAAGACTTGGGGTACAAGGCCTTTGATACAATACTTTGGATACAAGGCTGGGATACAAGGCTTTGGATACAAGGCAGTGGATACAAGAGTGAAAAGCATTGCCTTTCGAACATTCCACTTATTCTATCCTTTTAGCTGTTACGATTATTGAATCATCACGTTCAGGTTGATTTATGGTTACAAAAGGCCACTTCTCTCTCTTTCTCTCTCTCTCTCTCCTACCTATCTGTCTCTTTCTTTATTAGGAGATGTTGAGATTAATTATAATGTAGAAAAAATAGTAAGAAAAGTTAATTATGATGTAGAGAAAATAGTAAGAAAAGTTAATCTACCCTTTTGGTCTACTTACAAAAAAAAAAAATAAACGGGTAGTGAGTTTAGACAGCAAGACTGAAGAAAGGAAGATGGAATGGAGGTAGAGTAAAAGGCTAAAAAATGAGTGCAGCCATTACGGGCCGAAGGGAAGCTGCAAACACCGTTTAGAAATGTCTGCAGTGAGCCACGTAGACGCAGTGACGGCACTACTACCTCCTTAAATGTGGGTATAATTGAGATTTGTGAATTGCGAAATGGTAGCTTGGAAACAAGCGACACCCAGTGTTGGCGATTTTTACAAGTTTGTCATGAGTCAGAATAAAACCAAGTCAAATTGTAAGGCAACATACTGTAAATGTTGGAGAATAAAACCAAGCCAGATTGTAAGACAGCATACTGTAAATGTTGGAGAATAAAACCAAGCCAAATTGTAAGACAACATACTGTAAACGTTGGAGAATAAAACCAAACAAAATTGTAAGACAACATACTGTAAAATAATGTTGGAGAATAAAACCAAGCCAAATTGTAAGACAACATACTGTAAATGTTGGAGATAAAACCAAGCCAGATTGTAAGACACCATACTGTAAATGTTGGAGAATAAAACCAAGCCAAATTGTAAGACAACATACTGTAAATGTTGGAGAATAAAACCAAGCCAAATTATAAGGCAGCCAACTGGAAATGTTTGGGAAATTCTGGCAAATAATTCTCAGCAGTTTACAGGCAGAAAGTATTTAGCATTCATATTCAAATAGACTCTTCAGTAATTAAAAAATAAAACAGAGTCAAAAGAGTTTGCCAATCATTTGCTTCGCTTAAGCCCAGTTTGTCAAAAATCCATGCTCTCCCAATTAGTCATTTTTACCTGCCTTGTATATATAAATTTCTGACTGAAATTGATGGTTCTTATACTTTAACTAACTATTTTTATCCTTCGTAAAACATTTCACTCAGCAAATGGACGAACCATTAGTGGGATATATCTAAAAGAAATCCTGTTGTGGTGTAGTGCCGTCAGTGCACCTCACGCAATGCGATGTAGGGATTACTCAAGGATCTTTGCGGCGTCCCTTCGACTCTAGCTGCAACCCCTTTCGTTCATTTTACTGTACATACGTTTGTATTCTCATTCTTCCATCTTACTTTCCACCCTCCCCTAATGAGTTGTTTCACAAAGCCTTGTGTCCCAAGCCTTGTATCCATAGGCTTGTATCCCAAGCCTTTTATACACGACAGTGTATCCAAAGGCTTGTATCCCAAGTATTGTAACCCAAGCTTTATGTCCCAAGCATTGTATCCGGAACATTGTGTCTAAAGGCTTGTATCCAAAGCATTGTATCCTAAGACTTGTATCCCAAGCCGTATGACCCAAGCATTGTATCCAAAACATTGTATCCAAAACAATGTATCCAAAGCCTTGTATCCCAGTCTTGTATCCAAAGCATTGTATCCAAAGGCTTGCATCCCAAGCCTTGTGTCCAAAGCGTTGTATCCAAAGGCTTGCATCCCAATCCTTGTATCCCAGGCATTGTATCCACAAACCTGACCCCAATTCAATAAAGTATCTTTGCGAATTGAATTATAACTTACTTGAGAGAGAGAGAGAGAGAGAGAGAGAGAGAGAGAGAGAGAGAGAGAGAGAGAGAGAGAGAGAGAGAGATTTTGAACAATCAATATTCAAATTCCGACACTATTTTTCATTCATTTTTTTGTAATCCATAACGGCTATTGAAACCGCAGAATGAATCGATATGCCCACAGGCACAGAAGGTCACAAACATAATTTTGATTAGCTGTATTCTCCCATGTATATCTGTTTTGTGTAAGTGTGTCTGTGTGGGTGTTTGTGAAAACAGAGATTGTATTCCCAATGTGTGTTTGTGTATGTGTGTTTGTGAAACCAGATCTGTACAGCAAGCTGTATTCCTGATGTGTATCTGTTTTGTGTAAGTGTGTTTGTGAAAACAGAGATGTGTATGTTTGTGTGTGTGTGTGTTTGTAAAAACAGCGATCTATACAGCAGGCTGTATTCCCCATGTGTATCTGCTTTGTGTAGGTGTAAGTGTGTGTTTGTGTGAATGTGTGAGTTTGTGTTTTGTAAAAAGGGATCCATATACGGTAAGCTGTATTCCCCATGTCTATCTGTTTGTGTGTGTGTATGTGTAAACAGATATATACAGCAAGCTGTATTCCCCATGTGTAAGTGTGTGTGTGTGTGTTTGTGTTTGTGAAAACAGAGATCTATACAGCAGCTTCCAATGGACGTTAATCGAGATGAACAACAACAGCGACTGCTATAAAAGTGTAAAGTACGGTAGGTTTAAATTCGCAGCAGAGTTGCCAGGTGTAGAATGCTTTTCAGTTTGCGTTTTGTTCATGGTTAGAATTCGGGATTTAAGTATAATTTTTAATAGGAATATTTAGGGTTTAGTTCATTCCAAATATTGCTTATAGGGTTTAGGTTTAGTTCATTCCAAATATTGTTTACAGGTTTCTCTCTCTCTCTCTCTCTCTCTCTCTCTCTCTCTCTCTCTCTCTCTCTCTCTCTCTCTCTCTCTCTCTCTCTCACAGTAAATTACCCAGAATAACGTGATTTGTGTGTGTGTGTTTGTGAAAACAGAAATGTGTATGTTTATTATGTTAGGGTGTGTGTGTGTAATAATACCTCCGTTATTATGAATCTTCCATGAGAATGATAACTATTATTATCATCGCTAACTTCCTTATGATTATCACTCTTTGGGAATTCTGTCGAACTGTTTATCACATACAGTGAGTGAGAACTGGAATGCACGTGCAAGGGATATAAACGATATCATCTATTCCAGCAGGAATATTCCACGTTCTCAGGAACATCTCGTAAGTGGGGGCATTTATCTAAAAACTATAAATGAACAGACATAACATTTTCATGTACATTAAAAATTTGGAGACTACCAATCGCCATTTCGGCACTTTCAACGCTAACAATCATTTCAAGAAATGGTGACAAGTCTTGTTTTTCTTCTCTAGACGTGATGCGTTTCCAATTGAATTGAATAAAGAATTTAGGCCAAAGGCCACAAGCGCTGGGACCTATGAGGTCATTCAGCACCGAAACGGAAATTGACAGTAAAAGGTTTGAAAGGTGCTAAAGGAGAGAAACCTCAAAGCAGTTGCACTATGAATCAATTGTTAGGAGAGGGTTGAGGAAAGTAAGATACAAGAGAGAATATGCAAGGAGGTACAGTAAAAGGAACGAAAGGGGTTGCAGCTAGGGGCCGAAGGCACGCTGCAAAGAACCTTTAGTAATGCCTACAGTGCACCGCATGAGGTGCACCGATGGCACTAACCCCCTACGGGGGACGCGTTGCCAAACTCGGGCAGATATGGGTCATTAACAGAAAGTTTGATCAAACGGGTTGGGATTCAGAAACACGCCTAGGGGAATGCCGGCAGTAAAATGCACTGACGGCACTGCACTGTAGGCATTACGTAAGGTTCTATGCAGCGTCCCTTCGGCACCTAGCTGCAATTCCTTTCATTCCTTTTACTGTACCTCCGTTCCCATTCTCTTTATTACATCTTACTTTCCACCCTCTCCTAACAATTGATTCATAGAGCCATTGCTTTGAGGTTTTCCCCCTGTTACACCTTTCAAACCTTTTACTGTCAATTTCCGTTTCAGAGCTGAATGACCTCATAGGTCCCAGCGCTTGGCCATTGGCCTAAATTCTATATTCTATCTATCTATGTATCTTTCTATCATACTGAGCTGAAATTTTGAGGTTGATAACCTTCTTTTTTGTATTGTTCAAATAATAGTTATTCCTAAGATATAAGTTAGAAGGTGTCTTCCATTTGACTCAGACCTAAAGTTTGCGCTTTGCTCATAGATTTCAGTCTCTCTTTTTTATATGATTATTTAATAAGGTCTGTTATCGTTATGACCGGATCTTTTTTAAAAAAAACTTTTCATTTTTTTAAAGGTAAACTTGTTTTTGTTTACTTTTTAAACTGTGATCCAGGTAAGTAGGGTTTTATGTGTTTTATCAAGTTGCATTCTAGCTGTCAATCGAGTAATGTATAGCTTTTAATGACTGGGAAGATTGTATATTATGTATAATGGGGATATGAGACTTGAGTCATATATATATATATATATATATATATATATATATATATATATATATATATATATATATATATATATATATATATATATATATATATATTATATATATATATATATATATATATATATACTGTATATATTACATATATATATTATATATAAATATAATATATATATATATATATATATATATATATATATATATATATGTGTATATATATATATATATATATATATATATATATATATATATATATATATATATATATCAACCATGTCTTTTGGATATAACATTATGGTGAATAAACCAGTAACTCAAAATTCACCCATTAATCAAACAATTTTTATACTAAGAAGTGTTAAAAGAGAATGTCTATAAAGAACTCCACATGATGGTGACAAAGCCACGTATTCAAAGAGCGCCATTGGTGTCAAAGTTGCCCACAAAATTATTAATTAAAGTTAAGCTGATAAAAAGGTAAAGGGAAGACAAGAACCGCCGAAAGGGGACGAAAGATAATTAATAACATGAAAAGAAGACAAAAGATATCGGCTTTTGGGGGGCGGGAGGGGGAATATTTTTGTGAGTTTATGAATAGGAGGTGTGAGGGAGATAATTTGTTCATTGAATATTTAATTGAATGTAGAATTAAGGCCAAAGACCAAGCACTGGGACCTATGAGATCATTCAGCGCTGAAACGGAAATTGACAGTTGAAGGTTTGAAAGGTGTAACAGGAGGAAAACCTCAAAGCAGTTGCACTATGAATCAATTGTTAGGAGAGGGTTGGGGAAAGTAAGATGGCAGAAAGAGAATATGAAAGGAGGTACAGTAAAAGGAACGAAAGGGGTTGCAGCTAGGGGACGAAGGTACGCTGCAAAGAACCTTAATTAATGCCTACAGTGCACCGCATGCTGTGCACTGACGGCACCACCCCCCTTTGTTCATATACCAGAAGGTAACGAAAACTTAAATGAACTGATGAATGAATTGACGGTTTTTTAATTGAATTAGTAATAAATAAAGTATACAATCGGGGAATCAAATGGATTGAAAGTATACATCGGTCGGAATTGGATGGCTAAAGTATGCATTTTCATGATCTCTTATGTGTTTCCAATTGTCTTCTGTAACTTATTACAAGTGGACAGCATATTCTTTGGAAGCTTGAATTTCAAATGAATGGCCCCTTTGGTGGGCTTGTTCCATATGAATAGGGGTTTATCTGCTGAATAATAATAATAATAATAATAATAATAATAATAATAATAATAATAATAATAACAACAGTTTTTAGGCATCTCAAATTGGGGTTGTATGTCTGATTGATTTATTTATTGATTTGTTTAGACATTTATTTATTTATTTCAGCCATTTCTCTCAGGACCAATGTAAGAGACTTTTTCTTTGCAATTTTTTTTTATAGATCTATGACTTTCTAGATGTTTTTTTTTTCCGTGGAAATATCAGTCAACTATATTCACGCATCGTATTCTCACGCGGTGCATTGTAGGCATCACTGAAGGTTCTTTGCAGCGTCCCTTCGGCCCCTAGCTGCCACCCCTTTCATTCCTTTTACTGTACCTCCATTCATATTCTTTTTCTTCCATCTTGCTTTCCACCCTCTCCCAACAGATGTTTCATAGTTCAACTGCGAGGTTTTCTTCCTGTTACGCCTTTCTGACCTTGTTACTGTCAATTTCTCTTTCAGCACTGAATGACCTCATAGGCCCCCAGCGCTTGGCCTTTGGCCTAAATTCAATTTTCTGTTCTTTTCAAAACAGTTCCTTCACCCTTTAATATATTATTATATTTTTCCGAACCTCATAGGCCCCAGCGATTGGCCTTTCGCTTAAATTCAATATTCTCTTCTATTCTATTCAAAATCAGGTCCTTCATCCTTTAATATATTTTTATTTTTTTTCGAACCTCATAGGCCCCAGCGCTTGGCCCTTGGCCTAAATTCAATATACCATTCTATTCAAAACTGTTCCTTCACCCTTTAATATATTATCATTATATTTTTCTCGAGGCACGCTCTTAAGGTTAGTCAGCTAACCCACGCACGCTTGCAATTACTTACAGAAGCCATTCTGTCCTCCTCAATTACCCCCCGTATTTTAAAGTTTCTTTTTTGTTTTTTCCTTTTTTTTGTACCTCGTTGAATCCTCTCTCTCTCTCTCTCTCTCTCTCTCTCTCTCTCTCTCTCTCTCTCTCTCTCTCTCTCTGCATTTTCCGGCCGGAAAAATACTTCAGCTTAAAATACTGTTGCTCCCTGCTCCGGCTGCATTAAGCTTTAAACTGAAAAATATGCTAATGGCGCTCTAAATACTTTCTTGAATATAAAGCAGCATAAAGGTAAGGTACTCTTTTCTCTTGCATAGCCTCGTACGCTATTCAGCAGCTACCTTCTTCTTCTTCTTCCCTCCCCCCGCGGTGCACTGTAGGCATTTACTTAAATAATGGTTCTTTAAGTGTGCCTTCTTTAGGCCCATAGTTGCTGCAACCCCTTTCAGTCCTTCTACTGTAACTCCGTTCAATTTATCTTTCTTTTCAATTTTACCTTCTTAACAATTGATTCATAGTGCTACTGCGAGGCTTTCCTCCTGTTACACCTGTCAACCCTCCTTTACTCTCCATTTCCCTTAAATTAAAGCGCTTAATGTAACTCATAGGTCTCAGCGGTTGGCGTTTGGCCTAGATTTTATATGCCAAATCCAATTACTCCTTCTCTGTAAAACTAAGAGGCGTTGAGGATATGAGGTTATTCAGGAAACTGCTGTGATAATTCTTAAGGTTAATTTCCCCCCAAAGAAATGTAGCCAAAATCTCCTATGTTATAACTTGTTCAGGAATGAGTCTCCTTCAGTGATTTGACGAGAATATTTTCAAGTTCATCTTTAATATTTTCCTATAAACATTTGCGTTTTTTGAGAGGCAAATTTATAGCTGTTTATCCCGTAGGGGGTTAGTGCCGTCAGTGCACCTCGTGCGGTGCACTGTAGGCATTACTTAAGGTTCTTAGCTGCAACCCCTTTCGTTCCTTTTACCGTACCTCCTTTCATATTCTCTTTCTTCCATCTTACTTTCCACCCTCTCCTAACAATTGATTCATAGTGCAACCTGTCAGACCTTCTTACTGTCAGTTTCCGTTTCAGCACTGATTGACCTCGTAGGTCCCAGCGCTTGGCCTTTGGCCTAAATTCTGTATTTAGTTCAATTCGATTCATAGCTGTTTATTTTGGCATTTGGTTAAATCATTTTACGTCGTTATCTGGTAAAAGCATATGCGTGGATAAGAGATAATTTACAGGAGCTCATTTTCTTAAGTAAACAATTGACGCGAAAATTACTGTCCTTCAAAACCTAAGTTTTAGTAATAGTGATTTCCTAAATTAAGGTATACTGTTATGAAGACTGCAAGGAACAGTCTTTAAGAATGAAGGTTAAGTGAGACTCTTTTTACTTCTTGAGCGTAAATCTCAATATATTTTAAGAGGTACACTTAAGGATTTCAAGTATATCTTCAGTTTACTGCTTTCACTTTTTGGACAATGTTAATTATGATTTATTAGACTCATAGTCTGTATTCACACACACACACATATATATGTGTGTATGTGCTTATGTATATAGACTATGAGATCTATAAATCATTATTAATATTGTCCAAAAAATGAAGGAGTGTGTGATATATATATATATATATATATATATATATATATATATATATATATATATATATATATATATATATACACACTAGCTGACTATCCCGGCACCGTTCAGGGAAAACTCTGAAGCACTCTGAAAAATTTTCCTGCACCTCCTTGTACTGAATGCCCCTTTCATCCAGGTATTACTGTTCTGGCCGTCCTTTTATCCAGAAATTACAGTACTAACTGTCCCTTTTATCCAAACATTACTGTACTGACTGTCCCCTTTTATCCAGGTATTACTGTGGTGACTGTCCCTTTTTATCCAGGTGGTATTACTTTGGTGTCTGTCCCATTTATCCAGACATTACTTATGGGACTGTCCCTTTTATCCAAGTGTTACTGTGATGTCTGTCCCATTTAACCCCCACTAAACCTAAGCACACCCCTCCCCCCGCTAAACCTAAACACATCCCCACTAAACCTAAACACAAACCCTGATACAGAATTATTAATCTTAAGAAAGATAACCATTTTCAATAATATATTTCTATGGCATCGAGTACATGAAATGAGGTATGATAAAGCCGTAGAGTTTATTTACCACATAAGTTACAAAGGGAAGGGGGATGGGAGAAAGGGGAAGGGGAAGGGGGGAAGGGGTTTGAAACCTATCCCATTATTTAAGTTGGTTCAAATGGTGGCCATTTGCCAAATCTTGTCTAGATCCGTCAAGCGGTTCGGATTTCTATAGTGCACAAACACAACCACAAGCATACAAAGAAACATTCACTTTCATATATATATATATATATATATATATATATATATATATATATATATATATATATATATATATATATATATGTATATATACTGTATATATATTTATATATATATATATATATATATATATATATATATATATATATATATATATATATGTATATATATATATATATATATATATATATATATATATATATATATATATATATATATATATATATATATATATATATATATATATATATATATATATCAGGTAACTCCACCAATTACAACCTTCAACAAGTAGGCTAGTCCTGATGACGTCATATGACGTCATTCCCAAGTGTGCAAAAAACAAATTAATTAGTAAATAGAAAAGTAAATATGTCATGAAATAAATTGATTGATGATTAAACTAATAAATTAGTGAAATATTAAACAAACGATTAAATTAATAAATGAGTTAAGAAATAAATGCACAAAATAAGAAAACAAAATAAATTATAACAGGAATTGAGTTTCCAGGGCCGCATTTTAGAATTTATTATATATTATGCTCCACGTACGCATTTTTGTTTTATACTTATATTCCATTTATTTTTATATGTTACATGTTATATATGTTTTCCAAAATATCACCAAATACTTCTGGGAACTCAATTTACTCCAAGTGACATGAGATAGCACTTCTGAATCCTAACGGACGTCAAATTTTCATATACTATCAATATTTTTGTGGCCGTTTTCATATATTTTGATATTTTTCCATATAGCGCCGTTATTATCCTAATTCGATTATAAGTCATGTTTGAGGTTTTTAGTTTTCTGTAAAAGAAAACTATTGTGCCGGCTTTGTCTGTCCGTCCGCACTTTTTTCTGTCCGCACTCAAATCTTAAAAACTACTGAGACTACAGGGCTGCAAATTGGTATGTTGATCATCCACCCTCCAATCATCAGACATACCAAATTGCAGCCCTCTAGCCTCAGTGATTTTTATTTTATTAAAGGTTAAAGTTAGCCATAATAGTGCCTCTGGCAACGATATAGGAAAGGCGACCACCTGTCCGTGGTTAAAGTTTCATGGGTCGCGGCTCATCCAGCAGTATACGGAGACCACCGAAAGATAGATCTATTTTCGGTGGCCTTGATTATACGCTGTAGCAGCTGTACAGAAAACTCGATTGTGCCGAAGAAACTTCGGTGCATTTTTTACTTGTTAATGATTAGGTCTAGTTAACTTGAACAAAATTTTAATGTATTGAATATGATTTTATTTCAACCACATTTCTTCTTTAATGAGATGATGAACTTCGCCGATATTGGTAAAAAAAAATCCAGATGCAATTATATTTTATTTCAGTGATATTTCAAAAATAGCCCACCTCAACAGGAAAAACAAGTAAAAAATGCGCCGAAGTTTCTTCGGCGCAATCGAGTTTTCTGTATAGCCGCTACAGCGTATAATCAAGGCCAACGAAAATAGATCTATCTTTCGGTGGTGTCATTATAATGCTGCATGAGCCGCGACCCATGAAACTTTAACCACGGCCCCATGGCGGCCTATCCTATACCGTAGCCAGAAGCACGATTATGGCTAGCTTTGACCTTAAATAAAATAAAAACTACTGTGGCTAGAGGGCTGCAATTTGGTATGTTTGATGATTGGAGGGTGGATGATACTTACCAATTTGCAGCCCTCTAGCCTCAGTAGTTTTTAAAATCTGAGGGCGGACAGAATAAAGTGCGGACGGACGGATAAAGTTGGCACAATAGTTTTCTTGTACAGAAAACTAAAAAGATAAGTCAAACTAAACTTCTTTTGCACTAACAAAAGATGGAAATTCTCCCTGAGCATTTATTACCTTTTTAATTTATTTTGTCTTTTATGATAAATGATCTGTTCTTTCTGTATTCTCTGTTACCTTCTGTTACTTCCTAATGAACACCATATTCCACGGAAGCTTGAATTTCAAGTCAGTGGCCCCTTTGGTGGGCTTGTTCCAAATGAATAGGGTTCATCTTCTGAATAATAATAATAATAATAATAATAATAATAATAATAATAATAATAATAATAATAATAATAATAATAATAATAATAATAATAAAAATGAAGGTAATAGACCCTCTTTCAAACAATTTTTGTTAAAGGGCTGATATTTTTATTAGCAAATATCAGCCCTGACGAGAAGAAAATAATCAAAAGAATTGAGAAGACCATATATATATATAAAATCAGTTCCACTGATGCTGCCATTCTCTTTAAAAAAAAAAAAATAATAATAATAATAATATATAATAATAATAATAATAATAATAATAATAATAATAATAATAATAATAATAATAATAATAATAATAGTGTAACATTTGTTTAAACATTGTTGTATACTGTGTCATATTTTTTTATATTTTCATTGAATATATTAATTTTCATCATATTTTTTGCTGTCGTAAAATAAATTTTCTCCCAAATTTCTGCCCAAAATATAGTCTTTTGAACGAAAATAGGTCTCTGGTGATTATGATAAAAATATAAAGTGGTATCTTTTGGAAAAAATTACGATTGGCCATAAAATTTTAATAATAATAATAATAATAATAATAATAATAATAATAATAATAATATAGTAGTGTAACATTTGTTTAAACATTGTTGTATATTGTGTCATATTTTTTTATATTTTCATTGAATATATTAATTTTCATCATATTTTTTGCTGTCATAAAATAAATTTGCTCCCAAATTCTCTGTCCAAAATATAGAGTCTTTTGAACGAAAATAGGTCTCTGGTGATTATGATAAAAATATAAAGTGTTATCTTTTTGAATAAATGACGATTGGCCATGAACGGCTGTATTCATTACTAGCGGATTTGAAAGACTTAATTTCAGCTGTGAAAATAGCCCATGAATAGGCATTCAAATAAACTGGGCGGCATTTGCATATATCGCTGAATTTGCAAAATGTCATTTGTATCTTTTCTGTGATGATATGTGTATGTGTATATATATTATATATATATATATATATATATATATATATATATATATATATATATATATATATATATATATATATACATACAGTATATATGTATATATATGTGTGTGTGGGTGTGTGCATAGATATTTGTAGATATAGATATATAGATGCATAGATAAATAGACAGACAGCTATATCACTAAAACATAAAGATTTCCATTTGCTTCCTCAGTAAATCACCTTACAGGAAACTCTTTTGTGTGTGTGTGCGTGTGTGTGTGCATAGCTATGTGTGTATTTGTAGATATAGATATATACATAGCTATGTGTGTATTTGTAGATATAGATATATAGATACATAGATAAATAGACAGACAGTTACATCACTAAAACATAAAGATTTCCATTTGCTTCCTCGGTAATTCACCTTACAAGAAACTCCTGCTCTCCACCAATTCTGCCACTGAGAGAAAAACCTCTTCATGCATCCACGTTCCCATTCCCGTTCGGAAGCAATGGAAAATAACAAGTCGGAATGTTACAAAAACCGACAAAAATACCTTCACGAGGCCTCGTGGTATTCCATTTGCTAATGTTCGCTCTAAAAGCACTCTATTTTTCATCTCAACAACATCCGGAGCAAGAGGGAAATATATTTGATGGGTAACCCTCTTCCTGTTTACGGAACGGGGAAGATAAGAATCAGTATAATAAAAGTTATTATTATTTTTTTTTTATCTTCCTCGAGGTTCAGAAGAAGGAAAGCTTCGATCAGGATAGTTTAGTAAATCAAGTTAGAGAATAAGTAAATTACATTTAGTCTTCTCAGCTGCAGTTATATAACAGTGATAGAGGTGATATTTTATCGGTTTCCATAAGTTTTTTTATTTTTTTTTTTTTTTTAGTTTTCTGTAAAAGACAACTATTGTGACACACTTTTTCTGTCGGCCCTCAGATCTAAAAAAAACTACCGAGGCTAGAGGGCTGCAAATTGGTATGTTCATCATCCACCCTCCAATCATCAAACATACCAAATTGCAGCCCTCTAGTCTCAGTAGTTTTTATTTTAATTAAGGTTAAAGTTGGCCATAATGGTGCTTCTGGCAACGATAAAGGACAGGCCACCACAGGGCCGTGGTTAAAGTTTCATGGACCACGGCTCTTACAGCATTATACCGAGACCATCGAAAGATAGGCCTATTTTCGGTGGTCTTGATTATACGATGTACAGAAACTCGATTGCGACGAAGAAACTTCGGCGCAGTTTTTACCTATGTTCTTTTTTCCGATTTCCATAATTTTATTCCTCAAAGATTTTATGGTTTATTTTTGGCTCTTCTGTAAACATCATAACTAATAAATATTTCTCAAGCTCCAGTTTTGTAACAGGATAGTGTGCATATTTTATCATTTTTTCATATTTTTTTTCATTCTCAAAGATTTTATTGTTGATAAAATCCACTCGTAATAGCCCTAGCTTTCCTGTACAACCTCATTCTCACAGTTATTGCCAATACAAATCATCCCTTGAATGAAGGACCATTCTCACTTATTTATGAAATTCAGGATGCCAAGCCACGCCCTGCGGCACTCTCGGCCATTCAGTGCCCAAGACAGTGAAAGGGGAAAGTTAGAGTGGTTGGACAGAAAGATAAAAAGCTCCAAAACATAAAGGAGATGAAGTAATAGTCAGAGAGGTTGGCCAGCAAGATTGAAGATAGGATGTGGTAATGGAGTTGAAGTAAGGAGCAGATCTTTTTTTAATGGAATCTCGGAAGTTTCAGTATCCTGTCTTTTATTATTATTATTATTATTATTATTATTATTATTATTATTATTATTATTATTATTATTATTATTATTATTATTATATAATAATAATAATAATAATAATAATAATAATAATAATAATAATAATAATAATAAATTATTAATATTATTATTATTATTATTATTATTATTATTATTATTATTCTTCTTCTTCTTCTTCTTCTTCTTCTTCTTCTTCTTCTTCTTCAGAACTTAAAATCTCATTCATATAGAACAAGCCCACCAAAGGGGCCACTGACTTGAAATTCAAGCTTCCATTGATTATGGTGTTCAATTGAAAGAAATTGCAAAAGATAACAGGAAATACAGAAAGAAGAAGAAATCACGTATTATAAAAGAATGAGAGATAAATAAATAAACAGATAAATGAATAGATAAAAATATAAGTTATTATAACACAAGGTGAACTGTTTTAGGCTAGCAGTGCACTGCATCTTCGCTCGAACTGTTGAGGTTCCAACTGCACAGTTTCCTCATTGCTCAGAATTTTCCTGTGATCCATTTGTAAAGTTTTCAAACGATTTCTCTC
This sequence comes from Macrobrachium rosenbergii, assembly GCF_040412425.1. Taxonomy (NCBI): domain Eukaryota; kingdom Metazoa; phylum Arthropoda; class Malacostraca; order Decapoda; family Palaemonidae; genus Macrobrachium; species Macrobrachium rosenbergii. Next base: position 23,319,896 of record NC_089744.1, on the reverse strand, counting down.
ACGGAAAGTTTTCCGTTTCCTGAATTATTTGTACACAGGTTTTTAGATATATGTTCTATTTTTCCATTGCGAGACGCAAGTTGAAAGTGCCCATGCATTTTTATTCTTTTGTATATATGAAGTCCTTTGTCTGAGCAATCAACCTTGTAGCGAAATTGATTGAGAGAGAGAGAGAGAGAGAGAGAGAGAGAGAGAGAGAGAGAGAGAGAGAGAGAGAGAGAGAGAGAGAGAGAGAGAGAGAGAGAGAATTGGATGGACTCCTGGGAAGCATCAGTAATAAATTGTCTTTCCTTCTTCAAATCGATCTTTTGTTTTTGCTAAACTGCGCCAAATTTTAGGCTTTTTGAATGACCTGAATTGAAGCTGTTTGCATGAAGCCTTGAAGAATGAGTTTTTTAATTTTTTCTTCTATGGGATCAAAGTTCTTCATGTTATATATACATTTTTACAGGTGAACAATTTACAGATCACTACTAAAAGTTACAATAGCTCTTGAATTTATCGTCAGTCCAGGGACCTCCTCTTTATATATATATATATATATATATATATATATATATATATATATATATATATATATATATATATATTATTATTATTATTCTAGCCCTTAGTCTAGTCCACAGTCCATTGTATACTCCCACATTTTTGCAGATTGACAATTAACAAATTATTGCTTTCAAGTTACAATAGCTCATGTAATTTTCAATCTGATGACCTCCTCTTTATATATATATATATATATATATATATATATATATATATATATATATATATATATATATATATATTCTAGCTCTCAGTCTAGTCCACAGTCCATTGTATACTTCCTCGTCAATCCTCTGCCTCGTTTCAATCCGGGGATTAGCAGTAATCCTTTCCCCCCTCGGTGTCCTTGAGATGTCAAGCCTGGTTTGACCTTTTGACCAGATCCGAAAAAGAATGAGTCTTCTGTTACTAATTTGTTGTAAGAAAGGTCAACCTCTCTCCAATCAGCGTGTGTCCTCTTCGTTCCAATTATTTTTTTTATTATTATTATTATACAATTATCTTGCTCAGTATAAATTTTCTTTTGCTTTTTTTTAAGTATCTTCTTTCGTGGTCTTTTCTGCATATTCGAGTTTCTTGAAACTATTGTTTCAATGCTTTTCATTTGTTCCTCTGTGTATTTTGGACTTTTTTATTCAGTAAACAAGCATACTTGAGGATTTCAATGTTGTAACTTGCTCATACATTTGTTCGCCTGTCGAAGTCAAAATATGGGTGTTGCGTAGTTTCAACTGAATTATCTCCCCCCCCCCCCCCGAGTATAAGTCAAGTTATCAAAAAGAAATATTCTCTCGCTCTGATGGGTTTTTGCCCTGACGGATATTTGGGTACCAAACAACCCGTATTCCTAAAATGAGTGAATACATAGATGAATTAAAGGCAGCAGCCAATGCTATTGCTCTGGCATGAAAACTAGTATATTGGACTGCAGATTAGTGCAAATCGAGCATAGTTTAACTATGCATAAAAAGGAATACGATTGATTGTTAGCAACGAAGAAAGAGGGAAGAATGATTTTGTTTACGGTATCTGATGGCATCATCAGCCATGCTGCCCTAAATTGGAAGACTGTAGTATCTGCAAACATACAAAACTGGGAAAAATGGTAAATACTGAAGTTTTCACTTGCCTTACAACTAACTGATTTTGCAGATACTGCAAATGGGATCCCTAAGTAAAGCATTGAAGAGTCATTCTGAAACTGGAGTAACTTGTGTATTGGTGTTTCACGAGCCCAATTGGTGGCATATCTCAATTTCGAAAATTTTGCAGGTACTGCAGTTTTCCCTTGCCTTACTACTGATTTTGCAGAGACTGCAAATGGGACCCCTTAAGTACTCGTGGAAAGCATTGAAGAATCATTCTGAAATTGCAGTAACTTGTGTATTAGTGTTTCACGAGCCCAATAGGTGGCATATCTCAATTTCGAAAATTTTGCAGATACTGCAGTCTTCCTTTGCCTTACTACTAATTTTGCAGATACTGCAAGTGAGACCCCCTAAATAAAGCACTGAAGAGTCATTCTGAAACTGCAGTAACTTGTGTATTAGTGTTTCACGAGCCCAATAGGTGGCATATCTCAATTTCGAAAATTTTACTGATACTGCAGTTTTCCATTTTAGGGCAGCATAGCAGTAGATAGTCGGTCGGATATTCAGTTCAAACCATTACTTCTTAATGTTATAGTACCCAGACGTCGCTTTGATACAAATAACATATTATTCCTTCAAAGAAATACTCCCTTTGTGGGGTTGTGTTATTACACATCCTGCGAGAAAAATAAATAAGATCTAATCAGTTGAATGAATTAGCAAGAGAAAGGGTCAGTCACCTTAATGACCGTCTCTTATTTATTCGATTTTTTTTATGCAATAGTTACTGATATATTTTTCATCAATGCCAACCAATTGATTTTTATATCATTTACATTCAGTAATTTCTAAAATATATCAGTTATCAGTCAGTGATAAGATGCATAAGATAGATTCTTTGACTGTTACAAAGCAAAGACACATAAGATAGAGTCTCTGTCTGTTACAAAGCAAATATTGCCCCGTAAAATAAATGCATAAACAGAGAGAAATATTTACTAAATCGATATTTATTAATGGCAACACATTCATTATATATCAATTTTGTTCAGTAATTCTTATAAATAATTCTCAGCTATCAATCTCCTGACAAAGATATATTAGAATCTATGTTTATAAGAAGGCGAATATTTACCGATAAACTGACCTTGCAAACAAAATATGCTTGCATGCATTAATAAACAACTAAAAAATGCGCCGAAGTTTCCTCGGCGCAATCAAGTTTTCTGTACAGCCGCTATAGCGGACAGTCAAGGACACCGAAAATAGATCTATCTCTCGGTGGTCTCTGTCTAATGCGGTATGAGCCGCAGCCCATGACACTTTAACCACGGTCCGGTGGTGGCCTGGCCCATATCGTTGCCAGAAGCACGATTATGGCTAACGTTAACCTTAAATAAAATAAAAACTACCGAGGCTAAGGGCTGCAATTTGGTATGTTTGGTGATTGGAGGGTGGATGATCAACATACCAATTTGCAGCCCTCTAGCCTCAGTAGTTTTAAAGATCTGAGGGCGGACAGAAAAAAGTGCGGACGGACAGATAAAGCCGGCACAGTAGTTTTCCTTTACAGAAGACTAAAACTCCCTTCCAAATATGGTCGTAACTTTTTAAAACAATAACATCCTTCTTATATTTCGGGTCAAAGGTCAAAGAGCCAGCTGTCAACAGTGGTAACCTCGTCACAGCTGATTCAGGCGATCTCTCAGACTGCGCTTCGAAACAGAGGTTAAATTGAGAGCCGTGGATCGAGTGGCCATTGAATTGAATCACGTTTCAATTTTGCCTCTGGATGGTAATATATATATATATATATATATATATATATATATATATATATATATATATATATATATATGTATATATATATATATATATATATATATATATATATATATATATATATATATATATATATATATATATATATATATTATTATTATTTTGGTGATATTATTATTACTGTTTTGCATGCTAATGTGTAATATTTATTATTATTATTATTATTATTATTTTGCTGATATTATTTTTATTACTGTTTTGCATGGTAGTATGTGATATTTATTATTATTATTATTCAGAAGATCAACCGTATTCATATGGAACAAGTCCACCGCAGGGGTCATTGACTTGAAATTCAAGCTTCCAAAGAATATTATTATTATATTATTATTATTAATATTATTTTGGATGGTAATGTGTGAAATTTGTTATTATTATTATTATTATCATTGGTTCTATTGAATATTATTGCTGCTTCAGCTGCATTTATTTTGTAGAAGACTTTTTCTGTTTTCCTTATTGCGGACTTCTCTTCAGTGGAGGTGCGTGCTAACAGCTCGCCTATATTTGTCATTTCATGGGGGAAAAGTCAAAATCTGGATTCTGCTTCTTTATATATTCTATACAGTTAGTTCTATACAATTGTTGCCGCGACGTTTCGACAGACTCTTCTGTCATTCTCCAGCGGGAGCTAGTAGAGGACTGGCATATTGCATAGGTCCTTCTGACCTTATACACAGGCTTCAGCGGGGGGTCATGGACGGCGAATTCTGATTGGTTGCAGTCGGCGAACTTCAAGCCAAATTTCTGCGGCGAAGCTCGATCCTGACAGATCTTCGCAACCTGGGAATGTCATTCATTCCAGCGTTCCCATTGGCCTGCCGTTGCGTGATGTCATGCCGGCTGACATCATCGGTAGTTTGGCTGCTATTGGGCTGAGGATGAATGATGTCATTATCTACTCTTTCTGTCGTAGTCGGGGGATTGTCTCGAAGGGCGACTCGCTCATCAGGGGCATCTCCATTCTCAGGGTTGTCGTTTTCAGGTATTCGTTGGATTTGGTGGGTGTTCTGCATTATTCTTCTTAAATTCGTGGGTAGGAGCGATGCCTCCTGCGTCGTATTCATTGTTGGTTTTCTCTCGGCAATGAGGAGCGCCTCTAGCAGCAGGCGCAGATGTCGAGGGTCGGCGGCTCTCCCGATTTACTTATATTTTGTATAATACTGTCGCGGGAGATGGAAATATTGTGGGTAGCACGGGCGTGGTTCATGATGGCACCCTCCTGGGCGTGGCAGGAGATCCTTTTTGACAGACGCATCGTGGTCATTCCAATATAAGCGCCGGGGCATCCTCGGACAGGACATACAAATTGGTAGACCACGTTCTTCTGCTTGAGGGGTTCTCTTGCTGGCGGAAAGGGGTTATTCTTCATCACAAGATCACGGGTGCGGCGGTTCTTATAATAAATTACAAGATTTATTTTCTTACTGTCTTCGGTCGGGGTGACGTTTTCCATGACGATTTTCTTCGTGGAGCTCTCGTCCTCACGGTACTGGGGATGCATCCGGGCCTTATAATAGATCTTGATGTCATCTTGGGGGGCAGGTTGTGTGCTCTCACCGTTGTACCATTTTTCCAGGCCAGTTCGAAAATAGAAAAAGTCTTCTACAAAATAAATGCAGCTGAAGCAGCAATAATATTCAATAGAACCTGTTTAAAAGAGGGTCTGCTGCCAAATTATATTATTATTATTATTATTATTATTATTATTATTATATTATTATTAATATTATTATTATTATTATTATTATTATTATTATTATTATTATTATTATTTTTGGCAGCAGACCCTCTTTTAAACAGGTTCTATTGAATATTATTGCTGCTTCAGCAATAATATTCTCATGAATACGACGCAAGAGGCATCGCTCCTACCCACGAATTTAAGAAGAGTAATGCAGAACACCCACCAAATCCAACGAATACCTGAAAACGACAACCCTGAGAATGGAGATGCCCCTGATGAGCGAGGCGCCCTTCGATACAATCCCCCGACTACGACAGAAAGAGGAGATAATGACATCATTCATCCCCAGCCCAGCAGCAGCCAAACTACCGATGATGTCAGCCGGCATGACATCACGCAACGGCAGGCCAATGGGAACGCTGGAATGAATGATATTCCCAGGTTGCGAAGATCTGTCAGGATCGAGCTTCGCCGCAGAAATTTGGCTTGAAGTTCGCCGACTGCAACCAATCAGAATTCGCCGTCCATGACCCCCCGCTGAAGCCCGTATAAATTCAGAAGGATCTATGTAATCTGCCAGTCCTCTACTAGCTCCCGCTGGAGAATGACAGAAGAGTCTGTCGAAACGTCGCGGCAACAATTGTATAGAACTAGCTGTATAGAATATATAAAGAAGCAGAATCCAGATTTTGACTTTTCCCCCATGAAATGACAAATATAGGCGAGCTGTTAGCACGCACCTCCACTGAAGAGAAGCGAAGTCCGCAAAAAGGAAAATAGAAATAGTCTTCTACAAAATAAATGCAGCTGAAGCAGCAATAATATTCAATAGAACCTATTATTATTATTATTATTCAGAAGACGAACCCTCATAGGTAAATAGAATATAATGTACAAGATATTTCTTCATTTGATCAAGTCATATCAATTTTATTGCTTTGCACTGTTGACCATTTTGGTACTGTTGAACATGACTGATTTAACGTCAGTCTAACTTTCAATTTTAAATTATAGACAAATTAATCTTTTAGAAATAATGAAAAACAAAAGTTTCATTTCGAAAAACAGAAATTGGAGATAAACATAAAAAACACTGGCTGACTTTCCAAACAAGGAAATAAATAGATAAATATGTAATTAAATAAATAAACAGATAAAAAAAATCAATAAATAAGTAAATAAATAGAAAAATAAATAAACAAAATGAATGAATAAGTAGATATACCCTAAACGTTTTTCAAAACGCCTTTATAAAACAAGTAAATAGATAAATGAATAGATAAATAAATAAGTAAATAAATAAATCTGTAAATAAATAACTAAATAAATAAACTGAAAGATAAATAAATAAATGGATAAATAGGTAAACAGACAAGTAAATAAGTAAAATATAAAAACAAATCAGTAAATAAATGAATAAACAAACAGACAGATAAATAAACAAATGGTTAAACAGATAAACAGACAAGTAAACAAACGAAAAATAAACGAAACCATTAGATAAAGAAATAACCCCTAAACCTTCTCGCCACCTGATGTTTGCCTCGCATAAAAGGAAGTGCTGTCAGCCCTTTGCAAAGGCTTTCAATATATAGCCAACAATGACAGCGGGCGCTCGACCAATTCTGCAATTGCATTTCAATCTGTTGCCAACAAAGCAACTGACCGCCAAGATTTACTTACACTCTCGTGGGATGTATCGAGTGCTCGCCTCTCTCTCTCTCTCTCTCTCTCTCTCTCTCTCTCTCTCTCTCTCTCTCTCTCGATTGGAAATTGGTTGTTCGTTGTGGGGAGTTTCAGCCTGTTTTTGTTTATGCTTTTGTTTCCACAGTTTTAATTGCTTTCGTTTTGCTTGAGGGGGGGATTAGTGGATTGTTGATGAATGTTGTTTTAACAGAGGAAAAGTACACCCACGTATGTGTTGAAAAAGTTGAATCATTTTTACATATATACACGTGTGTTTCAACACTTGAATCTTCTGTTGTTACTGCTTTCATTTTGCTTGAAGGAAATGTACATGCACGTGTGTGTTGCAACATTTGAATTTTTTTTACATGTACACATTAAATCTTTTTTTTACATATACACACGTCTTTCACCAGTTTAATCTTTTATTGTTGTTTTCCAATTGTTTTTTTTTTCTTGATGGAAAGGTTAGTGCCAGGTTGATTAGTATGGTCGTAACAGAGCAAAAGTAAACGCACATATGTGCTACAGCAGTTGAATCTTTTGTACATATATTCACATGTGTTTCACCAGTTTGATCTTTTGTTGTTATTGTTTTAATAATTGTTTTGCTTGAAGGACAGATTAGTGGCATGTTGGTAAATTTGTTAGTTCATCGGAGAAGAGGTACACACGTGTGTCACAACAGTTGAATCTTTTGTTCATATGCACATGTGTTGCTACAGTTGTATATTTTGCACATATACACATGTGTCGCAACAGTTGTATATTTCGTACATATACGCATGTGACAGTTTTATATTTTGTACATAAACAATGTGTTTGAACAGTTGAATCTTTTGTAAATATACACATGTGTTGCAACAGTTGCATCTTTTGTACATATACACATGTGTTTGAGCAGTTGCATATTTTGTACATATACACATGTGTTTGAACAGTTGTATATTTTGCACATATGCACATGCGCTGCAACACTTGTATTTGTTGTACGTACACACGCGTGTTTCAAAAATTCAATCTTTTCTTGTCATTGTTTAATTTTTTAGTATTTAATTTTTTAGTATTTTTTTTTTCTTGAAGAAGAGATTAGTGTCAACTTGACTGATGTAGGTTTTAAAGTACAATATCTCTTATATTAAAATATTACATAGTCGAAGCTAAATACGAACACTGTATCACAGTCATCCACTAATTCTCCATCAGCACCATATTTAGACGGGTTGGTTAAAACACTTAAAAAAAATATGTGCCTAAAAGCCTACAGTTAATTTTGTACGCTTTGTATTTGTATAATTTTCCAAAACATCTTAAGACATTGCTATCAACTCTGCTATGAATTAGATGAAGCAGTCATTTCATTAGTACATTGGACATAACGAGATAATTAAAAGGAATTAAAATCAGCCCCATTCAGACTGATAAAGTTTGATACATTTTTTTATTTACAAAACTGCCGATTATATCAGATTCGATTTACCGTTAACAGTCAATCAAATTTTGTAATTATGGCTAACTTTAACCCTGAATAAAATAAAAACTACTGCTCAGTCAAATTTTGTAATTATGGCTAACTTTAACCCTGAATAAAATAAAAACTATTGAGGCTAGAGAGCTGCAATTTGGTACGTTTGATGACTGGAGGCTGGATGATCAACATACCAATTTGCAGCCCTCTAGCCTCAGTAGTTTTTAAGATCTGAGGGCGGACAGAAAAAGTGCTGACGGACAGACAAAGCCTTCACAATAGTTTTCTTTTACAGAGAACTAAAACGAGCGTAGCTCAGAGGAAATGCAATACGCGCAATGTTTGCGATATATATCACCGCCTCGCAAATGCTCTCCGCATATTGAAATTTAATCAACGCGAATGAACCCGCCCATAAAGGACGTATATAAAATATATAAAATTTTCATCTGACGCGGTTAAACACATTTTAACAATATTGCAGAAAAATTACCGTAAAAAAGAGTGAGAGCTCGCCGCGGGATGTCAATATTGACCGTATTAATCCAAAAATATTTGAAATGCAAAACCATTCAATAAGCCTTCGTTGTTGTTTTTTTATTTTTACTTCAAAAGCATCGGTTCAGAGAGAGAGAGATAAGAGAGAGAGAGAGAGAGAGAGAGAGAGAGAGAGAGAGAGAGAGAGAGAGAGAATTGGAAAGGTAAGAGATAGAGTGTATAATTGACTAATTAGATGTAATTCAATTACATTTTTTATTTGAAAAATCAGTCAGAGAGAGAGAGAGAGAGAGAGAGAGAGAGAGAGAGAGAGAGAGAGAGAGAGAGAATTGGAAAGGTAACAGATAGAATGTACAATTAACAGTTAGATGTATTTCAATTACATTTTTTTTATTTGAAAAGTCATTCAGAGAGAGAGAGAGAGAGAGAGAGAGAGAGAGAGAATTGGAAAGGTAATAGATAGAATATACAATTAACAATTAAATTTAATTCAATAACATTTTTTTAGTTGTTCAGTGCATAAAGCTTTTATTCGAAAAATCAATCAGAGAGAGAGAGAGAGAGAGAGAATCATGAGCTATTCCCTCAGAGTAAGCTTAATTAAAAGTTAAGTACACCTTAGTTTTGCCAGACCACTGAGCTGATTAACAGCTCTCCTACGGCTGGCTTAATGATATTCATACCTTATTCATTCGCTAAAATTCTCTCGACCTGGAAATACATCATCTTTTTAATTCCCGAAAGAATTCTGCCCCCAGTAGTCCATCACAAATCTATTAGTCAGTGTGATATTTGACACCAAAAACTGATTCAGAGGCCCGTGCAATTACGTGATCTCAAATCTTGGTAAAAAAAAAAAAAAGTAGAAGTCGTGAGATTACGTAAACAATTACTCTCAGGAACTCAAAAATGCCCAAACCTAGTTAAGCTTTTTTGGGGACCAATGTTTAGCCAGCTCTCAAATCCGGACAGACACGTATTTCAGGGTAAGAATCTGGAGCAATTAGCCCAGATGTCCGCAATTCAGAATAACTCGAGATTTTACGAAATGCCTTTCTGGGTGGTGGTTACGTAATTAGTTATGTAGACTTTCCTCGTGTCTTAACAAGCATACGTTTAATGTAATTCACACCGAATAAAATATATATGTTACATTAAATTTATAAATAAATACAACTTATTGATATAATTGTGGATTTTTAATGTGCAGCAATAATGCAAAAGTAAAACATGTTTCAGAGGTTACCATCCCCCCCCCTTTTTTTTACCCACCTCTAACAGCGCATGATTTACAGATATTGCTTGAATGATAATTTTAAATGTAATTCACACCGAATGACATTTGTATGTTACGTTAGATTTCTAATTAAATACAATTTATTGATATAATTTTGGATTTTTAATGTACAACAATAATGCAAAAGTAAAACATGCTTCAGAGGTTAGCATCCTCCCCCCCCCTTTTTTTTACCCACCTCTAACATCGCATGACTTACAGATATTGCCTGAATGATAATTTTAGTGTAATTCACACCGAATGACATTTGCATGTTACGTTAAATTTATAATTAAATACAATGCATTGACATAATTGTGAATTTTTAATGTACAACAATGACGCAAAAGTAAAATATGCTTCAGAGGTTACCACCTTTTTTTATTCCCCCACCTCAAACAGCGCATGATTTGCAGTCATTGCTTCAATGATAATTATTTGCAAATGCAAAGGAAGGTCTCGAGTGACTCAGGAGGTGTATAAGAAGCAATGTTCATCAGCTGCATAAGAGAATCAGAGTAAAGTTTTAATCCTCTTTTCCAGAACATGAGAGGATTGCGCGTGGGATCCTTTGGTAGTTTTCGTTGTCTTTTCGATTTACTTTATTCTATTTTTCGTTTTTTTAATTTATTGTTGTCTGTTTGCTTGGGTAAACTTGATCCATGATAATCATTATCATTCCTACTTGTACGTAGGATAGCCAAGTCTAGTATATCATTATTTTTCTTCCACAATTCGTTTTAAGTTTTCTGTAAAAGAAAACTGTTGTGCCGGCTTTGTCTATCCGTCCGCGCTTTTTCTGTTCGCCCTCAGGTCTTAAAAACTCTTGAGGCTAGAGGGCTGCAAATTGATATGTTGGTCATCCACCCTCAATCATCAAGCATACCAAATTGCAGCCCTCTAGCCACAGTAGTTTTTGTTTTATTTAAGGTTAAAGTTAGCCATAATCGTGCTTCTGGCAACGACATAGGATAGGCCACCACCGTGCCGTGGTTAAAGTTTCGTGGGCCGCGGCTCATACAGCATTATACCGAGACCACCGAAAGATAGATCTATTTTCGATGGCCTTGATTATACGCTGTAGCGGCTGTACAGAAAACTCGATTGCGCCGAAGGAACTTCGGCTCATTTTTTTGCTTGTTAAAAGATACCTTCAATATTGCGTATGATTACAACCTCTAATATCTTGCTTTTTCGGGATGTTATTATGTCAATGATTGCTGTTGTGGGTCATATTTTCTATTTTGTTAATTGCAATAAAAAAATGTTTCAGAACGAGACGGTATTTTTATCTGATCAGTCGAGACTCGATCTACAACACAGCAACATTCAAAGACCCATATCGAACAAAAAATAAAAAGAAAAGTTTTGTAATGTGTCAGTCGATTCACTTTTTATTTGTATTGTTTTGTATTTTTTGATAATATACAATTTTTGTTTTATTAATTTTCGCTGCAATTTCTAGGAAAATTAATATATGAGACTTAACTGGACTGACAAATAGAGCATATTACTTTTTGGCACTTAGATAAAATTAACACCAAAAGTAATTAACTAAATGGTTCAATTATTTTTGCTGTTAACATTATCTAAGTGCCAATAAGTAATATCTTATGTATTAAAGTTTCCTAGAAATTACTACGAGACTTAATTTTTAAAAAAATGGTACATTATCAAAACTATAAAGCAATGAAAATAAAAATTAAACTATTAATTAAATATATGATTTACCAAAATACTTCCTTTAAAGTAAAATATTAAAAAGAATCTTCTTCGAGTCCCAAAAAGTAACGAAAAAACTAATAAATCATTCTAATTTGCATGAAGACAAAATTAGAAAAACGGAAAATAAATAAAATAACATTTTACAAAGGAACTAATTTAAACTGAGTCGTGGAATCAATCAGTTATGCAGGAGTCTACGAACAGATTAACTTTAATGAGTTCCATTTCACAAACTCAGTATTGCTAATCCAGAATGATCCCCATGACATATTTCTACATCTTTTTTGAAATGAGGATTAACGAATTCCAGGATTAACCAATTACCGATTCATTAACGATCAAATTTACATGGGCATTCAGGGTAATCAATATCCTCTTAGATCGGCAGCTCTTCATATATCTCAATTCATGTAATCCTCTTGATTTATTGTTTCGTTAAATCTGCTTAATCTGCAAAGTAACGTCAATCTTTAAGTGAGGGATTTACTTACTTAGAGATGTAATGTAACCTAGGAACAACAGTTTCCTTAAATTTCCTAAATCCCTAAAGTAATCGTGTATCTTTAAGGAGGGATTTGCTTAATGATGATATGTAGCCTAGGAACAACTGTTTCCATAAATTCCCTTAATCCTAAAGTAATAGAGTGCATTTAAGTGAGGGATTTATTTAGACCTTAATTTTCCTAGATCCATGAAGTAACCGTGTATCTTTAAGTAGGGGATTTACTGACTTAGAGCTGTAATGCAACCAAGGAGCAATTACTGTATTTCTTTCAATTTTCTTAATCCCTAGAGTAACAGTGTATCTATCAGTAAGGGATTTACAGTCTTAGACATGTAATGTAACCTAGGAGCAACTGTTTTCTTAAATTCCTTTAATCCCTTAAATAATCGGGTAACTTTAATTGAGGGATTTATCTACTTAGTTCTTAGGAGCAATTGTCACCTTGAATCCCTTTATCTCTGAAGTAATCGCGTATCGTCAACTCAAGGATTTACGTGCCTAGTCTGTAATGCAGTATACAAATACAAACTCAAAGATATTAGTCTTCAACACATTAATTAAATTTATCATTAAATTTTCCACAATTTGGTTCTAAGAATTTACGATCAGGCCTAAGATATTTTTTCATACGTATCAACAATCTTATTATATCTGTCTTCACCAACAGAGCTTTAATCTAAGTCACTGTGATAATTTGCGTATGATTTAGCACTTAAATAACTCATTCTTATTTGAATTTGAATTTTTATTTATTCATTCACCCTTTAATTGTCTCCTATGAAATATAAAAGAATTATTTTCCAAAATCAAGACTGCAAAATCTTTATTCTTTGCGCAGTAGTTTGGAAATCTACTGCATTCTAAAACAGTGGTTCTCAACCTGGGGGACGTCGGGAATTTCCAAGTGGGGGCGCGAGCCCTAGGGAAAAATTAAACATTCTCGAATTGTATTCGTTATTATCTTAACAAGAGTCGCTAAGAAGCAGTGTCAAGTATCTCACTAATTCATTCCCAAAAGAATGAAAATACCCCTTCTCTTTCTCTCTTTTTTTTCAATTTTCCTTTAAATCTGGGAGGGAATTTCACTCATAGATGCAAGAGGGAGTGGGGGGGCGTGGAGGGAAGGACCAACTCTCAGAGGGGGTGTGGTAATAAAAAGGTTGAGAACCACTGCTTTATTTCGAATTCCACAATAACCAGCGGGTATCTTATGAAGTCATCTTTGTCTTCACAGAATAGTGGGTCAGTATTATTTTTTTCAATCCACAGTTTGTATATATATATATATATATATATATATATATATATATATATATATATATATATATATATATATATATATATATATATATATATATATATATATATATATATATATATATATATATTTGTATATATATATATATATATATATGTATGTATATATGAGTCTTTCAGTCGAGAAACATGCCAAGCGCCATCCTGGGCCATGGGTATTTTTAATTTAATTTATTATATTTTAAAAATGGCATTTGGCATGTTTCTCGACTGAAAAGCTCATATATATATATATATATATATATATATATATATATATATATATATATATATATATATATATATATATATATATATATATATATATATATATATATATATATATATATATATATATATAATATATATATAAATATATATATACATATATTATATATATATATATATATATATATATATATATATATATATATATATATATATATATATATATATATATATATATACACACACACACATATAAAACTAGGCGTCACACCAACAGAAAACATTAACGAATAAAAAGCAATCAAGAAAGGTGTTGCAAACCAGTATATTATAAAATGCGAGAAACTTCAGCACCTGGGAATATTTCCCAAGGACCTCTTTGACCACCAGATGAATATTCGCTTCGGGTTCCTGTTTTTCCCCCCAGTCAATTTCTTTTTAAATAGAAAATTACATGACGCACCTTGAAGACAGTGTAATTAAAACCAGTCCTTGCCAACGGGCATCTCATTAGCAGACTGTCAGAATGTTCTGTATTCAGGTCTGTTTGCACTGAAGAGGACACCAGAAACTTTGCAAGTATCTTTTTGATGTTTATTTTTGGGGCTTTTTTATTTTTATTTTTATTTTTTTTTTTTTTTGGGTCCACTGGAGAACTGGTTATTGAGATAGCATAAATACCTTGGGTTTTTAGTTTTCCCTAAAAGAAAACTATTGTGCCGGCTTTGTCTGTCCGTCCGCGCTTTATTCTGTCCGCACTTTTTTTCCTGTCCGCATTTTTCTGTCCGCCCTCAGATCTTCAAAACTACTGAGAATAGAGGGCTGCAAATGGTTATGTCGATCACCCACCCTCCAATCATCAAACATAACCAAACTGCAGCCCTCTAGCCTCAGTAGTTTTTATTTTATTTAAGGTTGAAGTTAGCCATAATTTTGCGTCTGGCAACGATATAGGATAGGCGACCACCGGGCTGTGGTTAAAGTTTCGTGGGCCGCGGCTCATACAGCATTATACCGAGACCACCGAAAGATAGATTGCGCCGAAGAAATTTCGGAGCATTTTTTACTTGTTTTATGTGCCTATGGCTGTCGAATTTGTAGAATGTAGTCTTTGGCCCAGTGGAGAATTAGTTTTTGTTTAAGCTCTTTGGGTGTCGATGGCTGCAAAATTTATAACATTAAAAGAATGTAGCATATGCAAAATCTTTGAACTGTATCTGAAAGTATGGTACTCTAGCCAATGGTAGGGGTTTCAGTTTAAAAATCAATGGTGCTGGCCAGTAACCAGTTTGCATATCATCAATTACATACGCAGACAAAATCAGACACCAACCCATCTATATATACGCAAATCGACTGTACGTACATGTATGGTATATGAAAATATACTGCTTAGCTACTGAGGTTCCTATTCTGCCAAAAAAAGAGGACTTCAGAATAGAAAAATAGATATGCAACAGCAAAGATGTCCACCAATGACCATTCAAATCTGAAAATTTATGAATTATGAATATTGATCTTTTATCTTTTGGCGAATAAAATTGATGAATTATGAATATTGATCTTTTATCTTTTAGCAAATAGCTTTGAAAGTACATTCAGGTCTAGGGTTATCATGGAAATTAAAAATATTTCAATGACAGTTAAGTACTAAGAGAGAAATCTGATACAAGAAATGGGCGACATGATTATATTCAACATGAATTAGCAAGGTATCTAGCGAACGAAACAGCTTTATAAAATAATTTCAGAAAACTAGAAAACACAGTGCAAGAATCTCCGAAGTTCAGTGAAACTCAGTTCGGGGGAAGAATTGCGAAATAAAGAGGCGATTCCGCCTGAGAGGAGAAGGAAAAAGAATTCTCCGAATCGACTCACGCCTAATCGGAGTCCCTGATCGGTTAATTAGCGATGCCAGCGGAGAAGGATTTCAATAAGGACTCTTGCGGAAGAGCGAGCGCAGGATTCCAGACAGCGCTTTCCAGAAGTCGAGTCTCTGGAAAAGATCGAATGACCTTCTCCGGGCGACTTCCCGAAGATGTAGGAAGAAGTATTTTATTGCTTCCGCGAAGACTTGCCATCGCTAGGATAAGCGGAATCGGAAATGGGAAATTGAGGTGAAAATAATTCTTGAACTTTTATTTCTTTGTTTACTTTTTTTTTAGTTTTCGGTAAAAGAAAACTATTGTGACGGCTTTGTCTGTCTGTCCGCCCTCAGATCTTGAAAACTGCTGAGGCTAGAGGGCTGCAAAATGGCATATTGATCGTCCACCCTCCAATTATCAAACATAGCAAATTGCAACCCTTTAGCCTCAGTAGATTTTATTTTATTTAAGATTAAGGTTAGCCGTGGATCGTGCGTCTGGCAGCGCTTTCCCGAGACGTGCGGCGCAGCTTCACTCAACCGCATCTGGGGAGTAACTGAGCGTTGCGAGGTCGTAGCTGATAGTTTCATACAGTATTATACACTCTACAGATAACTCGATTGCGCCGAAGAAAGCTTCGGCGCATTTTTCACTTGTTTTTTAACATAATCAACTATAATGTCATCCTGATTCCTGTATTTTTTTTGGTTTAATCGATTTTGATAGAAACAACCTTGTCGGGTAAGATTTCAGAATCATATTTTGTAATTGAACATTACAGATTTGTCAGTTGCCTGCGGGACCGGAGTGAGTATTTAGAGGCGCTATAAAAGTTATGGTATCCGCCCTCCGTATATGTAACTCCAAATTTTCTGAATTTCCAAGATGAAAATAGATTGTTGACCTCTTCAACACTATAATAATATTAATTGTAATATTATATTATCATTGTTAATGTTGCATATGTATCTTTTCGTATCTATTGCGGGCCCTTATCTTTTTATGTCCTGATTGAGCTGCAATATTTGCACCAAGGTCCATTGTAAATCTAGCACTTTAAAAACAAGTAAAACATGCACCGAAGTGTCATCGGCGCAATCGAGTTTTCTGTACAGCCGCTACAGCGTATAATCAAGGCCACCGAAAATAGATCTATCTTTAGGTGGTCTCGGTATAATGTTGTATGAGCTGCGGCCCATGAAACTTTAACCACGGCCCGTTGGTGGCCTGGCCTATATAGTTGCCAGAAGCACGATTACAGCTAACTTTTAACCTTGAATAAACTAAAAACTACTGAGGCTAGAGGGCTGCAATTTCATATGTTTGATGATTGAAGGATGGATGATCAATATACCAATTTGCAGTCCCCTAGCCTCCGTAGTTTTTAAGATCTAAGGGCGGACAGATAAAGTGCGGTCGGACAGACAAAGCCGGCACAATATTTTTTTTTTACAGAAAACTGAAAGCGAAATATAGGGCAAAATGTGCGATTCTTTCGTGTAAAGTAAGAAATGTATGATAAACAAGATAATACACTTTCATGCGAGAGGTTGAATTCAGTTTCAGGGATCTAAATTAGCACAACCTTTACAGCCAAAATTTTATACCGTCCCATCGTTCAATTCAACTTCAGAATATCTCGAAAAAACTTTCTGAGGTAATTCTTTCAGCATTTGATAAGTAAGGTCGACATTTTCCCGGGAAAATTATCTAGATATAAATCAAATAAATCAACCCCAGTTTCCTACGTCAGAATTTAGGGTATACAACACTGCCCTAAGATGGAAAACTGCAGTATCTGCAAAATTATCGAAATTGACATATGCCACCTATTGGGCTCGTGAAACACTAATACACAAGTCACTGTAGTTTCTGAATGATTCTTCAATGCTTTATTTAGGGGGTCCCATTTGCAGTATCTGCAAAACTTTCGAAATTGAGATATGCCACCTATTGGGCTCGTGAAACACTAATACTTTATTTAGGTGGTCCCATTTGCAGTCTCTGCAAACTCAGTAGTAAGGCAAGGGATAACTGCAGTATCTACCATTTTTCTCAGTTTTGTATTTTTACAGATACTGCGGTCTTCCATTTTAGAGGAGAATAATCGTCTCTCCCTCTTCACAGTGAGGTGAAAAGACGCTCTGAGTTCTTCTGAAAACATTCTCCACAAAGGACAAAGGAGATTCTCGAAAATCTAGATCATCGCCGACAATTTTTTGCCTCAATTATCTTCCGACCTTTGGAGGGGTCGGTTATAAATACTGTAAGTTCCAACCACAAATGAACTCGCCGTGACATTCCACCTTTTGTCTGCTTGGGGAAAGAAAAAATCTCATGGGATGTGGTTTTATTCTTGGTTGTTCTCCGTCTCCTAACTTTATTCTTTATGTACATTCCTTAAATCCCTTTCGTCTAGGTTAAGACGAAGTGACACCCCCACTTTGCTTATGTGCTCTGTAGTGGCTTGCAAAGTTTGATAATGAACATAATCGTTTTTAGTTTTCTGTCCGTCCGCACTTTTTCTGTCCGCCTTCAGATCTTAAAAACTACTGAGGCTAGAGGGCTGCAAATTGGCATGTTGATCATCCACCCTCCAAACATCAAACATACCAAACTGCAGCCTTGTAGCCTCTGTAGTTTTTATTTTATTTAAGGTTAAAGTTAGCCATAATCGTACGTCTGGCAACGATATAGGACAAGGCCACCAACGGGACGGTGCTGAAAGTTTCATAGGCCGTGGCTCATACTTCATTATACCGAGACCGCCGAAAGTTAGATCTATTTTCGGTGGCCTTAATGATACGCTGTACAGAAAACTCGATGGCGCCGAAGAAACTCCGGCTCATTTTTTACTTGTTCTTCATATGATCACTTTCTTGTGTTATAAAAGATATGAACTAAATGAGGAAAGTCTTCAACCAACTTACAAAGAACGAAAAGCTCTAATATAGCGTCCTGGTAATGTTGTCAGCAAGGTTTAGAGAATAACTGGCATATACTGTAGAGTGGAAAGTATATATATATATATATATATATATATATATATATATATATATATATATATATATATATATATATATATATATATATATACTATATATGTATATGCATAAGCATATATATACAGTATGCACATATATATGTATATGTATAAGGAATGTGTGTGTATTTCTCCATGCAAATTCTTGCCAAATACATTTTGACATAGGCTCCCATCATTGTTCCAGTCTCCAACAATTGACATTCATCAAGTGGTTGGCACATACGCTGTAAATTTCACAGAGGTAATTAACTCGAGGATAAAAGCTTTCGTAGTTTCGAGATTAAACGACATGGCTTAGCTTATCCCACGGCAACAGTGGCAAATGAATTTCTAGTGAGCGCCATAATATTCTTTGGAAGCTTGAATTTCGAGTCGGTGGCCCCTTTGGTGGGCTTGTTCCATACGAATATAGTATTTAGGTTGTGTGACTGGTTTCAAATGAAGTTGCTTCCAACTCGTAAAAGTTCTTATAAACACTGATGCATAAGATAAAATCTAGGAAGCTCCTTCTCTCTCTCTCTCTCTCTCTCTCTCTCTCTCTCTCTCTCTCTCTCTCTCACACACACACACACACATCTGATTATTTAATTAGGCAGAAGTAAGAAAATTTTCTAATAAGTGGCTTTTCAGAAAATGGGAGAAAAACTAAAACAAGCAATGCAGAGACAAGAACACTATAAAAAAAAAACAAATATTTACTTCAATGAACACAAATGACATTGCCCTCCATCTCTACTTGTAGTAGAACCTTCTGCAAGAACCTGTAGTAGAACCTTCTGCAAGAACTTGTAGTAGAACCTTCTGCAAGAACTTGTAGTAGAACCTTCTACAAGAACTTGTAGTAGAACCTTCTGCAAGAACTTGTAGTAGAACCTTCTGCAAGAACTTGTAGCAGAACCTTTTGCAGGAACTTGTAGTAGAACCTTCTGCAAGAACTTGTAGTAGAACCTTCTGCAAGAACTTATAGAACCTTCTGCAAGAACTTGTAGTAGAACCCTCTGCAAGAACTTGTAGTAGAACCTTCTTCAAGAACTTGTAGTAGAACCTTCTGCAAGAACTTGTAGAACCTTCTGCAAGAACTTGTAGTAGAACCTTCTGCAGGAACTTGTAGTAGAACCTTCTGCAAGAACTTGTAGTAGAACCTTCTGCAAGAACTTGTAGAACCTTCTGCAAGAACTTGTAGTAGAACCTTCTTCAAGAACTTGTAGTAGAACCTTCTGCAAGAACTTGTAGAACCTTCTGCAAGAAATTTGGTATCTCATTGCCACGATTATGTATGTTTTATTTTATTTTATTTTATCTTTTTTTGTGCAGTACTGACTCTGAAACTTAATTATTCATTCATGAATATTTTATGGTTTCGTAAGGTGCGTGATGTCATGAACATATATAAATTATATATATATATATATATATATATATATATATATATATATATATATATATATATATATATATATATATATATATATATATATATATATATATATATATATATATATATATATATATATATTAAATATTGCTAAATAGACCATATTAATATTTGAGGTCCTTGCCTTACTATGACTGCAATTTCGTTCAATGAATGTTATCAGTTCTGTCTGTGAGGTACAGTTTCCTTCTTTGAACTCATCAATGCCCCTACAAAGCCTGAGAGTGTCCATAATATTTGACGTTTTATTTAATCAATTTCTTAAATTTAATTCATAAAAGCCAAAGCATCATTTCCTGCCTTTTTTAGTTTTCTGTAAAAGAAAAGTATTTTCCTGGCTTTGTCTGTCCGTCCGCACTTATTCTTTCTGCGTTTTTTTTCTGTCCGCCCTCAGATCTTAAAAACTACTGAGGCTAGATGGCTGCAAATTGGTATAATGATCATCCACCCTCCAGTCATCAAACATACCAAATTGCAGCCTTCTAGCCTCAGTAGTTTTTATTTTATTTAAGGTTAAATTTAGCCATAATCATGCTTCTGGCAACGATATAGGATAGGCCACCTTCGCCCCGTGGTTAAAGTTTCATGGGCCGCTGCTCATACAGCATTATACCGAGACCACCGAAAGATAGGTCATTTTCGGTGGGCTTGATTAATATACGCTGTAGCGGCTGTACAGAAAACTCGATTGCGCCAAAGAAAATTCGGGGCATTTTTATACTGGATTCGATATCGAATGCGAATCTCATTAGTATACTTACTTTCTCTCAGCCTCCTTTCTTCCGCTCTTCTAATCCCTGAAAAAAGACAAAAATTCTCGTCACCTCCTCTTTCCACCGAATCCAAATTCTCCTTCAGTACACTCTGGCTTTAGGTTTTCCCTCTTAAAAATAGTTTATTTTCCTACCCAGCCTCCTCACTCCCCCCCTCCCCCCCCACGAATGTAATTACACGGTCTTCTAAGCCACGAAGTTGTCGTTTCTGTTTAATGACAGGAAAACCTCGAATTAAGTGGTCTTTGTGTACAACTTTTTCGGGAACCAAATGTTTTGGGGACACTCGTAATGGAATGAAAACAGTGACTGAGACAGACAGACAGACAAAAGGAGAGACAGACAGACAGACAGCCAGCGACAGAAACGCTTGATGGTATTTTTTTTAAAAGAAGCAAAAACAAGATACGTTTAGTATGGGAATTTTTACGTGGAGTTTAAGGAATGGAGGGGCTTTTGTTACTTATTGTATGTAGACGATAAGTTTCGAAAAATTCGCTGACATTTAACCTTGCCTGAACGCTGCGGCCGAGGAGACATTTTGATATTCATGGCTTTCACTCGCAAAAAAAATAAAAAATTAATAAATTAATACACAGAATGAAATATATTAAAATGCAAGAAGAATAGTATGAGGGTAGTAACGCACTGCATCCTCGCTTGAACTTTTGAAGAAGTTCCAACTACACGACATCCTCAGTAGGGAGACTGTTCCACAGTCCAGCGGTGTGAGGAATAAAGGACCTCTGGAACTGAGAAGTTCTAAATTGAGGCACATTTACAGCAAACTGGTGCTACTGTTCAGCAAATCTGGTCGCTCTCGGCAAGTAAAGGGAATCAGGGATCAATTGAGAATGTGAAAGATCTCTGATAAAATACAGCTTATATGTGAAACTCAGTTCTCGGAAATACAGTTTAGCAACAAAAAATCTTCAATAGCAAATTCGTATCTAAACCTCTTATCCATTTCTGGGTTCAAGAATTTCTGAAAAACTTTCATGAGATCTTGAACTGTAGAGATAAATGATTATATAAGCAACAGTTATGCTTTTAAGTCTATTCTTACAAAATAAAGGATAAATACTGTACACAGTTCGTTTCTGATAGAAGGGTGAAGGAGACAAGAGAAAAGGAAGTAAATTGAAAGAAGAAATGGATGGCAGAAGAACTTGAACTCTATATATATATTGTATATATGTATATAATATATATATATATATATATATATATATATATATATATATATATATATATATATATTATACAGTATGTATATATATATATATATATATATATATATATAGATAGATAGATAGATATATATACTGTATATATATATATATATATATATATATATATATATATATATATATATACAGTATATATATCTATCTATATATATATATATTATATACATATATATATATATATATATATATATATATATATGTATGTATATATATATATATATACATATAGTTCAAGTTGTTTTGCCATCCATTTCTTCTTTCAATTTACTTCCTTTTCTCTTATCTCCTTCACCCTTCTATTAGAAACGAACTGTGTACAGTATTTATCCTTTATTTTGTAAGATTAGACTTCAAAGCATAACTGTTGCTTATATAATCATTTATCTCTACAGTTCAAAATATGAGAGTTTACTCAGAAACTCTTGAACCCAGAAATGGATAAGAGGTTTAAATACGAATTTGTTATTGAAGATTCTCTGTTGCTAAACTATATTTTCGAGAACCGAGCTTCATTTATAAGCTGTATTTTATCGGAGATCTTTCACATTCACAATTGATCCCTGGTTCCCTTTACTTGCCGAGACCGACCAGATTTGCTGAACGGTAGCACCAATATGCAGTAAATGTGCCTCGATTTAGAACTTCTCGGTTCCAGAGGTCCTTTATTCCTCACACTGTTGGACTGTGGAACAGTTTCCCTACTGAGGCTGTCATGCAATTGGAACTTCTTCAAAAGTTCAAGCGAAGATGCAATGCATTCCTACCCTAATACTATTCTTCTTGCATTTTAATACATTTTTGTCTGTTTGTAAAGTTATTATTTTTTTTTTAATGAGCTCGATCTATTCTTTATTCTTTCTGTATTTCCCTTTACCCCCTCTTACTTCTTCCTAATGAACACCAAATTCTTTGGAAGCTTGAATTTCAAGTCAATGACCCCTTTGGTGGGCTTGTTCCATATGAATAGGTTTCATCTTCTGAATAATAATAATAATAATAATAATAATAATAATAATAATAATAATAATAATAATAATAATAATAATAATAATAATGAAATCCGAATGGATGGATCTTGTTTGTCTGTCCCTGGGGGAGGGGGGCGGGGTAGGTAGGGGATCAAGGGAACAGAACAGTGTTAAAGT
The DNA here is from genome assembly GCF_040412425.1 of Macrobrachium rosenbergii. NCBI lineage: Eukaryota > Metazoa > Arthropoda > Malacostraca > Decapoda > Palaemonidae > Macrobrachium > Macrobrachium rosenbergii. The sequence goes on along the minus strand of NC_089744.1, from coordinate 23,296,531 downwards.
TATCAACATGTCTCCTCTACCACATCACTCAGGCAAGGCTAAACATCAGGAAATTTTCCCAAACTTATCGTCCACATACAAATGTTTCTACGTCAAAAACTTTCAGTTTTAGATCAACCTGTCTGTAACTCTCGCTTCTGTTTGCGAGCGAAAGCCAGAAATATCCAAATTCCTCCTCTGCCACAGCGTTCAGGCAAGCTAAACGTTTACCGGGTATGTAATGCCACTCGTCTCTCAGATGAAATCATTAAATCGGACGGTAATCGTCAGGTTCATGGTTATTATACCTTAACTTCCTTTCACGTCCGGGACGCTGGGTGCCAGTGATAGTCTTGCTGAAGACTTTCTATATATTTTTTCTCGGATAACCCCCTTGGATAATCGAATGTTATTTGGAAGTGTTGGCTGGATAATACCCTTGTGTGTATGTGTATGTGTGTTTAAATACCTGCTTCCATTTTGAAAATGTCAGGGAACTTTTATTCCTGAAGTGGAACGTCATAATTGAATTTTTCAACTCCGTTTTCTTTCCTCCTTCCTTGATAGAGTTTTAAGGTACCCAACGGTACAGATACTTATAGGGCAGGATTATATATATATATATATATATATATATATATATATATATATATATATATATATATACATACATATATGTGTATCTGTCTATCTATCTCTATATCTATCTATCTATCTATATATATATATATATATATATATATATATATATATATATATATATATATATATATATATATATATATATATATATATACATATATACACATACATATATGTGTATCTATGTATCTATCTGTATATATATATATATATATATATATATATATATATATATATATATATATATATATATATGTGTGTGTGTATGTGTGTGTATTAATTTGTTTCTTATATCCGAAACCGGACGCCAGTGAATCCGTTTTCTAAGTTATCATAACATCATGGTAGTATACGATATCTTGTCTAGGAGCCATATTTCTCTGACCACACTGAAGTCTATAAGAACTATTAGCAAAAGAATCTGTCTAGTGGGATAACTTGCCCAATCCATATTCAGTTGGCTACGTGTTTGATTTGTTAGAAGATCCCGAACCCTATGCATATGGAACAAGCCCACCAAAGGGGCCACTGACTTGAAATTCAAGCTTCCAAAGAATATTATGGTGTTCATTAAGAAGAAGTAAGATGAGAGAGCGAATACTCAAGCGTCATACGTACGTTAATTTTTTGCCATGAAAAGCTCAGAACATAACTGAAAGGACTTCCTTCGACAAAAGCATTGTGGTAGATATTTAATTTTGTCACCTACCCCTAATTTCTTCGACACCATTCGAAGAAGATTGGAAAGTTCCTTCCAAGGCCAGAAGAGACAAGTCTACCCCATTGGGAGGAATTGCCTCCCACCTGGGGTAACTACGTAGTCGATGACGTATCTCAGAGGCACCTGCACATTACGGCAATTCACCCGCTGACGCAATGAGGAGGTAGACCAAGCTCCGCCTACAAGGGGGATTTGGGTGGAAGTGAGCAGACCTTCTCTTTCTCTTGGCCTTGGTTCCTTCTTCGTAAGATGGCCCAAATTACCGTAACAATTCACCGGGGTCCTTAGGCACAATTCTTTCAGTTATCATCATCTCATTTTCTAAAACCTGTGTGTCCTGTCTCCCCCCTTTTTCGTAAAAGTCCCAAGAAAACTTTCCCCTGAGCCCAGTATTCTTTTATGACCACTTATTACTTTTATTGCCCTCCTTATTGTCTCTTTCCTCTGGTCTTCTCGTATTCATTCATATTATCTCGGTTTATGGTCCATTTGTACCCCCTCGGTTTTCGCATGACCGTTGTCTTTAAGGCGGGGTATGACCACTTGGCATTTACTTGGAGCTGGGTGACGGCGTCGTAGCTTCTAATAAACTGCTGTGACCTTTTTCCTTTTTCTTTTATTTCTTTAATCTGGAGTTATTGTACTAAGCTCCTTTTTTTTTATACACTCACCAGATACTGTATGTTCTTATTCTCATTTCTGGTTAGATATTTTCACGACCTTTTGAGTTCTCTCTCTCTCTCTCTCTCTCTCTCTCTCTCTCTCTCTCTCTCTCTCTCTCTCTCTCTCTCTCTCTCTCTCTCTCTCTCTCTCGATATATATGTATATATATATATATATATATATATATATATATATATATATATATATATATATATATATATATATATTTCTAGAAAATGTAATCCTTTCTGTGATGGCTGTAAAATTTATAATCAGTTATGCTGACATATGTGTATATATATACATATATATATATATATATATATATATATATATATATATATATATACATATATATATACATTTGTATCTTCGTATTTTATTCAAATTTACAGGATTTAAAAGGATAGCACATTAAATGTTTGTAAATTATATATAGCTTTAAGATGATAACATTTTTGTTGGTATTTTTACATAGATGGTGATTATATGCGCCAATTAATATTTAATTTGAAGACATACATACATACATACATGTATATATATATATATATATATATATATATATATATATATATATATATATGATAATATTTTCAACATAAAACATATACTCATCTTTATACACAACGGGTTAGATATGCAAATCCAGTCCAGGTGTATGAAGAAGAAATAAATCAAGGAATATATTAATAAGAGCAAAAAATATTTTCATCCATAAATAAGGCTGTTTATTGTATAACAACATCCCGTTCAAACTCAGAAAAAACATTGGAAAATGATAGACCTTTATTGCAAAACAACACCCCGTTCAAACTAAAAAAAAAAAAACATTACTTTTTCATTTAAATTTACTTTTTCATTCAAACCCATTTACCATGTAAGTCTCTGTTTTCGTTAATATTCTTAATAATTTCCTCGACGCATTGCTTGCAGAGATTATTGCATGATACTCTGAATATCTTGATAATATTAATTTCTATAATTCTCTCTACATCATTATATGTCATTTCCTAATATTTATGCAAATATTGTATCCAGAATTATTGCAGTTTATGATTATTTTAAGGATAATGATGAGGACGGTATAGCCTTGCAGATAGAAAGTAAATAAACAAAACAGTAATAACTGCATTTGCACAGAGAGAGAGAGAGAGAGAGAGAGAGAGAGAGAGAGAGAGAGGAGAACCAAGGATACAGTGAAATGCAGCACGCTCTTTTCCTTATTGAGTCTGTAGAATCAAACGACAATAATTGCATTTACAAAGAGAGAGAGAGAGAGAGAGAGAGAGAGAGAGAGAGAGAGAGAGAGAGAGAGAGTGACAAGATCACATAAAACCAAGAACACAGTGAAATTCAGCACTCGCTATTCCTTATTGAGTCTGTAGAATCAAAAGACAATAATTGCATTTACAAAGAGAGAGAGAGAGAGAGAGAGAGAGAGAGAGAGAGAGAGAGAGAGAGAGAGAGAGAGAGAGAGAGAGAGAGTGAGAGACCCCCATAAAACCAAGAACACAGTTAAATTCAGCACTTGCTATTCCTTATTGAGTTTGTAAAGTCAAACAACAGTAACTGCATTTTCATAGAGAGAGAGAGAGAGAGAGAGAGAGAGAGAGAGAGAGAGAGAGAGAGAGAGAGAGAGATCATAGAACTAATCACACAGTGAAATTCAGCACTCGCTATTCCTTATTGAGTCTGTAGAATCAAAAGACAATAATTGCATTTACAAAGAGAGAGAGAGAGAGAGAGAGAGAGAGAGAGAGAGAGAGAGAGAGAGAGAGAGAGAGAGAGAGAGAGTGAGAGACGCCCCATAAAACCAAGAACACAGTTAAATTCAGCACTTGCTATTCCTTATTGAGTTTGTAAAGTCAAACAACAGTAACTGCATTTTCATAGAGAGAGAGAGAGAGAGAGAGAGAGAGAGAGAGAGAGAGAGAGAGAGAGAGAGAGAGAGAGAGAGAGAGAGAGATCATAGAACTAAGAACACAGTGAAATTCAGCACTCGCTATTCCTTCTTGAGTTTGTAAAATCAAAGAACAGTAACTGCATTTTCATAGAGAGAGAGAGAGAGAGAGAGAGAGAGAGAGAGAGAGAGAGAGAGAGAGAGATCACATAGAACTAAGAAGACAGTGAAATTCAACACTCCATTTTTCTTATTGAGTTTGTAAAATCAGACAACAATAGTTGGATTTAGAGAGAGAGAGAGAGAGAGAGAGATAAGGACTGCTTATAGGTCTTAAAGAAGGTCTATTGGCATGCGAGTCGACCGTTAACACTGGCTGTAAACTCCTCAATAGGCTTTTAAGCAATATTTATCCTCGCTGCAATGGGGGCAATACACTGGTCTGGTCTGGGACGATCTGGACTGCGCGCGATACTCCCTCGGTAATAAAATCAGCCTGGTGATGGAATTCCTGTCCTGGTCGTTCCCCTAGGGCTGTAGTGCCGTCAGAGCACCTCAGGGAGTGCACTGTAGGCATTACTAAAGGTTCTTTGCCCCTAGCTTCAACCCCTTTCATTCCTTTTACTCTACCTCCATTCATATTATTTTTCTTCCATCTTGCTATCCACTCTCTCCTAACAATTGATTCATAGTGCAACTGCTTTGAGGTTTTCCTCCTGTTACGCATTTCATACCTACCTACTCTCTGTTTCGTTTCAAGCGCTGAATGACCTCATAGGTCCCAGTGCTTGGCCTGTGGCCTAAACTCTATATTCAGTTCGACTGAATTCCTATCCTAGCCGTTAATAGCTTAAAAACTATTCTCCTCGTATTTTAATGATTTACTTATATTTTCATCTACTTATTTAAACCAAAGTAGTTTAAATCGGAGACATAATGCATTACTACCTTATATATATATATATATATATATATATATATATATATATATATATATATATATATATATATATATATATATATATATATATATATATATATATATATATATATATATATATATATATATAATGTTTACATGAGTGTGTTCGTGTAATTTCTCCTATGTCAATGCGCTTGCACACGCACTCATGAATGTAGCCAAAACACAGACACCTCTCTCTCTCTCTCTCTCTCTCTCTCTCTCTCTCTCTCTCTCTCTCTCTCTCTCTCTCTCTCTCTCTCTCTCTCAAAGATCACACCACCACGACGAAGGTAGATATCAATCCACTCGAGAAGTGTGTCTCCGCATTTTCGGAATTTTCGTTCTAGTCCTTCTCCGAGGACCGGAGACAAATGCCCTCGAAAGAGAAAGTGGATGCGATAAATTTCTACCCTGACCAGGAACGCTTTATATCTGCCACGGTGAAGAAAGACGGGCCTTCCTTGTCCCTCTGAAATCTCAAACATAAATTATATCAGTCTCTATTCAGCCACTGGGATTGTAGAATCTATAAAAGCCTGCCGAATTCACCCTTGCATCTGTGTTTGCATCCAGCTGGCATGGCGGGTTAATGCCTTCAGTGCATCTCATGCAGTGCACTGTAGGCATTGCTCAAGGTTCTTTGCGGCGTCCTTTAAGCCACTAGCTGCAACCCCTGCCATTCCTTTTTACTCTACCTTCGTTCATTATTCTCCTTCTTCCGTCTTACTTTTCCCCAACCTTCTCCTAACAATTGATTCATTGTGCAATTGCAAAAGGTTACACCTTTCAAACCTTTTTTGCTTTCAATGTCCGTTTCAGCGCTGATTGGCCTCATAGGTCTCATCGCTTGGCCTTTGACCTATATTCTATATTCAGTTCGCATTAGCGTTTGACGTGGATGCTTCTAACTTATTGAAATGCCTTTCTTGGTACAAGGTACCTATCACAAAGCAACCAGTGCTTATGTTTAAATATAAGATAAACAGATTCGTGTATATCTTGATAGATATCCTAGTATACAACGGCACGTGTTACTTCAACTTCCCAAATAAAGAGTGCAAACTCGATCTAGCACGGTTTAGACTTGTACATAATGCCATTGTCAGATCCAATATCACTGCTTTGATCAACTACAACAAATGCTCGTGAAATCTCCACTCAGAAGAGGCAAAAATACTGGGAATCTACAATTAACTCTCTCTCTCTCTCTCTCTCTCTCTCTCTCTCTCTCTCTCTCTCTCTCTCTCTCTCTGTGACAAATTCATTCCCTCCTATATCTGCTACAGCCAATTCTACAGGTAAATAATACCCCTTATAGTTCAATATGAATGTGGAAAATACTACAAGAACTTACAACATACAACCTATAACATACAGTATAGCTTGTAACGTGATATTCTGGTTATAATATCCGGCAGTTTTCTACACACGCAGATACGAACAAACATGTTACAATATTGGAAGTGGAATATAGAATTTAGGCCAAAGGCCAAGCACTGGGACCTATAAGGTCATTCAGCGCTGAAACGGGAATTGACAGTAAAAGGTTTCAAAAGTGTACCAGGAGGAAAACCTCAAAGCAGTCTCACTATGAATCATTTTTTAGGAGAGGGTTGAGGATAGTGAGATGGAAGAAAGAGAATATGGAAGGAGGTACAGTAAAAGGAACGAAAGGGGTTGCAGCTAGGGACCTTGGAAGGCGCGCTGCAAAGAACCTTAAGGAATGCCTATACACTGCACCGCGTAAGGTGTACTGACGGCACTACAAGATTACGTGAAGACAAGTTCGTGGAAATAGTGATTGCACACTTACATACATACATACATACATACATGCATACATACATAGACACACAAGGAAGCGAAATCATCCTTGGGCCCTTTCGAGGAAGAAATCATTCGCTTGTATTGACTCAATAAAGCAGACGATTTCTGGGAAGTACGCTTGTCAACTCTGAGTATTTTCCCCCAGACATCCTGCTTCCAAAAACCGGACCACAACTCAGCTCTCTTTCTTTTTTCTTTCTTTTTTTTCTTTTTTTCCTGTCGCATAGATCTTTCCCCAGATATTTTCCCTCGACTCAAGATCCACTGAGCTTCTTTTTAGTCTTCTTTCCTCGGATGGAGGAGAGCCGCAGGGGACAGTTTTCAATTTGCTTTGATATTGCCTGTTTTGAATGTCGTGATTCACTTCCGGGAAGCTTTCGTCAGCAGCAGTTTTGATTGCCAGCAGAAGTTTTAATTCAGCAGCAGTTTAATTGGTGAAGTTTATGTCAGCAGAAGTTTTAATTCAGCAGCAGTTTTAATTGGTGAATTTATTGTCAGCAGAAGTTTTCGTTGGTGAAGCTTTCGTCACCAGCAGTTTTAATTGGTGAAGCTTTCGTCAGCAAAAGTTTTAATTGATGAAGCTTTTGTCCGCAGTAGTTTTAATTGGTGAAGCTTTAGTCAGCAGCAGTTTTAATTGGTGAAGCTTTTGTCTGCAGTAGTTTTAATTGGTGAAGCTTTAGTCACCAGCAGTTTTAATGGGTGAATTTTTTGTCAGCAGCAGTTTTCGTTAGTGAAGCTTTCGTCAGCAGCAGTTTTAATTGGTGAAGCTTTTGTCAGCAGAATTTTCAAGTCAGCAGCAGTTTTAGTTGGTGAAGTTTATGTCAGCAGAAGTTTTAATTCAGCAGCAGTTTTAATTGGTGAAGCTTTTGTCAGCAGAAGTTTTAAGTCAGCAGCAGTTTTAATTGGAGAAGCTTTTGTCAGCAGCAGTTTCAATTGGTGAAGCTTTCGTCAGCAGCAGTTTTAATTGGTGAAGCTTTCGTCAGCAGCAGTTTTAATCGGTGAAGCTTTCATCAGCAGCAGTTTTAATTGGTGAAGTTTTTATCAGCAGAAGTTTTAATTTAGCAGCAGTTTTAATTGGCGAAGCTTTTGTCAACAACAGTTTTAACTGTTGAAGCTTTTGTCGGCAGAAGTTTTAATTGATAAAGCTTTTGTCAGCAGCAGTTTTAATTGGTGAAGTTTTCGTCAGCAGCAGTTTTAATTGGTGAAGATTTTGTCAGCAGTAGTTTTAAGTCAGCAGCAGTTTTAACTGGTGAAGATTTTGTCAGCAGAAGTTTTAAGTCAGCAGCAGTTTTATTGGTGAAGCTTTTGTCAGCAGCAGTTTTAATTGGTGAAGCTTTTGTCAGCAGCAGTTTTAATTGGTGAAGCTTTTGTCAGCAGTAGTTTTAACTTCAACAATTATCATTTCATTCTTTTCTTTCTTTAAATCTTCAGAGAATGAGGCAAGTTATAGAAAAAGGTGATAAATAAATAAATAAATAAATTTGATGGAACAGAAAATATAACCGATACGCCTGAACTTCAGGAGATATCAGCAGTAGCAGAGAGCAGGAATGAATTTGCTCCTCGCTCAGAGAGAGAGAGAGAGAGAGAGAGAGAGAGAGAGAGAGAGAGAGAGAGAGAGAGAGAATGAGGCAAGCTATGTCAGGTTTTAGTTGCAGCCAAGATAAAAACTACTAACGTAACCTAATTAGTTTGTTGGAATTGTGGCATAGGCTCGTAATATAATACTTTGAACAATAATTACAATTTCGTTTTAAAAGACTGGTGTTTGTGTCACTCATTTCCAAGGGCATTCGTCCACAAACTTAACATTACATTAAGATCTGTAATGTTCATGATTTTTGGAAACATGCTTACAACATTAATAAATCTAATAATAACATTATATTACGTACACAAAGATTGGCATCCCCAAATACTTGTTTCTTTTTGTCTTATTGTACATTTTATTCCATTATCCAGGATAGGATAGGAATTTAGAATTTAGGCCGAAGGCCTCTTTCTTCCATCTTACTTTCCTCAACTTTCTCCTAACAATTGATTCACAGTGCAGCTTCGAGGTTTTCCTCCTGTTACACCTTTCAAACCTTCTTACTGTGAATTTCCCTCATGGGTTCCAGCGCTTGGCCTTAGGCCTAAATTCTATATTCTGTTCTCTATTCTATTCTAGAAGAGTTTACAGGTTGTTGAGGAAACGAACAACAACAGGACAGAGAAGCAAATCCCAATAACAGCAGCGAAAGTAAATAAATATATGCATGAATAAGTAAATAAGCAAATAAATAAATAGATAGATAACGAATAAATGAGTTACAAAAATGAATAAGCAGAT